>NC_084950.1:27545129-27866079 GCF_949316205.1 Platichthys flesus | reverse complement strand
TAAAAACGTGCACAAGCAACCATTCCAGAAAATGCTGCAACTTTAAACACAGACTAGCAGCAAGCTAGTGTTAGCCTGCTGCTGCTACCCGTGAGCCGCCGGCTCGGCTCCTCTGCCAGACCTCCGCCTCTAGGGGAGGGGGTGCAAGGCCATGTAGCGAGCCTACTGTGACGTCAATTCAGGTCGTAATCCCATTCGACGCACTCCAGCGTATCGTTTCTGACATAGAGGAACCACAACAAATCACGGGAGTTGTTTTTTTCCAGAGTTTTGGGACGGTAGACATGCCTGATACCCAAATTAACGTGTAGAAGCACTACAAAAGTGGAATTTTCATAATACGTAAGTGTAACCCAGATCTCCTGGGCCTGAGTTCGTAAACACAAAAAAATGAATATGATCTCAGAAGTATATTTGAAACCAATCTTATTATGACTCCCTCCGAAGCACAGTCAGACAGCAAATGGTTTCCTCCACGGGTCTTTAATAAAGTCTTGTACTCCACATCAGACCGTGAAAACTGCGCCACACACGGCAACAAAAGACACAACATACAGCGTTAGCTAACTAGCAAACACAGTATCAATAATTACAGTTAAGTTAAAATAAATAACAAACAAATACCTTGTTGGCTGCATGTTCTGAAAAGGAATCTTATCTTCTTCTTACTTAACGAACTGTTAGACAGGTGTGTAACTCCACCTGCCTGCTTCTCTGTGTCTCTTCTTCGTGTTACTTCTCCGCGTTTCTTCTAGATGGTTCTTCTCAAAACATGCAGCTCAGCGGAGGCTTCAAAATAAAAGTCTTATTTCTAATTAGAGCAATGATATATACAAAGTAAACATTAGAAACCTTTATAACATATTACATTAATATAGTGGCAACAGTTACACTCCCACCAAATCACAAAACCTTACTTCTGAGATTTCCTCATACATACTGACTGTTGCAGTTAAAGTCTTTGACCTTAAAACATTACACATCTGTCATTAACCATTACGTGTGGAATGCAAAGATAAACATTAAACTGCTTCCATAGAATGAAGATAAACGTTACACATATTACACTGGGTCTGCTTCAAGCAGAGTAACCAACTTAAGCACAGGTCTCTCCAAGAAAACTATCTTTGTTGTGGATTTACCCTTTTCATTAAATGTGGTGTCACTAACTAACAATCTGACCTTTCTCACCATATCATCTGACCCTGGATAAACTGCTGTTATTCTGGCCAGCTTACATTCATTACGTGGGGCTTGATCATCCTTTAAAAGCACAATGTCGTTCACTTTTAGATTTCTTCTGTTCTTCTGCCACTTTTGTCTTGGTTGCAAACTAAAAAGATATTCCTTTTTCCATCGAATCCAAAATTCATTGGCTAGATATTGAACTCGACGCCACCTCTTTTGAAGATAAAGATCTTCCTTGATAAACTGTCCAGGTGGGGGAAGAATGATGGTGGACTTCATTGTAAGAATATGATTTGGAGTCAAAGGTTCAGGTGAGGATGGGTCATTCAAATGTACTACGGTAAGTGGTCTGCTATTAATGATCGCCATGATTTCATATAGAAAAGTTCTGAGAGATGAGCTATCAAAACTTTGTGCTGGCTGGTCAAGAATGGCAGTGAGAACACTTCTTATAGTTCTAATTTGCCTCTCCCAGACGCCACCCATATGACTTGCCGCTGGAGGATTCATCAGAAATTCACATCCTAGAGCCTTTACTCTGTCTTCATCCATTCCTTTCATGAGTTCTGCAAACTCTCTTCCTGCACCAATGAAATTGGTTCCTTGGTCACTTCGAAGTTGACGAACATTTCCTCTTATAGCAATGAATGCTCTTAAGGCATTTATGAACGCATCAGTCGTCATGTCATCAAGCATCTCTATGTGTATAGCTCTCGAACATAGACAGGTAAGTAAAAGTCCATACCTTTTAATGTCTTTTCTTCTGTCTTTAACATGGATTGGACCAAAGCAGTCGATGCCAGTGTAGGTGAACGGAGGACTTGTTTCCATTCTATCTTCAGGTAAGTTACCCATTTTCTGTTCTTCAGTACATCTTCTGTACTTTCGACACTTGACACATTTGAAGATGTGTGACGACACTGCACTGCTGCATCCCAGGATCCACAATCCATTAGCTCGCAGTTCGTTAACAGTCATTCCACGTCCCTGATGATGAACTCTTTCATGGAAGTGCTTGATAATAAAGTCTGATATGTGACTGTTTCTTGGAAGTATTGCTGGATGCATCACATGTGGGTGTAACGTGGCTTGACTTAAACGTCCTCCCACTCTTAGGATCCCTTCTTCATCCAAAAATGGACTTAACTTGTACAGCTTGCTGTGCTTTGTCTTACAGATCGATTTCTTCACTTCCAAGCTCTTTATCTCATCTGGGAACGCTTCTTCTTGAAGTAACTTAATGATGCAATTTCTGCTTCTTTCCTTTCTTCTAGGCTTGTACTTTCATTGGTTCTTTGCTTGTCAGCTTTGTGTTCTTTAACTCGTCGTTTCAATCTGGCAACTGCTTGCACTACCCTTGACCAGTCAGAAAACTTCTCAAGGCGGTCTAAAAGTGATCTGTTCTCCCTTGCCTTAGTACTCAACACAAGAGCCTTGCGGAGCTCAGGATCATCTTCCTTAACTTCTTCCACCTTGCGCGCTCTGTCGGGTAGGTCCTTTTGCCAAAGAAACTTAGGTCCGCTGAACCAGTTGGTTGTTTTGAGTTGCTCTGCAGTCAATCCTCGGGACGCATGGTCGGCCGGATTATCCTCAGATGCAACGTGGAACCATTGTTCAGGCTTTGTACTTCTGATTCTTTGTATGCGGTTGGCAACAAACACATTAAATCTTCTTGCATCGTTGTTTATGTAGCCGAGGACGACTGTAGAGTCCGTCCAAAAGTATTCTTGCAGGTCACTGGTGCGGACTGCAACTACTGCTGCACTGAGCTCCAGTCTTGGTATTGTTGTCACTTTGGTTGGTGAGACTCTTGATTTTCCCATTAATAGAGAGCAATGGACATCGTTGAAATTATTGATGACTCGCAGGTAAGTACATTCACCATATCCGGAGGTGCTTGCATCGGGAAAATTATTAATGTTGCCAAAACTTGAAGGTAAGTAGCATCTTTTGATTTCCATTTCAGCTAGATTGGGTAGGTCTCTGATCCAGGACTCCCACTGGGGCTTTAGGTTTACTGGAATTTCATCATCCCAGCCAATCTTTTCTCTGCCCATTTGTTGACGAATTTGTTTCCCAATACGGACAAAAGGTGCCATGAGTCCCAATGGATCATACACCGAGGCAACTGTAGAGAGCACACCTCTTCTGGTTAGTGGATTGGACTTTACTTGAACTCTGAATCTGAATGAATCAGAAGTGATGCACCATTCAACTCCAAGCACTCTCTCAGTATGAGGTAAGCTCAAGGCCATGTCTTGCTCTTTAATTGTGGCACGTTCTTCTTCTGGGATGGATGCCATCACATTCTCGTTATTAGAGACAAACTTGTGGAGTCTTAGCTTGCCAGCGGCGCAAAGTTCTCTTGATTCCTTGACGAGCTGGATGGCCTCCCTCTCAGTATGAACACTTGCCAGCCCATCATCTATGTAGAAATGTCTTTGTATGAAGTGGATCGTGTCCTCACTGTACAGACCCCGCCTCTGTGCAACCAGATGTTTCAGGTCAAAGTTGGCACAGACAGGAGATGAAGCCGCTCCAAACAGGTGGACCTTCATTCTGTAGGTTGTGGGTGTGGTTTCCAGATTGCCATACTCCCACCATAGGAATCGTAAGTAATCCTGGTCTTCTTTTTTCACATGAAACTGATGGAACATCCTTTCAACGTCACACATAACTGCGATGGAGCCTTTTTGGAATCTACACAGGACATCCACTAACATGTTTGTCAGGTCCGGTCTGGTGAGTAGATGATCGTTAAGAGATGTTTCTTGAAATTTGGCAGAACAGTCAAATACCACACAAATTTTCCCTGGTTTTTGCGGATGATAAACTCCATGGTGTGGAATATACCAAGCCGGGCTATGGTCAATTTCCTCTTCAGGAACTTTCTCTGCATCGCCACGTGAATTTATGTCGTTCATGAAGTTCACGTAATCCTTGTAGTATGCTTCATTCTTCTTTAGCCTCTTTTGAAGACAATTAAGACGATGTGTTGCACATACCTTGTTGTTCGGTAGTTTTGGTCTTTCCTGTTTGAACGGTAATGGCATTTCATAGTGCCCATCATCCTTTTGTTTGATGTTTTCTCTTATCTTTGACAGGAACTTGAGATCGTCTTGAGACACAGGATCCTCTTCTCCAGCTCTTTCTGAGAAGTCTGACTCAAGGACCTTAAGGATGTCTGAGGGGTTGATTTCTTTGACTTTGGTTCTATTCACATAGTGTACTTCCGTTTTCAGACTGACTGAGGGGTTAACTCCTGGTGTCACTTGCCTCACTACTATGCGATGGCTGATTCCGATGGCTGATTCCGATGGCATCTCCATAAACTACACAGGCATTCCCAGGGCCGAATATGCTCCACCCAAGGTCTGTGCGCTGTGCATAGGGTTCATTTTCTTCGCCAGTCACAACTTCTCGTGGGAGTAAGGCTTGCGAGCAGTTGTACCCAATGAGCAGACCTACTTCACAGTCTTGTAAAGGTGCCACATTGTCTTGGAGGTGTTCTAGATGGGACCAAGCTTTGTCAATTTTAGCTGTTGGAATGTGAGTTCTGTTGGCGGGAATAGAGTCATGTGTGTAGGTTGGTGGTAAATAGACCTTGTTGGAGTAAAAGCCACGGACTTGAAGGTTGTTTACTCTCTGAAAACTTACTAGTGTTGTTCTTGAAGTCATAGTAGAGAGTTTTAACTTGACTTGCTCTTTGTCGGCCTCCAAAGCATTAACTACTTCACTGAGAACAAAGGTTGTGTCACTTTGTGAATCCAAAAGAGCATATGTAAGTACTTATTGTGATGGTTGAGCTGCAGATGACAGCCAGACAGGAATAATTGCAGATGTTTGTTTATTATTTTCCTTAAGGATTACTCTATTTGTGCTCTTTGTTGGCCTGTGTCTCTCTCTTCATGCAGACAAGTAGGATGGCGCCTGTTGAATGTGTCGCAAACGCTCCTTTTATTGCAACTCTTTGAGAGGTGACCGGGCCTAAGGCAAGCGAAGCACAGCCTTTCAGCTTGGACAAACTTTACTCTATCTGAGACGACTTTTTCCACAAACTTCCTGCATTTGAGCAAAGTGTGCCCAGTCTTATTACAGAAAGTGCAGGTTTTCACACTGTCTTCATTGGAGCTTGTAGTCAGTGTCTTTGCGTTAACACTTTGATATCTTTGTTGTTTTGGCTTTTCAATTTCACCTTGTTTCAGTGACTGTAATGATGTAACTGGATTACAAGCGATTTTCACTTCTCTTATCAGAAATTTGACAAACTGACTAAAGGAGGGGAACTTGCTGCTTTTCTCTTCAGCTTCTATGATGTTCCGATTCCATCTTGCAGTTAGCCAGTCAGGTAACTTTAGCAGTATTTTTCTGTTTTCATTGCAGTCGTTTAGAATCTCCAATGCCTTGATGTGGACCATTGCGGCCTCGCAACTTCTGAGAAAATCAACAAACTCTCTGAGCTCAATGCTCTCCTTAGTGCCGATCCTGGGCCATGCTTGGAGTTTGTCTCTGTATGCCTTTGCAACTGTAAATGGGTTTCCATATCTTTCCTCCAAAATCTCCCATGCAGACACATAGGCAGATTCAGTCCCAAGTAGGAAATAGCCATCCAGTGCACTCTTGGCTTGTCCACTTACATATCTACGGAGGTAGTATATCTTCTCCTTCTCTTGAATATTTTTCTGGTCTATCAGAGTTTGGAAAGAAAGCTTCCAGTCACTGTATTTCAATGGATTGCCACTGAATACTGAAGGTTCAGGAACTGGGATTCTGTTTGCACTTAAAGTATCTGCAAGGACCTTGACAAGCTCTGTTGTGCTTTCACTTGTGGAGGTTGTGACGGCTTGAGGGGCAGGAAACACAGGCAGGGGCAGGTGTCTTGTGGGGCTCCGCAGCTGGTTATCTGCAACCAACCCATGGCTTAGGATGTCTTTTGGTTCTTGGTTGTACACCTGCATTCTCGCTCGTGCTGCACTGAGCTCCTTCATGGCCTCCAGATGCTGTATTCTTCTCCGTCTTTCCTCAAGAGTTCTTTGCATAGCTGTGTGCTCTTCTTCCAGTTCAGCTTTTATTTCAGCGTCCTCATCTTCTCTCCTTATTCTTCTCTTCACCTTTTCTGTTTCTTGCTCTAAACGATGCTTTAGAGCGGCGGCCTCTTGAGCAGCACTCTTCCTTTTAACCTCTGCTTCCAGGCGCTGTATTTCCAATTGTTCTCTTTCTTGTTCTTGCAACACTTCCAGAACAGCTTGGCTTGCAGCAGCATCAGCGGCAGCTTCATGATGTTTCACAGAAGACCTGTTTGAATACCCTGAGGCGCCCTTTAAGATAGAGGAGGAAGTTTCAGATTCACTCGTGCTTGAGTTCCAAAGAGAGCTTGCATCTGGCCAATCTTATTCTTCTCCCTCTGGCGTCTTCCCACTCAGACAACTCGCGGCTTTGGACACGATGAAGTCGGAAATCTCTACACACCGATCCACTCTTCGACGCATATCACAATCTGGTGTTGTGACTCTGTGCAGCTCTTCATAAACACGCTGGACGTCTGCACAAAGGCCTCTGGTGTCGCCAATGATATCATGAAGCAGACCGTCTGCTAATGGCTCTGATGATTGTGATAATGGCTGCTTAGCTGATTTAACTTGTGTTCTCCATTTTTGGTAAATGTAGTTAAATCTTTGTTGCAGTGGTTTAATTTTCTTGTCCTGCTTTCTTTGCCTTTTTCTGTTTGATTACGGATCCGTTCACCGCGTCTTGGCTGAGGCACTTCCTCTGGTTGGGCTTCAGTGTCTCTAGCTTGATCTTCAACCAGCTCATTTTCACTATCCCTAACATTGTCCCTTACCTGAGTTAAAGACTGGCTAGTCTCTGCCATTATCAAAGGGTCTTGAATAGCTTATCCTAACTTAAATGTAAATGTCAATAAAAGAACTCTAGAGTATAATAAATGTCTGGATGAATTGCTAGAGCTCACTCAAATCTGTATTAAATGTGTGTATCTGCAGTGTTTTAATATTTAAACTGAAAATATTATCATAAGCTATTATTAATCAATAGCAGTAAATGCACTAAAAAATGTATAAATTAAATCTCGGTTCCCTTGGAACACTTATTGAGAACTTAAACATCAAATGAAAAATAGCCTTCACTTAGTGTAACAACAAAACACACTTTAAATCAATATATTAGAAATTCAAAACAAAAAAGTGTGTACAACTTTAAGCCTTCAGCTTCTTAAAACTGGCTATACAGTAAATGGCAAGATTCAGTTGTACATGCTAAGCAAATAAGTTTCATTCATCACTCACACAACAGTACTTAAACCCACACATAAACCTTTAAGCAAACTTTAGCAAAGCCCTCTTCTTAGCCCACTCTTATTAGTGTCCAAGTTTCTTATGGATTTGCTTTCAAACAAATGCTCAAACAGCGTGTGTGTGTGTGCGTCTTCAACTGTGTGAAAGTGCGTGATTTCGACTCATCTGCACGATCGTTCCAAGCACCGTAGCCACCACGTTGAGATTAGCAGAGGTGTGGACTCGAGTCACATGACTTGGACTCGAGTCAGACTCGAGTCATGAATTTGATAACTTTAGACTCGACTTGACAAACTGTAAAGAGACTTGCAACTCGACTTGGACTTCAACATCAATGACTCGTTACTTCACTTGGACTTGAGCCGTTTGACTTGATAAGACTTGCTCTTTTCCCCAAAACACAAAGATTCAAAAGTATGTTATTAAGGAG
This sequence comes from Platichthys flesus, assembly GCF_949316205.1. Taxonomy (NCBI): domain Eukaryota; kingdom Metazoa; phylum Chordata; class Actinopteri; order Pleuronectiformes; family Pleuronectidae; genus Platichthys; species Platichthys flesus. The sequence continues at coordinate 27,858,147 of NC_084950.1, read as the reverse complement.
CGCTCTGTATCTTTCATCGTGTTTGTGTGTGTGTGTGTGTGTGTGCAGCGCCGCCACTCCCAAAACGCCCACTACGCGCTGTCCGTTGGGCACCAAGTCCTAAGGGGGCACCAAAAAAAAAGCAACTGAAAATTCATCATAGTTATAATAATTATGTAGCCGAGCATTTGGTTGTATCATAAGTCCGGCTTCAGCCGACAAAGGACACGAGAGCAGGTCATGCGCTCGGGACAGCACACCCGCTTATTCTCCGTTCATTTTACAACTTCACTCATCACAGCACCCACTTCCTTTAAAACCCCCTTTCAAAATAAGAGTCACTACCAACAACCCACTTAAAACCGGAAATACAAATCAACCCTCAACAATAACGTCATTAAATAAATTAGCTTACAATTATAATGCCGATATTATTTCAGTATAGAAATATTAGGTACCTTTTAGACATGTATATCACAAAAAAGGCAGAACAAGGGATATATTAAATTGCTCAAAAAAAGTTAAAGAAGATTGACTATTCTTGTTTGTACTTATTGATGATTATTTAACGTAATCATAGAGGAGTTATGCTTAGGGCACCAAAATGGTTCGCAGCGGCACTTGGTGGAATCATACTACGTCCCCATCGTGCACAAATGACTGACAGACTTTTGGCCAATGTGGTCTTTTGCAAATGCAATGCAGCATAGGGCCCTGACATATAAAAAGCACAACCCTGTTCATTGTTATGTCCAAGTATTTGTTATGTTTCTCACATGTACACACACACACATAGACAATATGACGTGAGATAAACACAGGACAGGACAATGTTGTTAGCACTTTGGTACAAATAATTACAGTTGCACTTGTTTTTTCAAATGTGTTCATTCTGTAGGAGTGGTTTAAAATGAAGAATATTCTTGCAAAATATGAGTTAAATGTTAAAAATGACTGGTTAATAGTGCAATAGGGAAGTGCAATGTTGGCACAATTTTTTTTCTGTAATTTGAATTGCACTTGTTTTAATAAATAAATACAGATTTTAAAAGCATACATGATCTGTGTAAATATATTATTACTCAGTGATCAAAAGGACTCGAAAAGACTCGAAACTCAAACTGCAGGACTTGGACTTGACTTGAGACTTGTCAGTCTTGACTTTGGACTTGACTCGGGACTTGCCTGTCTTGACTTTGGACTTGACTCGGGACTTGAGGGCAATGACTTGAGACCTACTTGGGACTTGCAAAAAAATGACCTGGTCCCACCTCTGGAGATTAGCTCTAGTCTTGACACTTCTTGCTGCTCCGCCCACTTGCGTCGACGAACAGTCCGAGTTTTCACTATGACTCCCTCCCAAGCACAGTCAGACAGCAAATGGTTTCCTCCACGAGTCTTTAATAAAGTCTTGTACTCCACATCAGACCGTGAAGACTGCGCCACACACGGCAACAAAAGACACAACATACAGCGTTAGCTAACTAGCAAACACAGTATCAATAATTACAGTTAAAGTTAAAATAAATTACAAACAAAATACCTCGTTGGCTGCATGTTCTGAAAAGGAATCCTCTTATCTTCTTCTTACTTAACAAACTGTTAGACAGGTGTGTAACTCCATCTGCCTGCTTCTCTGTGTCTCTTCGTGTTACTTCTCCGAGTTTCTTCTAGATGGTTCTTCTCAAAACATTCAGCTCAGCGGAGGCTTCAAAATAAAAGTCTTATTTCTAATTAGAGCAATGATATATACAAATACAAAATAAACATTAGAAACCTTTATAACATATTACATTAATATAGTGGCAACAGTTACACTTATCTTTTGTTTAAATTCCTCTAATTATTATTAAAGACCACCACAACTGTATTTTAAAAGTCAAAACCTTCAAAGGTGTTTATTTACAATATGAAATAAATTAATTTGTTGTGAGCTCCTCTCTCAGGAAGTAAAATAAATGCACAACAGTTATATGAAATGTAACTGAGGAATTTTCTCAAATGCACAAAATAAAATACAGGGTCTCTTTAAAGTGTTTAAACCGTTCCTATGGATTCTCAATTTACACTTTAATTCACTGACAAGGTTAAATAAAATCTTTACCTTGCACAGGTCTCTGAATCAAAACAATTCCTATCAACTTGAAATTAACTCATAAATATCACATGTGGGCCCACTCCAGATATGATAAACTCAAGACTCAGTTGCAGGCCTGTAGTGATGCTCGGGTTCGGTGAGGCCTGAAAACTATTATGGCCACTTCACTCAGTCAAGAGCATAAAATAAAAGCATGTGCATTGTCATATCAGTTCGATACTCACAGGTCCAAACGAGGAGCAATAGGGCAATGACAGTAACAGATAGGGGTGATGGCAGTCACAATCCAAACACAGGCAGCACACAGCAACGGAAATCCGGGGAAGAATAAACAGCAGGGTCCATCCACCAGCAACCATCTCAGTTTCTCTCTCCCTCTCTTCACAGACGTCCGTCTCCTTTAATTACATGAACTCTGTTGAGCCATAATATCATCACGCTAAATCGTACGGACTTAACGTTAGCCCGTTTTAGCATTGAAAACAAAAACAGTGCTAAAGCTATGATATCCAAACACGTGATGCTTTGCTAGCGGGTGGCTAATTACATCACACTTCTGTCTTTTTCCACTACAACATTAAGTTACAGCTCACAATTTAAGGCATACATTTTATATTCACCTTTGGCAGGCTACATAGAAGAGTGACATCAGGACCACGAGTAGTCGACCTCGACGACACCTCTTAAATGTTTCCCACAGCACTACACTTTTTCTCAGGACTCCGGACAATATCTCTCTCGGTAACTCACCTGCTCAAAGCATGCTGAACCACAACCTGCCCTTCATGTCTCTCCCCATACCAGACGGATGACTTGGATTGGCTGTGAATTTGCTACTACCCAATGAGAAATGCAGAAACTGAATGACTGACACACAACTGAGAAAAAGTTAGATTTCACATTAAAAGCACTCAAATCAATAAGTCTCTCGTCTTCTCAATCACAGAGCCTTTTAACCACACATCTATTTATTGATTTACTTTTTTAACTGTAAATAGCTAAACTTATTAACTGTACATATTATATTTATCACATTTTATCCCGTATTTAACCTTATTTTAACTACTATTTTTATAATATAAACTTATCTAATTATCATGAACTTTCTCTTTTAATACATTTGTTATGCTATTTTGAGATTAATTTTATGTACTGTATCCTAATGATTTTATACAGGGCTACATAAGTACAATTACTTAACACCAGAAGGAATAAACGGGTCCTCAGTCACATACTCATCCCATATAAAAGTACAATTTAAAAGCTGTTATAACCACTGCTTTAAGATGAAAAGGACATTTGTGAAACTTTCTCTGAAACGTCACGTCAGTATTATATGTCATCACCTGATGGGCTTGTCAAATCACAGCCTCTGGAATTCAGCATCAGTCTCCCGCAGACATGAGAGGATCGTGTTAAGGTAGTTCCATACCAGTGACTGTTTTTGATGTAAATAACTTGCTGAAGTCTACACAACACTGTTTCCCTGGAGGAGAAGATGAGTGCGTGGGAAAGCAAAGCCGCGGGCCCGCTGTGGAGGAGTCGAGGCGGAGAAGACGGGCGCTAGGGAGTGAAGCCATTGCTAACTGCTAAGCCAACTCTCAGATCTGAAAAATGTGTGAACAACTGTGGGATTAGCGTGAAAGTTGCTAAAAGTAGAATAAAGCATTGAGTGCTTTAGCCGAACTAGTGCATGTTTAAATATGTATGAACTACTTAAATCTAACAGTTTGTTCTCTGTAAGTTTTTTCATAAACGTGACTTCGATTTTTTTTTGTAGGAAGCTGTCCGTCTCTTCACAGCTCTGATGAAAACGGCCGGCGGAGCGTGGGTATGATTAAAGAAGAGATGTGCTGTGCTGTTTAAAATACATTCTCCAGCTTTACTTTATCTGATCTCTTTCATCGTTGGGTTTTCACAGCCTGATTCCCCCACACAAGGAGGCAGTCACTGCACATTACGCCCGAGACTCGCTGAAAGGTCACATTTTCAGTGTGGATAAACAACGTCATTGTACTGTTAAGGAATTTTTTTTTGCAGTGGATCTTCCAACGTGATGCAGCTAGGCTATATTACTCATGTTGTTTTCCAGCTGCCTGTACTATGACGTACTAAGACCCACTATGAGCCAGTATGAAGGAGCTTCCAGTACATCCTTACGGACCTTACATCAGCATTGAGGAGTTCAGGAGTAGTTAGAGAAGAAAGAGGTTAGGGTAAGATTCATTAAATCATTTTTCAGTAACATGTATAGGTGTAGGTTGTCATTGAACTGTGCTAATTGTACTGATTGTATTTACAGCTGATTGAAGTGGGACGGATGAATTGGATCCATCCTTCCTTGTGTGCCACACTTCAAATAACACTAGAAGTTACACTGGATGTCACAGCTACACACCACAGACGTCTAAACACTGGGGCAGATTCAGACAGAGTCCCACAAAGAACGTATGACCCAGAGGCTTCAAAGAGACATTTCAAGCTTCACCTGATTATTTTTGACTGGCTAGGCCAGTTGTGATTGTACAATATTTATGCTTTATGTAAACATAGCTTTGACTCAACATATAACTCGTTCATGTTTTTTTCCCTGTACAATATAACATGAAGCATCACATGAATGAATGTATAGTCTTAATTAACTGCAGTGCTTTTGGTAAAGGCTTACTAATAAATTATAATATATATTATTATATATATTATTTGTAACAACTATATATTAATTTATTATTAATATTGTGTGGGAGGGGCTTACCTATGTGTGTACTGCAATGACCCAGAGTTACCAATAGCAACACTTTTAGCAGCCTATCACGAGTGACTTGGTTTCAAGGGTCTGGTTTCCTCCAATGGTGAATCGAGAGAGGCTCTTAGCAGCGGCTTTGCTCCAAGTCATATATTAATTAGATCACACCTTGGCTCTACAACCCCGTCCGTTGCTCTCCCCCTTTGTTCTTCTGACCCCCTCCCAGCGGTTAGTTTACTCCGCTCCCCTAAGGTTATCGTCGTGGAAGAACGCGGAACTCATGTTCTGTAAATAGTCACAAACTGCAGGGGATTATGTGATTTCCAAAAGATTTCCTTTGACTGAAATTCTGCTTTTCATCTAGTGATGGTGGTGAAGGCTTTTGTCTCAATTATCAAAATCACAGTGACAAATGCCCATTTTGTGGTAGAAAGGAAACTCTTTCACTCTTTTTATGAGTGTCAACGTTTCTTTGATTTGTTTATCTTTTTACAAGTTGTCTTTATCTACATCTATATGTCTTGTTATTAGGGCTCGAGCACTGACAGACGTGAGGCCCTATTGAAATTGTAAGGATTATTATTAATGAGGCAAATGAATTGACTTTTTATGCTAAAATTTGTACAAAAATTTGCAGAAAGTTAGAAAGTAGTGAAAATGTACGTATTCTCTAGGAATTTTCAATGGGCTTTGCAAAATGGCTCAATGGTGCACCCCGAGCCTCCCAAAACGTGTTTGCATTGTATATGCAATTCTAAAAACGCAACAGGAAGCCTGCTATTTTGCATTTAGTGGCCATTTTGGCCATATTCCACATTTTTACTTTGAGGTACTTGTACCAGGGCAATATTTCCTCAGTCATTAATTTTTTTCAGGTAAAATTTATGCAACGCTTCAGCTTTGCAGTCCTAGAAATTTTAGTTCTGATTATCTTCAGTGATTCTTATATTTATTTATTGCCAAAATGTGTAATTTGAAATAATTTATTAGGTGGTTCAATATGTGTTGTCAAAAACAGCCCCTAAAAGTGCATATCTGATAAGACTCTTGGCCTGAAAAAACATTCATGCCAATATTGAGTTCAAGTTTGCAGGTAAGTGTAAAGGCCAATTTATGCTTCTCCGTTTTGACGGACACGGACACATAGGACCGCCTTCTTTGCCTTGGAACGCCCTCTCCGGGCCTCTCCGTGGCTCCTCGGAGAGCTTTTTGTGCAGCTCAGATTTTTCTAAAGGCCGATATATGCTTCTCCAAGTCCGTTACGTACGGACGCACGGACGGATCAGATGGACACTATTTGATTTATAGTTCTACGAGCCATTTTGTTCTGAAAACAATTCACCGCCAGAACAGTAGTTGGCGCAACGGATGTCGAGCTTAGAGAAGCCTACCTCATGAGGTATATAGAAGAAGTCCACGCTGGTTTATTTACGTCCCCCCGGCTCCTCACACATAGTGACCGATGGCAACCAAGAAAAAGGCTGTTGATGACGCAACAATTTTTGTTGAAATAAAGTGACACCCAGCGGGTCAAAATGCTGATGTTATTGTGCCGTCAGGGCTCTAACCAGCCACCGTCAGCCGGACAACGCAGCTGGCTTAACACACTTGTCACATTAATCATAGAGTCCTAGTTGTGATTTAGGTTTATTGTGATTTAGGGAATGAAAAAGGAAGTTTGAGGTCCGGAAATGATGTCGTCCCGAAATCCTGGCGTTAGCGGACCAATCACAGCCAAGAGATGGCGGTGGGCTCACCACCGCCATCATGCCGACGTGCATGCCGACGTGTAGTTAAGGCCAATTTAAGGCCAATGTATACCATTTTGAATGACACGGACAAATAGGACTGCCTTCTTTGCCATGGAACGCCCTCTCCAGGCCTTTCTGGGCCTCTCCGGGGCTCCTCTGAGAGCTTTTCGTGCAGCTCTGATTTTTCGAACTACACGCTGGCTTGGCGGAGAGCCCACGGATAGCCCCTGGCTGTGATTGTTCCGCTAACGCCAGCATTTCGGGACAACATCATTTCCGGACCTCAAACTACCTGTTTCATTCCCTAAATCACAATAAACCTAAATCACAACTACGACTCTATGATTAATCTGACAAGTGTGTTGTCCGGGTGAAGGTGGCTGGTTAGAGCACTTACGGCATGTGTGTATGGTCACATACGGTTATAACGAACTTTCATAACGGGGCTAGCGGGCTAGCCACCATGCTAACTGCGTTGGGGACAGCGTAAAAACCCGCTGACTTTAATCCCTAGGCTGTCATGACTATGTTTCTCAAACACCGTCAGGTTAGAAGCAAACACTTGGTAGTAGTTAGTATCGGGTGTCCATGCTGACTGTGTGGAAGCTAGAGGGGAAGACAGCTGCCTCCGTGTAGCTTCAAGCTGTTGCAACTGTTGAATTAGCAACGCACTGAACGCAGTTTGGAAACAAGACCAGGTTAGCGCTGTGCTAAGACACGATAACATCAGCTTTTTTGACCCGGTGGTGTCACTTTATTTCAGCAAAACTGTCGCGTCATCAACAGCCTTGCCATCGGTCACTGTGTGTGAGGAGCTGGGGGGACGTAAATAAACCAGCGTGGACTTCTTCTATAATGGGCCATTCTACCGAATTGGTGCAAAGTCAGGCTGGAAATATTTTGAAATTTTGTGTATGTTTTATTCCCAAAACTTTTTCCGTACATATATTGTACCATATCTAAAGTACACATATCTAGTAAAAGAACCGTCAATTTTTATGTGGTATTTTCAGACTGTGTTGGAATGTTTTTTCTCTCCCAAAAAATGTCACTACCGAAACATAGTAATAAACTATAGTAAAAAAGTATTATTATTAACCTGTGAGGCGGTGGTCTAGTGGCAGAAACTTTGACTATGGGCAGAGAAGGGCTCTGGTTCGTCTCTGGTTCAACTCCACGGAGAGACAACAAAAGACGAACCTGGATTGATCTGTCCAAAAATCCAAGAGTCTCCCTACCCTGTCTACTGCCCCTGAGCAAGGCACCTTACTCCCCCAACATCTGCTCCCCGAGCGCCGTACATGGTCGCTCACTGCTCTGTGTGTCCTGCACACAGATGGGTTAAATGCAGAGGTTGAATATGCCTGCCATTGCATGGGTGTGTTGTGCATGTCTGTGCATGTGTTTGGTATAAATAAACATATCTTAATCTTAATCTTAAGATTATGTTTCCTTCCTTTCTCTGAAGAGTATTTTTAAAAATATTTCTTGAATGTTTTCACATTAAAATCAATAAAAATGGAATTTTTAACTAATTTCGTTCAATTTCAAGTTCAATTTATACAATTAATCAAAATCTAAATGCAATATTTCTTTGTAAAATGCATAATACTGATCATATTGATTCCAGAGTTGATGATTGATGAAATTGAACATACATTAAACCAATCAGTATCATAACATTTTAGTTGATAACTCAATATACTTAATTTTTTACAAAACATAAAGTGTTTCGGTAGTGACTGCACTGTTTTTGGAGTGACCACAGTATTTTGTTTGCAAGGTTGTATCATATTTCCTCAACCTTATTTTTTAATCTTAACTCATAACATGCTTTAGGTTGGGAATATTAAAAATACAGATGTTTTGTGGTCAATAGAATCATTTTATTCTTGAAAAACTTTACCAAATAACTGATATTATGATGTTATGTGTGTACTGTATGTTTAAGGGGGTTTAGTGTCAGACACCATCACAAATCCATTCACAAATTTAACTTTTCACATACTGCGGTGAACACTCTTGAGGGAAATCTGGACATGCCTCTGTGTGATGTTTTCTGGTGGTGGGATTAAGGTGACGACCTTGTCCACTGTGTGCATCTTCGTTCTGCACAATGACGAGATGCTTTTGAAATTTATTGGACACTTTTTATAACTTTTAACCGCACTTCGGTCTCTTCGGATCACTGGGAGAATACCTGCAACACACGCCGGTATTGTTTACACCCGCGACCAGCTGATCGCCCTGAGGCACACTACCCTCTTGGCCGGAGAGAGACCCACCATCCCGGAGGAACTAAAGAGGAGACGGCGGGGCTGCAGAGCGGGGCTTAAACGGAGGATGGAGAAGAGGAAGTTTAAGCCCTTCATCCCTGCAGTCATCACTGGAAACTTTAGGTTACTTTCGTAACCCTGGTTCTCTGAGTAGCATGAGTGAGATGTCTCACTATGGGATACGCCCCTCGCGCGTATTCACAGAAGCACTTATTCCAATTCGCCAGCCCTGATAGGCTGGCAGTCGTGACGTCCGCGTCAAGGTGCCGCACCTTAAAGAAGGTGGACGCGGCGTCACACGTCATTCAAAACAAGCACACCTCTTCTCGCTTCACCCCAGTAGCAAGAAGGGCGGTCTGGTGAGACATCTCACTCATGCTACTCAGAGAACCGGGGTTACGAAAGTAACCTAAAGTTCTCTTTCTTAGCATTCGTTTCGATGTCTCACTATGGGATATGGAGACTCCCGTATTGCCAGACAAGCTTATCTCGGTGACTGACCGCCAGCCCCCCCTCACTTAAAAGTGAGATCCACATTGGAGCCCACGCTCAAGACAGCGTGGGTCAGGCCAGGGGATGTGACATCCAACCTGTAGTACCTCGCAAATGTGAGGGGAGAAGACCAGCTAGCTGCAGCGCAGATGTTTTGGATAGAGACTACCTTGAACAGGGCCCAATAGGTCGCGAGACCTCTAGTAGAATGTGCCCGTAAACCAGTCGGAACCTGAAGGCCTGAGCTGGAGTAGGCCAATGCAATGGCATCCACTATCCAGTGAGAAAGTCTTTGTTTGGTGACAGGTTTGCCCCAGTGGGGCTTAGCCCAGGACACAAACAACTGATCCCCTTTTCTAAAGCTCCTCGTCCTTTCCACATATGTGTGTAAGGCACGGACAGGGCACAACATGTGTAACCGCTGCTGTTCTGCAGAACCATAGGGAGGTGGCTGAAAAGCTGACAGTTCCACTGGGGAGCATGGTTTAACAACCTTTGGAACAAATGCAGGATTCGGTCTCAGCGTCACCCCAAGGTTCCCCGGGGTGAACCGCATACATGCCAAAGCCAATAACAGAGCCACCTTCAAGGATAACGTTTTCATGTCCACGTTATCCGATGGTTCAAAAGGATGACTAGAGAGGGCTCCAAGCACCACTGCTAGATCCTATGATGGTGACATAGTCTTAGAGATGGGCAGCAACCTCCATGCACCCTTCATAAAACGACAAACCAGAAGGTGTTGGCCCACTGGTTTTCCATCAAATCCAACATGGCAAGCAGAAATAGCTGCCAAGTAAACTTTGACAGTAGAAAATGCCCTCTTTTGATCAATCAAGTCCTTCAGGAAGGACAGGACCGTACCAACTGGACATTGAAAAGGGATTTCCTGTGCCTTAGCACACCAATCCTCAAACAACCTCCACTTACAGTCATAAAGAGGCCTAGTGGATGATGCTCTGGCATTCTGAATTGTGTTAACAATATTATGTGATAATCCAGTCAGGCTCAGATTAAACCACTCACGGGCCAAGCCCACAGGGCAAGGCACTCCGGATGAGGGTGAAATATCTGTCCACGCGCCTGGGAGAGCAGGTCCCTGCGCAGCGGGAGAGGCCATGGGTGACCGTGGAGGAGCTGTCTCACTTCCGCCAGCCAGTGCATGGACGGCCGGTGAGGAGCGATCAAAATTACTGACAGACGATTCTCCCGCACCCTGAGCAGTGTCGGGGGAATCAGAGCCAGAGGTGGAAAAGCGTAAAGCGGGACGCGCGGCCACTCGTGAGCGAACGCATCCAGCCCCAGCGGTGCGCTCTGGTCGTGCAGGGAGAAGAACAGTGGACACTGTGTGTTCCCCCTCGACGCAAACAGATTCACTGTTGCGCGGCCGAAATGACCAAATCTGAGCTACTACAGCCGGGTGAAGTTTCCACTCCGCATAGAGAGGATTTCCCCTGGACAAAAGGTCCGCACCCACATTCTGAATTCCGGGAACGTCGGTCGCTCTCACTGAGAGGAGATGCTCCTCACCCCACAATATCAGTCTGCGTGCAAGAGTGTGTAACTGTAGAGAACGTAGACCCCGGAGGAACGCCAGAAAATGTTTCAGCGTCAGAAACACTGCCATCAACTCCAGATAATTTATATGGGCATGTTTGAGATCTGTGCTCCACATCCCATTCACGGATCTGCCCTCGAACACACCGCCCCAGCCTGATAGGCTGGCGTCCGTTGTGACCACTTTACTGGCAGATATCGTGCCCATGCGCATCCCCGCTGTCAACATAGATGGGCGTTGCTATGGTAGCAGCGCGAGGACGCAGGACGCGCAAGCCGTTACACTGCGGCGTCTGTGGCGCACAGGATCCAGTCTGAGAGAAGCCACCCAGCGCTGAAAATCTCTCATGTACAGCCTGCCCAGCCTCACCACCAATATTGTTGAGGCCATCAGTCCTAATAACCTGAGGCACAGTCCGTACGTGACCCGACGTGTTATGGCAAAATGACAGAGAGTGGACCTGAAAGTGTGCACTCTCTCGGCTGACAGGCGAGCCGTGTAGGTCAGTGAATTTAACGTGAGACCCAGGAAGGCAATTTCCTGTCTCAGCGTTAACACACTCTTTTCCCTGTTCACCACAAAACCGAGATCGGCCAGGTGAGTCAGTACAATGCTTGTGTGCGCCGCAGCCTCTTGCTCTGAGCGCGCCAGCAGCAGCCAGTTGTCCAGATAACTGGCCATGCGTATACCCCGCTCCCTGAGGGGAGCTATAGCGGCGTCGACACATTTCACAAACACCCTCGGGCTCAGTGAAAGGCCAAACGGGAATTCCAGGTACTCGTACACTGTGTCCTGAAAAGCGAACCTCAGATATTTCCTGTGCGGAGGATAAATGGGAATGTGAAAATACGCGTCTTTCAGATCGATTGATGTGAACCAGTCCCCCGGTCGGATCAAACGTATCAGCGTTGAGTGTGTCAGCATGCAAAACTTGTATCTCCTGAGATACGAGTTCAAAATGCGAAGGTCCAGGATGGGACGTAATGAGGTCCCCCCTTTCTTTGGGACCAGGAAATACCTCGAATAGAAACCCTCCAGTCCCTGCCTGTGTGGCACTATTCGTATGGCTCTCTTGTTTAATAGAGCTGATATTTCTTCCCGTAACACCCGGGCCGACTCTCCCTGCGCACGGGAAGCGATGAGGCCGGGAAAACGGGGGGGCATTGTGGCGAATTGAAGCCTGTAGCCTTTGGCCAGTGTTCTCAATACCCATTCTGACGCTGTGCATGCTTTCCAACTCTCTAGCCTCAAAGTTAGGGGGGAGTGAAGCTCTGTCTGACACAGACGATCTTTGGGGGCCCGTACCAGCTACGCACTTCCGAGTATCACTGCGCATGTGCGGTCTGATAGGCTTGGAGCGAGTGGAACGGGATGTTTCACCACAGGTGGGACGCTGCTTCCCCCTTGTGGTGTCATGGGGAACAACAATGAGCTCTGCACCTCTGTGTTTCGTTGGTTTTGTTTTTGTGTTTTTATGATTTTGCAACCCTGCGCCCTCAGCTGTGAGCCTGGATACGTCAGTGGAAAACTTTTTATTAACACAAAATTTGTGTGCGTGCTTGTGAGACATTGATGTGGCGTTGAACAATCCCACATCTGAAACATGTCTCTTAGCGTCTTTACTGGGACGCACGAAATGAGCTCTGGGCCCACGCGTCGCCGAGAGGGATGGGTGGCACTGGGTAATTTCTCCCCTAACAGACGTGATAGCTGGGCTGCCAGTGAACAGGGAACGGGTGGCAGCTCCGCTCGCGATGGGGTTGACCGCTAAGTCGCCTTCTTCTTCCGCCTGGCCTGCTGACTGGTCGACGCACCCGGTTGAGCAGCCTGGGTTGACGGAGAATAGAAGGATTTTCTCGGCCAAGCGGGCTTCGTTTCCGGGGGGCCGTTGGTGTTCGCACCCGGTTGAGCCCTGGGGCGCTTCGGGATGCGGAAAGCAGGAGCGGCGCTCCTAGAGGCAACCTGAGCGAAAGTCTGCCGGGGGGGCGGAGGCGCCGCGGCAGGTGCTTTCCTCGGAAGGCAGAGCTGTAGCGCCTCATCCTCCTTTTTCTTCGCCTCACAGCGCTTTTGCATTGAGGCGAGGGCGGAGCCGAAGACACCCTCGGGGACAATAGGCATGTCCAGGATGTCCTCCTTTTCTCTATCAGACAGATTGGTCAGATTCAGCCATCTCGTCCTCTCTTGTAACACCAACATCGACATGCACTTCCCTGCCGCCTGTACAGCGCATCGCTGGACGCGTAGGCAGATATCCGCGATTGTGGTGATCTCGTCCCACGCAGAACTTTCGGGCATGTCGGCTATGTCCTCAAAAAGCTCCGCTTGGTAAGCTGACAACATGGAGGTGACGTTGAGAGCCCTCACCGTCAAAGCCGCTGCTTTATAAGCTCGCTCAGTCATGGCAGATTGGAAGCGATCGGCTTTCGTGGGAAGTGTGGGGGCCCTGGATGAGGCAGCTGACATCCGTGGATGAAGGTGTGCCGCCACCAGGGGCTCCATGGGAGGCATGCGGGCCATGGCATGCTTATCCATTCCCTCAATATCCAAGGAAGACGCACCTTGAATGGTGGTTTTGCTGGAGTAAGGGTTCTGTTTCCATGAGGCGGTAACTTCCTCCAGGAGTTCCGGGAACACTGGGAGAAGTTGTCTCGCAGCCCTCTTTGCTTGGGGTAATTTCTTCCCCTCGTAGCGGGACCTTGGGGCCTCCGCCACGACCGCGGGCCATGGAATCTTCAGTCTCTCTGCAGCGCGTTTACACACATCGTGCATATCGCCACTGGGCTGGGGCGTAATTGTCCCAACCGAGCCCTTTGCAGGGCTTGGAGAGCTGAGAGCCTGTGAAGGTGGGACAAAGCAGGATTCATAATCCTCGTCATCACCGTCCGACACCAGACAATCCCCGCCGGACTCATCCTCCTCCTCATAATCCAACATGAGGGGTGGCTCCATTAGAGGGTCAAGCAAATCCAGCGTGGAGCCCCAGTGCCGAATCTCTGATTCGGGAGCGTCCTCCTCGTCCACACCGGGTTGGGGTTCCTCTGTAGTGGCACTGGAAAGGATCGGGTCCCTCTCAGAGACGCTAGCTTGGCGTGCTAGTCGTCGGCGGAGACTCTTCGCTGTGAAGCGGGCGCAGTCGGCGCACAAGCTCAAGTTGCTGACAGCGGCACGGGCATGTTCCAGCCCGAGACACACGGAGCAGACCTGGTGAGTGTCCATGCTCGATATTTTATTTCCACAGGTGCACAGGCGATGGGCATCGCCTGGTTGCGCGGTGGAAGGAAGCTTTGCAGCTTGATCCATTTAGCTTGGTGTGCTAAAGGGGAGCGAATTATCTGAAGTGATAGTAGCTTTTAGCTAGCTCCGGTGGCAGGCAGTGTGGTGACCGCAGGCTCCCGGTGCCGTTTAGCTATTCAAATAGAAACAACTACCTATGGTGAAGGCAGTCGCATTGGCGTTTATTCCACTAGCGTCCGGCGATGGAGGTGTTAGCTCCGGTCTGTGGACAGCAGCTAGTTAGCATCAACGCCGATTAGAAAATTGCTTGTTCGTGAAGCGAGAAGAGGTGTTTGAATGACGTGTGACGCCGCGTCCACCTTATTTAAGGTGCGGCACCTTGACGCGGACGTCACGACTGCCAGCCTATCAGGGCTGGCGAATTGGAATAAGTGCTTCTGTGAATACGCGCGAGGGGCGTATCCCATAGTGAGACATCGAAACGAATGCTAAGAAAGAGAACGTGAGGTCGCTGGCAAATAAAGTGGACGAACTGGAAGCGCTCATCAGGACACAGAGGGAGTACAGGGAGTCCAGTATTGTGTGTCTCACGGAAACGTGGCTGCACGAGCAGATACCGGACTCCAACGTCACCATTCCCGGCTTCCAGACGGTTCGAGCCGACAGAGACACCATCGCGACCGGCAAGAAGAAAGGAGGGGGACTCGCCGTGCTCGTGAACAACAGGTGGTGTCACCCCGGGCACGTCACCGTTAAACAGCGTGTCTGCAGCCCGGACATCGAGCTCGTCGCCGTCGGACTTCGTCCATATTATTTGCCGAGGGAGTTTACCAGTGTTTTCGCCATCAATGTTTACATTCCTCCATCTGGGAACGCAGAAGCAGCGTGTGACGTCATCCACACTGTGACTGTAGGATTACAGACACAACACCCCGGGGCCTTCATCATCATCACAGGTGACTTTAATCATGCTTCCCTCTCATCCACACTCCCAACCTTCTTCCAGTTTGTCAAATGTGCCACCCGGGAAAATAAGACTTTGGACCTGCTGTATGCAAATGTTAAGGATGCATACAGCTCCACTGCCCTGCCACCACTGGGCAGGTCAGACCACAACCTAGTCCTGCTCTCACCATCATACAAGCCTGTGATTCAGCAGCACCCAGTCACAGTGAGGACAGTGAGGAAATGGTCTCATGAGGCCATGGAAACACTGCGTGGGGCGCTGGAGGCCACAGACTGGGATGCTCTGTATGAGCCACATGGTGAGGACATTGATGGCCTGACTGACTGTGTCTCTGAGTACATTGGGTTCTGCATCGATAACACCATCCCCACTAAAGAGGGCCGCTGTTACCCAAATAACAAGCCGTGGGTTACAAGCGACCTGAAGGCCCTTCTCAACGAGAAGAAGAGGGCCTTTAGATCACGGGACAGAGCAGAACTCAAACGGGTTCAAAGGGAGCTCAAGCGTAGCATCAGGGAGAGCAAGGACAACTTCAGAAGAAAACTGGAGCACAAACTGGAGGGAAACAACACCAGGGACGTCTAGAGTGGTATGAAGGAGATCACTGGTTTCAAGAGGAGAGATGGGGGAGCAGCTGGGGATGAACGACGTGCGAACGAGCTGAACACGTTCTTCAATAGGTTCAACTCCAACCCCCCCACCCCCAGCGGACCCTCCACTGACTCCACTGACTCTACGACTGCCTCTACTGCATCTCTGAGCAACAACCCCCCACCCCCGTCACCATCTACCCCCGCTGGCCTTTACCACAGACCTTTTCACACCTCCCACCCCTAGGACATCCTCACATCCCCCACAGCCCCCCACCACCTCCTTCAACACACACATCTCTGCACCACCCTCAAACCCATATATAAATAAGAACAATTTACTATTTATTGATTTTTGACCTGTTACGATCCTGTCTTGAAAGTGGCCCCTATGGCAATACCTCACTCATCATAGTATTGTTAGATAAATATATGCCCAGCATTTAATGTTTGTCCCAGGCTCTAGAAAAGGGCTATATGCTTCATATAAACGTAAATACTGTACAGTACAATAAACCATCATGAATTTGACCCACTTAATTATGAAGGCTAATAACCAATGATGCCCAGCATTTCCATGTTACGAGTTTTCACAAATGTGATTACCTGACAATGGGAGACCTCAGATGGAAACATAATAAGCTGAAACATGATATAAATATCTCTGTCACTCACTGGGTCAAATCCACACACAAATAAAGACCACCATTTGTAGGAAGGACACAGCAGGTTGATACTATTGATGTTCCTCACAGCAGATCATGTTCATGACGTCAGCCATTGTTTTTGTGCAGTTTTCTTAGCCTCTAGTAAACAGGAGTCCTACCAGGCATTACGGGGAGCAAGATCGAAAGTGTTGCTGTTACTGATGGGGGATATAAGTAGCCTTGAACATTGCTGCGAAACACATGCTGTGACTGGACTGGTTGCTCTCACTGAAGCAGACATGGTAAGTAGAAAGAAGTGCATATTTTTTTTACCTTTTATTGTTACATTTCATTACATATTGTTCATCAAATCTGTGTTTTTGTCTTTCAAAATAGTGGCAGTGCAGATACGTCTTTTAGTTTTCTAAAGAGCTTCTTAAATAAAATAACATTTTGAATGTATCTACGTGTGATTGTTTGAATTCTATCATGTAGAATTGAACAAATCATTTAAGAAAATGTATGTATTTATTTGTCAAATAATTAGTTCACATTACAAATAATCCCTTCTCAAGTGTACTGTAATTAAAATTATTAAGTGTTTTAACAGGATAAAAGTGCTGCATTTACAGGTATAAGAATTGAAAACATGTGCCCAAAAAGCTTAAAGACAGCGCAAATGTTAGCAGGTACTTAAAAGCCTCTTTTAATATTGCTGCTCTCAGACTCAGAGGAATCTACACAAATCTTTAGCATAAGTTATGTGTGTGCAGTCAATCCCTACAGGGAACTTCAGTGTAAAATATTAATTATTTATAAATGAATAGTAGACATGTTAAAAACATTTATTTTTATTAATTTATGCAGTTTGCACTTCAATGTTTTTTGTAGTGCGTTGTCCACACTGTATATCAAACAAATGGTTTGATTGATTAAGCTTGATATAATCCAAAGATGTGAGTATTTTTCTTTTCAACAAACACCTAAAAGCATATTCAACACTACAAGTTTAAGCTAATTTTTTATTTTCCTTCCAGCTTAAAAACGAGATATGTAGAGAGAGTTTGAGCTTTGGTGTGAGACAGTGGCTTTTTAAGCTATGGTGGAAGATGAGCAGTCTATTCTAACTGCGTGGTTAAGCCCTATGAAACAAATTGTGTTTTTTGAATATGAGCCATAAAAATGTAATTTATTAATTGTCTTAATACACAAGGTAAAAGCCACAGTCTTCTGGACGTGTACTTTAGTCATCTCCCTTTTGGTGGACTCCTGTCATGCACATAAGGTAAAACTCAGCAGTCCCTTGTTATTCACCGCTTTCCTGTAAAATATTTTCTTCCCAATAAAACTGTCACCCTATCTCTCCCCTCAGCTGCACATCCACTGGGGTCCCCAGTCCATGATGTACTTGAAGGGCAAATGTAAGTAAACTGCAAAGCAGACTCGCTACTGTACTTCGGATTTAAAACAAGTGAACTGAACTAAAATCAGATGATTATGTCTATATACAGTCAAATCTAATCAAAACAATTTATCTGTGTAAACATATTAAAATAAAATAAAGATACTGTAGATCCTGCTACAGCAGGTACAGATGTATCTGCAGTTAAAGCACTGCTGAACATTTGATACACAAATGTTAAACACTTTCCCCAAACTTTTGTACATTCTGTAAATTTGAAACTATTGAAAATTCACAAGGGATTTTGCAGAAGTTTAAGACTGAAGAAATTTATAAAAACATAAAATCAATAGTGACAGACAGTAGCTGTTAAACGTCAGAGTTGTTATTTTAATCGTGAGCCATTTGCTTTGTCACCACTCAGTGTAAACTGTGCACTGAACAGTTCCATGTGTTTCCAAGGTCAGATCACAGCTTTATCGAAGAACAAATTCATAGAATAAATTACACTTTGTCTCTGAAAGAGTCGCAGCTGCAATAAAAATGAAACACCCAATCAACCCAGATGGTCTTTGTAAATGTGCATACACAAATATAATGTGTCACTGAAATAGACTCAGGTTTGGTTAAAAGCAAAGGGATTGATGTATTAATAGACCTTAGTATTGGAGGTGGACCATAGATTAGTCCCCTATCGTTGCAGTACCTTCTCAGATTATTTCTGTTTTCTAACTCAGATGGCCGGAGGTTTGTATCAGAGGATGACAACGGTGTACAGAACCAGGCTCTGCAGGGCTGGTATGCATTAATCAGAGGTACAGTGACAAATCTTCATGCTTATAACAAACTTACTGAACTTTGTCTAGTTTTACATGGTCTGCAATTTATGTAAAGTTGCTAAACAATGAATTTATTACAACACTAGAAACAGACGTATGTGCACAATCTTTTTTATCGATGTAGTAAATCAACCAGCACCAAATTTTCATGTGAGATTTACACCTTCTATTACTATCACTAAATTTGTTTCAATCAAATGCTTAAATGAAAAAGATAGTGTTCCCTCATCAATCTACACTCAGTACTCCATAATGACAAAGTGGATACAAAATTTAAAAAACATTTTTAAATGTATTGTAAACTTAAATATCACTCAAGAATTAAATCTCCTATATGTCTTCATCTTTGAGATGAATCCACCCGTTTTAAATTCATATTTTGATTGGATATGATGGAGAAAGACAAACACCTGTCATACATCTGCATACCAGAGCTGACACCAAGTCATGAGGTGGAATAAGTTACCTGCAAGGTTTTAAGATGTTTCTGTGTCAAAGCAGAGATCAGCTGCAAGAATAAAAACCTCACCTGTATTATAGCTTCATAAAATCAGCAGTAACATGATCATATTTATTAAAGGAAGATACCTTGGTCAATCAGCACTATTACTATATCTGGCTGCCATATGGAGTAATCAAGGGAGAAGCCCCTAAGTAACAGAGTAGACCAAGAACCTGATAATTACTCTGACTGGGGTCCAGAGCATGCACACACTCACGCAGGCGATAAGGAGGCAGTGGTGATAGATGCAGTGATGTCAGCGAACTCTGAAAGAGTGGGGTCAGCAGATTCCAGGAACAATGCAGAGCTCTGTCCAGAAGATCGCCGTCCTAGTATCAGCTAAGAAAATGCACAGAAACCTTCAGGCTCCCAGGTCTCTGTACAGGACCCAAGCTTGAAGGACACACATCAGTTGTTCTGTGTGATGAATATGATTGTGGCAGTAGACCATGCCATGGGGCTCTCCCACACACAGCAAGACACAAGGGTGTTGCTTTTCAGCATCTTTATGAAATAAAACTACTCACTGAATGTCAAATTAAAGTGCCAGCAGTTTCTGCTGGCGTCTCAGCTCTGCTACGTGTCTCTGTCCATCTTTGAGGCAGCTTAACCACTCCCTTTTAAATCTAAGGATTAATCAGCTAACAGCTCTCACCTGTGCTGATTGATCCTCTGGTACAGGGGAAGGGGCTCTCTCAGCCCCTCATCTCCACAATGATAAATGGAATAATGTACTTTTGGAGTCTGAACTAATGTTAGTTAATTATATTAATACAAATAATGATGTATGAACTGTTTAGATAACATTTCTGGGTGTAATTGTGTGTGTGTGTGTGTGTGTGTGTGTGTGTGTGTGTAGGCACCCAGAGGCTGCAGTCCCTTGAGCTCAGTAAACCAAGTCACTTGTTGAGCTCAGACAAAGTCCTCATCCACTCCTTCAAGAAGAGGTGAGACGTTATAGGTCACTGTCTATACACTGAATAAATAATGAAAGGTCTTTGCATCTTTATTGTGTCCAAAAGTCTCACTGCAGTGTGTCCTTTTGTCCTCTAGGTGACAGCAGTACACTGTAGAAAACCTGTCCACGGAGTGATGTAGGTCACATGTGCTTTTATGCTGATGAAAGGTATTAAAGAAGAGGGTACTAATGTGCCGACAGTGTTTGAGTTATGTATGATAGAGAAAGTGCTGCACATTCAGTGGATATAAAAAGTCTACACAACCCTGTTAAAATGAAAGGTTTTTGTGATGTAAATAAATGAGAAAAAGATAAATCCTGTCTGAACTTGTTCCCCCTTTACGGTAATGTGACCTATAACCTGAACAATTCAAATGAAAAAAAAAACTGAAATCTTTTAGGTGGAAAAATAGTAGGATTTTCCTGACATTCTCTTAGTTGCATCTTACAGCAAGAGCCATGGTCCGCAGAAAGCTTCCAAAGCATCAGAGGGATCTCATTGTTGAAAGGTTTCAATCAGCAGAAGGGTAAAAAAGAATTTCCAAGGCATGAGATTTACCAAGAAACACATTGAAGACTATCATCATCAAGTGGACACACAACAGTGACATTACCAAGAACTGAACATCTCTCCAAAATTGATGAAAAGACGATAAGAAAACTGGTCAAGGAGGCTTCCAAGAGCCGTACAACAACATTAAAGGAGCTGCAGGAATTTCTGGCAAGGACCGGCTGTGGAACTACATGTGACAACAATCTTCCGTGCTCTTCGTATGTTAGGGCTATGGGCAGAGGTGTAAAGTAATTCTCACTTCAGTGGTAGCCACTGTTGTGCATGAACGCGTTCAGAAGAATGCGTTCATTCCAACAGCAAGGCACACCTTCCAGTAGCGATCTTTTCCGTATTTTTTCAGGAAATGCCTTTTCAAAATAAAAGAAACCCTTTTCAAAATAAATGTATCAAAACTTTGATTTGTTGTGCCCTTTGTTTGCAGGGTATGAATAAATAAACAGGCAAAATTTGCAATAATAAAAAAAAAACATTTATTTTAGTAATTGATACATATGAAGTACAGTTTAAGGCAAGGGGTAATGATGGATAATGTTTTTCAGTCTAACTTTCAACCTTAAAACTGAAATCACCTGAACTATGAACTAGTTCAGAATTTAAATGGTGATCTATGAACGTGAACTATTCATGTCTACCTGTATGAGCGGAACTTTGAACTGGTTCATGAGAGGTGTGAACCTGCACACCAATGGTGGTAGATGCTGCATAGAGTGGATGGTGGAGTCGATGCAAGCCGCCAGTGGCGAGTCACGAGAGCTAGAGAAGGATGATATTGCAGACTACCAACCAGCTGCGGACAACCAGCAAGCGGAAGCATCAAACTTTCCGGCAGTTGAGATTAAAGAAGATGAAGAATACCTGTGGCCACATCTCAACAAGCAGTTTGCCTTCAAACGCAAAAGAGGCAACAGCTATATAATGCTTAAACGCAACAATAATTTTGTAGACTAGTGCTCTAAAGGTGGGCCAAAGTTGAACCAAAAGTTTAAATATACAGTGGGACAGCGGCATTTTAACTTTTTATTTTAGCTGTCATGTGGTTCATGTCTTGACAAGTCCTCCCAAATGTTCTTAAATGTTGTATTGACATAATGTTTGACATGTTTAATGTCATTGCACTTATATTTGTAAAGATTAAAAATAACTGTTTTTGGATTGGATTTATGACCTTTTGTCCTTTTTTGCACTGTATAGGAGC
The DNA here is from genome assembly GCF_949316205.1 of Platichthys flesus. Lineage (NCBI taxonomy): Eukaryota > Metazoa > Chordata > Actinopteri > Pleuronectiformes > Pleuronectidae > Platichthys > Platichthys flesus. The sequence goes on along the minus strand of NC_084950.1, from coordinate 27,836,339 downwards.
GGCCCCCTTCAAGTTGTTGGAAGTAACTAAGTAACTTTAACTTAAAGTACATTTCAAATTAACTACTTTTTACTTTTACTTGAGTAGAATTGTAGATGGGTACTTTTACTTGTACTTAAGTAAAATTTCATCAAAGTAAAGGTACTTTTACTTGAGTACAATATTTCATTACTTTTTTAGACCTCTGGCTATGGGGTAGGGTGGCAAGACAGAAGCCTTTTCTTACCAAGAAAAACATCCAAGCCCGGCTAAATTTAGCAAAAACAGATGAAGTCTCCAAAATGCATGTGGGAAAATGTGTTTTGGTCTGATTAAACAAAGGTTGAACTTTTTGGATATAATTCCAAAAGCTACGTTTGGCACAAAAACAACACTGCACATCACCCAAATAACACCATACCAACAGTGAAGCATGGTGATGTATTACTTCAGCTGGTACAGGGGCCTTAGTTAAGGTTGAGGGAATTATGAACAATTCAAAAATACCAGTCAGTTTTGTCACAAAATCTTCGGGCTTCTGATAGAAAGCTGAAGATGAAGAGTAATTTCACCTATCAGCATGACAACGACCCAAATCATACTTCCAAATCAACAAAAGCATGGCTACTCCAGAAGAAGATTCATGTTTTGGAATGACCCAGCCAGACCCCAGACCTGAATCCTATTTAACATCTGTGGGGTGATCTGAAGAGGGCTGTGCACAGGAGATGCCCTTGCAGTCTGAAAGGTATGGAGCACTTTTGCAAAGAAGAGTGGGCAAATATTGCCATGTCAAGATGTGCTAATGCTACCCCAAAAGACTGAGTGCTGATATACAATCAAAAGGTGCCTCAACAAAGTATTAGTTTAAGGGTATGCACACTTATGTGACCAGGTTATTGTAAGTTTTTTATTTTTTATTTTTCCGCCTAAAAGATTTCAGTTTGTTTTTCAACTGAATTGTTCACGATACAGGTCACAGGGTTAGGGTTAGGTTAAAGGTGAAAAAAGTTTGGACAGAATTTATCTTTGTCTCATTTGTTTGAATCACAAAAACCTTGCATTTTAACAGGGGTGTGTAGACTTTTTATATCCACTGTAGATGCACTGTATGAATGGGTGGATTGAACAAATTAAAATAAACAGTGTTGTAAGCATCACGTTTATGCTCTTTAAGAGCAGTTGTTACAATGAAGATAATGTTAATGATATTTAAAGAGGTAATGATGTGATTACGATAGCAGAGGGAGAGAGGGAGAAATAAGTGTTCAGGGCATGATTGGAGTTCCCCCAGCAGTCTAGACCTATTGCAGCATAACTACGGGATGTTCAGGACTCACCTGATTCAGCCCTAACTATAGGCTTTATCAAAAAGGAACGTTCTAAGTTTAACCTTAAATGCAGAGATGGTGCCTGCCTCACATAGCCAGAGGGGGAGCTAGCTCCACAGGAGAGGAGCCTGGTAGCTGAAGGCTCTACCTCTCATTCTACTTATACAGAATCTAGGAAACAAACATGAGCCCATATTTAGAGAGTGAAGTGATGTATTTGGATAACAGGTTGACATGAGCTCTATAATATATGATTGGGCTTAATCTTTGAGGGCTTTGTATGGAAGGAGCCAAATTTGGAATTCTATTCTGAATTACACAGGGTGCCAATTATGCTAAAGCTAAGACAGGAGTTATATGTTATCTTCTTTTTGTTCCTGTAATCACTTGTGATTTTGGACTAACTGGAGACTTTTCACACACCTACTCAGACATACTGATAATAAACTAATTTGGTGTTTTGCTTACATAGAAGACAAGGCATGAAAAATGCAAGGTTTCAAGTTGCTATATGTCAATATTTGTTCTTACCTTGACTTTAATGCATTATGTCTAATTCAAGAATGATGGACAGCTCAGCATAGGAAGGATACAAACAGTATAATTAAACAAACACTGAAAAACAATTTCTACTATGGAATGGGCTAACCCTAATTAGTTTAATTCTACATGGGAATTAACCACCTCACTGTTTCCATCACAGTCTTTATCTTGTTCTGACAAACCCTATTATGTCTGACCATTTTTTAAATACATTTGAATTTAAAGTTTTTAAGTACACCGATTCTGGACAGCAATTCTATCATAGTTGGTGTTCATCAGATAATATTGTAAACAAATCTAAGTAAATTATTTCTCTGACAATAACTTCACATCCAAGTGTCAGTTCAATAAAGGAAAGTTATTAGAACTCACTCCCACACTAGTTGATAACTTTGTTAATTGTACAGCAGCCTCTTTAAAAACCACCCTTGACACTGTCTGCCCTGCTGAAAAAAAAAGAGAAAGTAAATCAGAGGAGATTAGTTCCATTGTATAATTCCCAAACACATGCTTAAAAATAGACCTTCAACCAACTTGTCTATTAGACCCTATCCGGACTACACTTTTAAGGAATTTCTTCCTCCAGACTGGATTATTGTAATTCTTTATCATCAGGATGTCCCAGTAAGTCTGTGAAGAAGCCTCCAGTGAATTCAAAGTAGAGACAGGATCTAGAAGACATCACTATAATACTGTCTTAGCTTCTCTGTATTGGCTCCATGTAAATTAAGAATATATTTCTAAATCCTGCTCCTTACATACAAAGCCCTTAATAATTAAGCCCCATCTTACTTAAAGAACTCATAACAATGCATTGTACCAATAGATCACTTTCGATCCCATAATACAGGTTCTCTTGTGGTTCCTAGAATCTGTAAGAGTAGAACGGGAGGTAGAGCTTTCAGCTACCAGGCTCCTCTACTGTGGAACCAGCTCCCAATCTGGGTTTGGGAGGCCGACCCCAATTCTACATTAAAGGTAAGACTTTGAACGTTTTTCTTTGATAAATCCTATAGTTAGGGCTGGAGTCTTAGTTAGTTATGCTGCTTATAGGCCTATATCCAATCCATTGACATTATTTAATGTATGACGCAGTGTTGTGTCACTTATATGGAGAGAGCAGACATTTCTTTTGTGTACAGGTAAAATGAGTAAGGGAAGAAAGTAAGAACTAAAATTACTATCTTGCAGTTGTACAAATATGCTAACCACTCAAGCTGCAGTACTCATCCATGTCTCTCCAGGCTCATTTAATATATGAAGAATTTAAAAAAAAGGCAAAAGGTAAGAATGACAGAAACAACATTATCCTCTTTATACCTTGTAATGATTTATTACCTTTTATAATAATTATGTAATCATCATATTTCATCTTAAATGACATTAATAGATAAGTTACAGAATCCCATAGAAACCACCTGTGTGAAGTTCAGTGCAGTGTTAGTTTTGCCTCTGATCCATCATCATCTCTGTGGACACAAACATCTGCACTGAGGTGCTTCAGCTGCACATCACAGAGGTCATGACATCCAATTTGACAAATATATCCTTACTTCAGAAAGGCACTTCATTTGTTTTCTAAAAGCTTGTACAGTCAGTGGACAGTGACCAAGATGTCTCTGCACTGACCTGCTGTCAGGATGGAAACAGGCTACAAACAGCAGCACAGTGACATGATATTGACGTGATCATCACAGACTGTTCACACATCAGCAATGTGGATCAAGGGAGATGTTACATTGGTAAACTGAACCACAAGATAGTTTGCTTTACAGTCTGGTAGGTCCTCTGTGTAGACTGTTTAGAAATGGCCAGGAGCTTTCAAAAAATAATCACAGGTGCGGCCAACTTCAAAAGCCACATTTAAAACTCATTTTACTTAATGTCACATTTATGTGCTGTTTTGCTTTTCAAGAAAGACTGTGGTTAAGGGAAGACCAATGTAAAGTGGATTTAATAACATTTTTACTATTTAAACAGTTTATTTATAAAGCAAATATTTCTTTACATTTACTCCATCACGGTACCAATCATTAGGGAACAGTCTGTTTTTTTTGATAGTTTATCCAGATTCAGATGAGGAGTTCAGTAATTTCATCTCTGAGGAATCTTAGCTTGACTGTTGACATGAGTAGTTTCATTGAAGATTATCAAAATATATAAAATGCCCCCGCTTATAGAATTAGGTCTCACACAATGTAGACAGTAGCTAAGAGCTAGATGAGCTTACAAGGAAGGAAAGGTGGCAACATAATAAAAGCCTAAGAAGAACAGTAGGATACAGTGACAGGAGCCGGTTAATTACAGCTGCTAATGAAAATCCAACTACAATCTGACACCTTCAAACTTATCAGAGTCTTAATAAAATTACCACTGTCTTGTTTTGCATTTACATTGGAGGACTGATGCAGGAAGTGCTCAGCTAAATGGCAAATACTTTGCATATAGCTGAGCAGTTTATAATTATCAAAATTACTTGTAATTTGGCACGTAAATTATTTTAATATAAAGCAGTAGGGAATGTTCAGTATTAATAGTAAGTGGATACAGATTGTAGTACACATATAGTTACTCTACACCTGGCAACAGGTGGTTGGTTAAGAAACACCTCAGCTAACAGCTTCTTAAAAGAGTTTGTTATTTTCATAATCTAATAATAATAAATTAAATGTATGAATATGAGATTAAAGATAAGATTTGAAGCTAGATAAGCACTTCCCTTCCATTCTTTGAGCTGGTATAAACTTGTCCTGGGTCTGTGTATTTGCCTCCACTCACTGTGTAGTTGGGAAACACTATTGGACTGTTCCCTTAATGGTTGGTTTTATGTGTCTACTAAGCAAATCTACTCTAACCATTCAAGATGGTTCTACTTCACAACATTTCCTAAAGAATAATATAAGGTTTTTAAACAACATTGATGCCCGGTCCTTACCTTAATGTAAGGTCTAAGAGCAAGAGCCACTTAATTTTCATTACCCTTCTCATTTCACTTGATATTATTGTATTGGTGCATATTTCCAAACAAACTCACAATTAATCATATCACCAACATTGCCACACACTGAGGCTGGGACCTTCAGGGGACAGGTGATCTGGTTAGATTTGCCCAGATTCAGTTGTTTTTCTCTCCATTATCTCTATCCTTGTTAGTCAGGAAAACAATGTAACTCACATAACCTCTCAGGGCATTACAGTATGTGAACGTTGGACTGATGGACATGCACACCTTCAGATGGGAAACCACTCCAAGATTTCCATGATTAACATGGAACATGTAAACATGCATTCATTACAAATGATAGAAGAAATTTAATTGAACTAGAACTGGGAAACACTGGTCTCTGAAAAATACCATCTTTACTTAAGCTACTGAAACTTCATGTTAACACACTTGCACAGTGTTCATCTTTGTCGCATCTCTTGTCATATAGTTTAAAATTACAAGAATAAGAAAAATACTCTCGATATTATACATATTATAAAATCTTCTCTTACAGAAAAACATCTCCCTGCTAATGAAATCTCCCTTTTTTCATAATCTTACATTTACATTAACATATATTAAAGTGAAAAATAATATTATATGTGTGTGTTCAACTACTGCTGACATCAAACCTCTGCCAAAATGTTTTCTGGTCAGACAAACTTGATTTATTTCTCCTGGCACTGAACAGCATCCACATCAGCTCTGTTTACCAGGAAAGCTGATGATTCGAACAGAGTTGTAAAATAGCAGGAGACAGTTAAATGAGGCTGTACTGTAAACACACGGAAACACACAGACTGGCCAGTTTGGCAATTCGTTGTCTGCGACTGGAGAGAAACAATGCCTAACCTTAACTGTGGTGAGTGATGTTGTGTGCCATTTGTCAGGTTAGCTGTGAAGTATATGGACAAGAGTTAAATGTGTGTTCACTGGCCCAATATACAAATGTCACCTGTAAAACAAGAGATTAAAACACCAATATTTGTATCTTTCATGGGTTGAAGATCAAGTTTTGTGGTTTTTGAAAATATTTCCCCTGTAAAAGCTGTTGATGGATTAAACTGTGGCAATATAATTTTTGCTTTAAACATCAGGTAAGAAATAACAGGGCTCACTAGCTGCTTCACTCTCTTACAAATGAATAGTTAACACGTTTTTTGAAGACAATCAAAGAAAAAATTTAGTTTGAGTCGTTATTTCTATGAGTGGACTTGAACAAAATGTGTCCATCTCTTGCTGGCTTTTTGCCATTTTAATGTCACAATAAATGATTTGTATTTGTATAAATAGCGCTATTGTAGGTTACACATACACACAGACATACAAACACACACACACACAGGTTTCTCAATATGTGCTTCATACATTCATATGGTGCATCCATGTGAAACACATGCACATCAGTCACACAATGTCGGCACAGCCGTCAGGGGCAATTTGGGGTTCATTATCTTGCCCGAGGACACTTCTGCATGCAGAAATGGGGGAGAATGGAACCGCGACGTGATTAGAGGATGACCCGCTCTACCTCTTGAGCCACAGCCGCCTCATTATATTTTATAGATGTCTTGCTACAAATGTAGCTGTGAACAATGTATCCCATCAACAAAACAGGATCAGTGACATACAGTGCAGTGAAAAAGTATTTGCCCTCTTCCAGATTTTGTAATTTTTGGCATATTTGTCACACTTAAATGATTCAGATCATCAAACAAATTGTAATATTAGACAAAGATAACCCAAGTCAATACAAAATGCAGTTTTTAAATCATTATTTCACCTTTTAAGGGAAAAAGCTATCCACACCTACCTGGTCCTTTGTGGAAAAGTAATTGCCACCTAAACCTAATAACTGGTTGTGCCATCCTTGGCGGCAACAACTGCAATCAAGCATGTGCGATAACTGGCAATAAGTCTTTCACATCGCTGTGGAGGAGTGTTGGCCCACTCTTCTTTGCAGAATAGTTTTAATTCAGCCACATTGTAGGATTGTATAGTATAAACGGCTTGTTTAAGGTCATGCCACAGCATCTCAATGGGATTTACGTTTGGACTTTGACTAGGCCACTCCATAAACTGATTGCCAGACATTGTCCTTCAGGCTTTTCTGGTAGAGAGCAGAATTCAATTACTTTTTCACATAGGGCCAGGTAGGTTTGGATAGCTTTTTTCCCTTAATAAATGAAATCATCATTTAAAAACTGCATTTTATATTAACTCAGGTTATCTTTGTCTAATATACAAATTGGTTTAATGATCTGAAACATTTAAGTGTGACAAATATGCAAAAACATACGAAACCAGGAAGGGGGCAAAGACTTTTTCACATAGGGCCGGGTAGGTTTGGATAGCTTTTTTCCCTTAATAAATGAAATCATCATTTAAAAACTGCATTTTATATTTACTCAGGTTATCTTTGTCCAATAAAAAAATTGGTTTAATGATCTGAAACATTTAATTGTGACAAATATGCAAAAACATACGAAACCAGGAAGGGGGCAAATACATTTTCACAGCACTGTATAACTCAGTGGGCACTAGACCGGCTTGAATCACTGATGAGCAACTTAGTTAACATAGTATGCGCTTAAAGGGTACATATTATGAAAATTCCACTTTTGTAGTGCTTCTACACGTTAATTGGGTATCTGGCATGTCTAACGTCCCAAAAACTCTGGAAAAAAACAACTCCTGCGATTTGTTGTGGTTCCTTTATGTCAGAAACGATACGCTAGAGTGCGTCGAATCGGATTATGACCCGCATTGACGTCACAGTAGTCTCGCTACATGCCTACATACTTAAAGTAAATTAAATGTTATGGTGAAGCCTGACTTTCAGATTATGATTATGTCACAACACAGGTGGTGTTATCTGTAAAAAAAAGACTTATGACTTATCTCCATATTTTGACACCCTCTCCTAATGGTTGATGTGTATGTTATTGTGTATTTGACATTCTCTCCTCCTGCCCAAACTGTTTACAGAAAATAATTAAAAATTGTTTTATGAGTCACAGCATATATGTTTCTATATTTGTACGCCAGACTGTAAATCCTTATTGCTATATATTATCTATTACAATTATCATTCAGTAATTTGCGTTGTAGAACCAAATGATCACCATCTTTGAATTCTACATGTTTTAGAAATATCCCTTCAGTATTTTGATCTGTTACTAAAACCCATGAGATAAATCATGTATAATATTCTATAACAAATGATTTAGTGAAAAAAATTATGAAAAAAATTACAAAATAGTTTAAAAGAGAGAAACAAATATGAAGTTTTCACATCAATTTTGAAAAGTTTTCCGTTTCCTAACAGCGGTGTTGTCACGACGTTACTTACATCGTGACAACATCGTAACAACCAATTCAGTACCAAGCACAGCAGCAGAATTTTTGGGTGGAGATGATTTCCTAAATATGTTGAGATCAAACTGAGCTTTGGCTTTAACAATAATATTAAGAATTATTTCTTGATTATGCTGCTCTCTCTAAGTATACTGACCAGTTAATACATAATGGCATTTAAATCATTTCCCTAGAGTGGATTTTCTTTACTTGCAGAAAAAGACAATGCAGCTGTGTACATACCATCAGCCACATGTAGCATAAATATAAAAAGACGATGCTTGAAGCAAAGAAAGAAGCATCGGTGTGTGGTGTTGTAAGTGAGTCTAACTATAAGACTTAGTTTTCAGCCTCTTCAGAAAAGATGATCAGCATGAGTCAACAGGAAACAACTATCAGAGGGGCTGCTGCTGAGTTTGACATCTGGTTGACAAGGAGCTGTTGTTGAAATGGATACAGCTGTGGTTGCAACATCCCAAAGTCCTCACTGCTACTGTGTAGCTGTCATCATGATTCAACAGGAAACAACTATCAGAGGGGCTGCTGCTGAGTTTGACATCTGGTTGACAAGGAGCTGTTGTTGAAATGGATACAGCTGTGGTTGCAACATCCCAAAGTCCTCACTGCTACTGTGTAGCTGTCATCATGATTACAGTGTTATTATGTTGCCGTCTTCTCTCATGCTCTCCTGACTGATGCTGGCTGTGTTCTCGTTGTGAATGGACGTCATCATAAAGCTGTCACTGACGGATGCTCCAACACTATTAGGCAATGAGATGCTCTGTGGGAGGGGCCTCACCACGGAGGAGGGGTGCTGCCTGTTCACAGGTAAGTCTCTGTTGAGGTTGGTGTTGTTACTGTTGTTTAGTCTGTGGGAGTCGCAGAGTGTCAGACAGTCATTCTCCAGAATGATGTCGCCATCATCATCTTCGTCATCACTGTCACCCTCTGCAATACTGTTGCTATGGTAACAACACATGACATGAAAATAATGGTTATATAATCAATCTTGGAGATACAGTGTGTTACGGACATTAAGCAGTTTGTTTTGTGCAAAAAAGAAAATGAAATTTGCTTATGAAAAATTCAGTCCAGATGTAATTAATGCATGTCTGCTAAAACTCCTTAGCATTTGAAATAACGAATCAAAAATGACATGTATTCAAACACATTTTTAAAATAGCAACAACAGTTGTGTTGGAGTCCACATTAAGACCAATAAAAACTGATGCCTCGAGGCCAGGCTGAAACAAGTTCTACCAGTTTCCACATTCCAATGGACCCTAAAAGTGCTCCTCTGAGTGGGGGAGCAGACATCTCCAGCAGGCATAGGAGTCTCCCCCTGGTGTTGGAAAATTTCCTTGGGATCCTTTGGGGACCCCTGCTGATTTTTAAGCCCCGCCTAATGAGAGTTGAACCCTGACATTCCATTGGCTGACCCATGAACCCCCCTCAAGGAGGCTAGGCCCTCCTCTCAGGTTAATAAATATAGGAGAGCACCTCAAATCGTCGCCATTTCCCTGCTCTCTGAAGACTTCAACAGACCGTTCCCGGTCTAGCTAGATGATTTAGTTGCTTAAGGGGGCAACAACTAGCCTGACGTTGTCAGACTCACAATTCCAGTCAGAATGTGAGTCTGAGACCGCTCCATTGGGCTGTGATTATGGGGCGTGTTTCAACTGATCAGGAAATAAAATTCCTCTTCGCTCAATTGGATAGACCTACAACCAATCAGAGCAACGTAGTATGTGACGTATGTTAAGCAACGCCTTGTGAGTTATTTACTAACGCCGGGTTCACACCAGATGCTGAAGCGATGCCGAAGCGACCCTTCAGCGCAGCGTCAAGCCTTAATTAACAGCTGGCTCCCATCCACTCCCATGTTAAAACTTTGTGCGGGTCACACCGGAGGCTGAAGCACCGCGCTGCGCCAAGGCTGCCTCGCGCCGTGCAGCGATCGTTTCGGCGTCGAGTCTATTTTTTGCGCTTGACGCGAGCGTCTCGCACCAGGCAACACACTGAAAAACGAGTTTAAACTATATTGATGACATATCTTATATGATATAAATGATCAAATATGCATCCCATACTTTGAAGTCCCCTTCTGTTGTCCTGGAGTTTTAATTTGACCAATGACATTATTAAATGTCCCTCTCTGCCCATCCACTACAGCCACACAAGCAGTGATACAGATAAAAAGAGAGAGAGAGGGGGCTACGTATTCTCCACATAGGCTTGAGTGGAGAATACGTAATTTACCCCCCACACCCAACATTTAACGGAGCAAACAGCGGAGAAGTTCTTCAACATGGATGACATTAAATTAATAATTGAAGTGGAGAAGTACAGTGAGTCGTATGATCCTCGGAACATGTTGTATAAAGACAACACCAAGAAAGACAAATGTGGGACGCTGTTGGGACATACCTGCCTGCGGCAGGCACGTTTGTTGAAATCAAATTTAATTTCTCCCCAACGGAGCGACTCCAGACCGAACTTCCCGACGTCAAATGTTGTGAGTGGGGGCTAAATTCGTCGGGGCATCCAGGCTAGGCAACAACCACAAACTTTTGTTTGTTGGCGTCTTATTTTGAAAGACTATTTTAGATTTTTACTTGAAAAGGCCGCGCACAGGAAGCTCACTTCCAGGCCGAGATCATAGACTTTCTTATCCATGATCCCCAAAACTGCGCCATAGCTGTTCATCCCTACAGAAGGACAAGGCATCATTCTGTTGAAGAAGACGAACAAGGCCTAATTCCGTTTAAATAGCACGAGAAGAATTCGCTATTCCGGCCCAGCCGACGCCCGCTGCCACAGAAAAACTAGCGCCACCGAGCTCGTGTCGCCACGGCGATCATTCACTGGACTTTCGGAAAATCTGCCACCACGCGCATTTCACAGTGTTGCCAACTTGGCGACTTTGTCGCTAAATCTGGCGACTATCCAAACCCTCATGGCGACTTTTTTTTTCAAAAGCTACTAGCGACAAATCTAGCGACTTTTTCTCGTGATATTAGAGACTTTCTGGTGTTTTGGAGACTGACGTGAAAGCACGTATCGTTCTGCAGTGACTGTCCTCAACGAGCAGCGGGTGATGCCGTGAGCCCCTCCGCCATCCCAGCGCACTCACAGGAGGTCAGTCTCCCAGTAGCCTTGCGCAGCAGTCCCAGCTGCAGAGAGGAGACCCACACTCCGCGTCCTCCAGACAGCAAATGAATCGCGCATACGCAAAAAGCCACAGCTGATCCTGCCCTGGCTTACAGAGCGGGATGCAAGTGTCAATGTATCTTCACTGTCACTGGAAAACATGAGTCATGAGTCATGTTGCAGAGTCCACATCCGGCGTGTGAACATGGTGAAACTAAACGCTTTCAGGGCCCTGAAAACTGAACCAAACTTAAAGCGAAAAAAATAAATAACTTGCTCTGCCATAGTATCTCTTTTGGATCATTTTGCCGGTCCCAAGGCCGGATAAAGGAGGAGGGCTGGACGTAGAGCTAGAAGTTCCACCCCACATATCATTTTGATTAAATTGATATTCTGACATTTAACAATACAGGACAAAATAGATTTATGTATGTGGGTCTAGATACAGCGTTAAAGTCATGAAGTCATCTTGAGAAGTGATGGCCTATTTCTATGGCAAGATAAAAAAAAAAAAAAACGAATCAACAGAAAAATACGGAAGCGTATTCCATTCACTTTTATTTTTTATTTTTTGGGGCATTTATCTCGGCATTTCCGAGATAATTATCTCAGAAAAACTGAATAATTTTCTTTGTGAAGTGAATGTAATATGCTTCTGTAGAAGAAAGCTTATTTTAAGTTCCAAACATATTTAGGGTGTTTTTCTCTCACTTTCTGTACGTCCTATAGCGACCATTACATTATGCCATTTAGTCATTTAGCGACATCTAGCGACTTTTAGGACAGCCAATAGCTACTTTCCTTACTTAGGTTTACCGTGTTGAAATGTTTTAAAGTGCCTCGCACCTGGATGGAGCGTCTCCGGCAGCACTGTTATCGTCCGACTAGGTTTGCAGAGACTTTATAGATCAAAAGATCGGTATACAACATAAATTTGGATACCGAGTGGTAAAGTCCCTGTAAATATCTCTCTCTCTGTTTCTTTTCTTTTTGTTGTTATTCATTCACCCTTTTGTGTCAGAAAAATAATTAAATCATTATTTAAAAAGCACTATTTAAAAAATGTTCAGCCCTTCATCACTCTTATCTTTTAATGAGCACAAATTTAATCAGATTTATGAAACAATCTTTGATTTAACTAAACTTTATTTAACAGAGACATATTATGCCCATTTTACCGCAAGTTGAAATGGTTCTTTGGGATCTTAATGAAATGACTGTAACATATTTTGGTAAAAATACCACAAGGATAATTTAAAACAGCACCTTTTTACCCTGTCTAAAACAGCCCTGTTAAAGTATCATTATAGAGACACACTTCTCATTGATTTACGGTAGCAGTATTGCCCGTTTATTAGATGTTTTACGGCTTCTGTGTGTATGACTTATGTTGTCAATTCCCTTGTTACCTGTGCATGAGACGAATGAATAGAGCCGATGCACATGAGAATAAAGTACTTAAACAGACGCTACGCTCATACTTTTTACGTCAAGTTATACTGCGTGAGTCAAGATAACTTAACAAGCCCTCCTCAGTTTGACCTGTTTTTAGTGTCGGGCAGAAATCACATCGCGTCAAAACCCACCGTGGCCCTTCGCGATGCTTGTTTTAATTAAACAGTCGGATTCCCCTGGTCCGCACCACTTCTCAGTCAGCTGCTAGGCGCCAGCGGTCGCCGTAGCTGAGGTGATCCGCGAGAAGGGCCCGACACGCGTCCAGAGTGGCCGCCGCTGACCGCGGACACCGCCCCGCTGTCCAAGAGAAAGAACGCCCCCGCACCAGCGACGCCACCGGATGAGGACCTCCCGGTGCCGCGCACTGAGCCTCCGGCGGCGCGGAGAGGAGGGCGACGGAGCGACTGCTCCCCCAGCCGTGGCACGTGCCCAGCGGTTTTACCACAAATATGAACATCGGCCAATGATATCGGTGAAAGTCAAGTTTATTACCGATAAGCCGATATCAGTAAACGATAAATCGGTGCACCCCTAATCCTTTTGTGATTAAAGTATTTGTATTCTGTGATTATTTGTGCATATGTATATGAATACAGCTGGATAACCAGGGTGGTACCCCGATATGGTGGTGTATAATTACAGATTGTATTATTCTTAATTGATAATTTTATTGTTTTCATTCATTATTTAACTATTCTTAATTGATAACCGTATAATTTCTAACATTTTCCTTACTATTCTTAATTAATAGCTTTATAATTTAAAATGTTTTTAATAAATAATTTTATTTTAATAATCATATTGAATGATTACTACTAATTAGCCAAGGTCAAATCTACTACTATTGCACAAAAGTTGCTACCAGGAAAGCTGATGATTCAAACAGAGTTGTAAAATAGCAGGAGACAGTTAAATGAGGCTGTACTGTAAACACACGGAAACACACAGACTGGCCAGTTTGGCAATTCGTTGTCTGCGACTGGAGAGAAACAATGCCTAACCTTAACTGTGGTGAGTGATGTTGTGTGCCATTTGTCAGGTTAGCTGTGAAGTATATGGACAAGAGTTAAAAGCTATCCAACCTTAAGTGATCCTGCAAGGTGCTTTAAAAATCTTTGAGACGTTGAAGCAGAAAAGTTGGGTTTCATTTGACTCTGGTCAGAGTCACTGAAGAATTCAAATACAATGTATGTCATTCTACATAAATGCTATCTATCTGTTTGCTGTCAATTTGTTTCCTGCAGTATATTTTTGTTAATCTTGACTACTTTGCCCATTTTCTCTTTTGCTTTTGGCTAAATCCCACTACAATCCAGACTCAAAATGGACTTAGTGCTGCTTTAAATGTTTTTACCAAATTCAGTTCTATGAAAACACTGCAAACTCTTTAGTCCATATATGTGAATTTTCTTCTTGCAACTTTGGCAAAACGGCATCCTACAGTATTTTTTTCAGTCATTTTGCCCTGTCCATATCATACCTTGCAGTAATAGGGTTGCTCTGAGAGGCAGGGCTTGGTGAGTCAGTTGACAAAGCCGAACCAGTAGATCCAACTGAGCCTACAGAACCAGAGTTCCCCATTGAGGTCTTACTCCCACGATGCACAACGTTGTTCCTCTGGTTAGCTGGTTTCACAGTCACAATTAGGTTGTGACTGTTGGCCACCATCATGTCTGTAACCTGAAATGACAGGCAGAGTGTCTTAACACTGGAAGGGGAGTACATAATCTGATCAATAGTTTGATTATTGCCCAAAGAAGACAAAGTTAATCACATAAATTTGAAAAGGATTACACCTTGAAGACTTTTCTTCCTGTTGCTCTTTTCTTCTCTTTTGATAAAGTTGTAAATTCACTTCCCCTTCTATGGATTATTTATCAGTAGATTAAGCATAAGGTAGCCCTGCAAAGTCTTTTCACTCCTCTCCCTTTATGTGTTAGCAATTTTTGGGGGTTTTAAAAATGAAACAAAAACAAGTAAGCAGATTTTCACGGATGGATGGTGTTTTTCAATATTTTCACAATTGTCCCAGAGAATAATTGATGGCTGTGAAAAAAACAGGCATATATAGAGGACTAATCTCTATACTGTATAATTCTGTCAAGCTGGCGCAGATTGACAGAAATCAAAGGGATTAGTACAGGTGTGCGCTATTTGTAATTTTCTTAGAAATTATTAAATCTATCTCATAAGCAGCTTTGGAGACAGCAAACACAAAATATAAAAAAACATTATTGTGACAAATTTTAACTTTTGCTTTGGTTTGGGAATTCTCCTCTGCATTTACCTGATCCAAAGATTTCCCTGCTACATCGATGCCGTTCACCTCAAGGATCTCGTCATTAACTCCAAGCAGCCCTGTGCTCTCTGCTAGCCCACCACGTACCAGACGTGATATGAACACGCCCGGAACCTACATGACAGAGAAACAGTTTCACATGTTTAATCTTCTATATAATAGTATCATATTCAATTTATCTTCAATTTAGTTAGCTTGCAAGATGGAATTATATCCTTATGAGTTAGGAAGTTTGAAGTTAAGTAACTAATCTCACCTTCTCTACACCCTGTGGGGTAACTCTCACGCTCACCCCATCACGAATGTAGAAGCCTAGTGGTTTGTGGGTTCCATGCTTATGAAGTCGTACACGTCGGTGAGTCTCAGGTAAAATGTCCACATCAATGACGGAAGAGATCTGTCTGAAGTTTTTAGGGAGGCCAATCATAAGACCTGGTTTATTCTTTGAGTGGGTGGAGCCTGAACTTGTGGTGCGCAGCCCAGTTAAACCCAACCCCTTTTTACGCCTCTGGAGGGAGTTGGTGGCAAATATGACAGGTTCATCCTCTGAAAAAAAAAAAAACATACAAGGGCAAAGAGAAAACTTCATTATAGATATTGAGATCTGCTGTGAATCAGTATTATGATTACTCTTCTCTACACTAGTTTACTCTAGATTGTTCTGTAATCACTCATAATATCTTAGAATATGTCTATTTATCTGGGTTATTAAATAATCTTCTTACAGTATAATTTCACACTGAAATTGTGTTTATAAACCAGTTACTTTAAAAATGTACTTGTATTCACTCACACATCTAACCTGAATTACTAAGTGTAATTCAAATATTGAGACCTTGTGTACGTTACTCTTGATTAGAGATTGCTTCACATATTTTTATCTTTGCAGAGTAGGTTATGGTTGTTGACCCTGTCACTTGTCAATAGTCAACTGATTTCCACAAAACTGTGTAAGGATAGGACATGGACTAAGAACCCATTCAATATTGCGGCAGATCTGAACAAAGAGGCAGATCCCATTTTTTTCTTTTTACATTTTCACAGCTTTCCCAAGGACTAAGGCATCCTCTGATATCCTCATCTGGAACTGCGTTCACGCCTGGAGCTCAGAGGACATTTGGGGTTAAAACATTGTCTTAATTACCTTTAATTTCGAGTTGAATTTAAATGCCAATGCTGAATGAGACCACAGGAGCAGTATGGAGGCATTTTATATTTACATCAATTGTATTGTATTTGGCTGCAACATTGTTTAACCCTGAAACTCTCTGAAAAGTGTTTTGTGGACTCAAACAGTTCACCCACCCCTCCATCGACATAGTGTTGAGTTTATTTTTGGGTTAAATATCCCTTTAAGTTGCTAAACTAAAGACACACTGAGAGGGGACCCTCTCTGAAAAATTGATTTTATCCAACCGACCAAAATGATGGTGATTAATTAGTCTCAAAACTATGGGGTGCCGTTTGTAAAGCAGCTCACGCTGAAAATAACAGCAACGTTTTGTCACATTTAGCATCAAACCATGTTTAAAAAACTGGTGTGAATTTTTGAGTCACTTTTTTGCACATTTACAACAATATTTGTCAACTTAGAGATATTTTAAATATTTAAATCCAAATGTTAAATGTTACACTTAAATGTTGAATCTAAATGCTAACTTTAAATTTAAATCTAAATCTAAATGTTAAATCTAAATTTAAATGTTAAATTTAAATTTAAATCTAAATGTTAAATCTAAATCTAAATTTCAAATCTAAATGTTAAATCTAAATGTTAAATCTAAATCTAAATCTAAATGTTAAATCTAAATGTTAAATCTAAATGTTTCGGGTAAAACTAAATATTTAACTAATATGCAAATTCAAATGCCGGTAACAGGAAGTAACAAAATAAAAGCTTGAAGGGGTCAGAGTTGCCTCTTCAAGAGCCTCATCTTTCTCCAGATATACAGGGCTGAGCAAACAAAGATAAACAGGGACAAAAAATTCAGCAGAAAGCCCATAGAGAGCGAGAGAGCGACAGAGACTTATATCAGAGGTTCATAATGTAAATAGACCAACATCTACACTGTATTTCTATGAAGCAAAAACAAAATCTTACACAAATTCTGCCAGATTATATGGAAACAATTGTCTCGGGTCCCCTGCCTGGCCTTGATTTTCACTCTCTCGAGTGCTACTCTCTGTCTCCTGACATCTGGCCTCACTGTCCCTCAGTGGTGAAGGCACTGTACTTCGCACTGCATAAAGAGAGGAGGTCAAAGGGAAATATTTTTGTAATGATGTTAATCTCATTTTATCTAACTGCAACTTAACCCTTATTCCATCTTTTTAAGTGTCTTTCCTTTAAAAGGCTGTCTTGTACTCAGGGGTGTTGTGAGCAGAGGGGCAGCGGGCAACCATAGCACAGTGCCCGGGAACCAAGTACAGATTTGACAAGTGTTTTAACCTACTTCTTCTTTGACGCGGTCAGTGTTAATTTCGTTGACGAAAAAACTATGACGAACTATATTCGTTAACGACCCTTTTTCCATGACGAAGACGAAGACTTAACGAAAACGAATCTTTGAAAATAAAAAACTATGACTAAATTTGTTTTAACTATCGTTGACGAGATGAGACGAAAATGTTGGTGGTTGACTAAGTCACAATAATTTTTAAAACATCATCGTATCAGGCCGTCACGAAGTATCAGTATGAGTGTGTGTGTGTGTCTCTGTGTGTGTGTGTGTGTCCTCCCAGATAGTGCTCCGGTCCGTAGCTCCGCCCCCCGCCCCGCGCACTCGCTCAGAGAGACACAGTGAAAGCAGAGCTCGATCACATGGAGAAGCCTCTCAGTGACTGACTGCTTCTTAACTATGGAAACAGTGAAAACACAGAGTATCTCTGGTCTCAGTTGATCGGAGATCAGCAGCAGCTTCTTGATCAGAGCAGAAGCTGCAGTTGGTTTCTAAAAAGCTGCAGTTTCAGTGTTCGCCTGGAGTCTGACCTGCTCTCCCTTCTGTTTTCACATTTAAAATTGAATATATATTTTGAAGCTATTAGGCTGCAGCTATATGTTTTATAGAAAAGGAGTTTAATGTAGCTATTAAATGTGACTAAAAAAAGACTAAAATGGAATGAGTTTTCGTCGACTAAAACTAGAATAAAACTAAGAAGGATAAAAATGACTAAACGTGACTAA
This sequence comes from Platichthys flesus, assembly GCF_949316205.1. Taxonomy (NCBI): domain Eukaryota; kingdom Metazoa; phylum Chordata; class Actinopteri; order Pleuronectiformes; family Pleuronectidae; genus Platichthys; species Platichthys flesus. Next base: position 27,818,055 of record NC_084950.1, on the reverse strand, counting down.
AACTAATATGCATTTTCATCAAAAGACTAAGACTAAGACTAAATCAAAAATAGCTGCCAAAATTAACACTGGACGCGGTGGACTTTCTTGCAGTCTGTCATTTTCATTCCCTTGACTGATGAGCTCACTTTCATTTGTGGAAGGTGACACTGTATGAACTAAATTACATGATGTTATGGACAAAAGAGGGGAAAAAATATATATATCAGTAACTGGAAACAAAGTACTTAACATTTCTAATTACCCATATCTGAATTTTGGGATGAGCAGAATTAGAACAGATACATTTTTTTTAATAAATAAATGATAAAGTCATTGCAGTGAGAAAAACATGACAGATCAGTCAAAGTGCGCCCCCTTGTGGCTGGCTATAGTTGCTACAGGTCATAAGTCCTTCATAAAAGTGAAGCTAAAAACTCAAAGTACTCTTCAAAAAAAGTTTCTCAAACGTGTTTGGTATTTTATGTAGTTAATATCACGATAAGAATTATCGTGATATTAATAAGAGTCCATTTCCCCGGTTAAAATGTATTCGTTATTTGCCACTATAAACACATGACCTCCTCGAGCTTTTATTTTGTTACTTCCTGTTACCGGCATTTGAATTTGCATGTTAGCTAAATATTTAGTTTCACCCGAAACATTTAGATTTAACATTTAGATTTAGATTTAGATTAAAAATTTAGATTTAGATTTAACATTTTGATTTAGATTCAACATTTAGATTTAAATTTAACATTTAAATTTAGATTTAACATTTAGATTTAACATTTAGATTTAAATTTAACATTTAAATTTAGATTTAACATTTAGATTTAACATTTAGATTTAGCATTTAGATTCAACATTTAACATTTAAGTGTAACATTTAACATTTGGATTTAAATATTTAAAATATCTCTAAGTTGACAAATATTGTTGTAAATGTGCTAAAAAGTGACTCTCAAAAATTCACACCAGTTTTTTAAACATGGTTTGATGCTAAATGTGACAAAATGTTGCTGTTATTTTCAGCGTGAGCTGCTTTACAAACGGCACCCCATACAAAACTTGCAAACAAAACGCCACACAAAACGCCACACATTCACAAGGCTCACTTAAGTTTTGAGGCTTTGGAGAAGAGGACACTGGTTGCTGTCTTCGCTCCTTTTTATTGGTCACTTTCAACATGTGCAATCTCTAGCTAGGATAACAGCCATGATCACAATGCTCCTACGCATACTGCAGTTTTTTATACATAAACAATCACATCAAAAATGAAAGTTTTTCATTTTGAATATCTGTTTTGAATCATGAAAAGTAACAAATGGATTATAGATATTTCCTAGTAAGATTTCCATTGCAGATGAAATATCTAATTGTGGATATTTGGAATATAAAATACATCATTTCATCTTTCTTCGAAGAATTTAGTTGTGAATATCGCTATATAAATACAGACCATTTAGAATTCCATGCGAAGCAGTATTGCTTTTGCAGATACTGTTCTGTGCACTTCTATCACATGCATGCACATGGTTTAAAATAAGTGCAGTTTTTGGAACTAACTAATTGGAATAAAAAATATATTTGAATTTGTGGGAACCTATAGTAGTAATTCAAAGAGAGTTGAGGAAGAGGGAAACACCAAATGAGTAATGACAAAGTGATAAAGGGAAAACCTTTGTCCACCGTTACATTCAATTATTTTAATCAAACACTGTCAGAGGGATAATTCCCCCCAAAAATCTAATACAAATTAACACAACCTCTGCAACAACTCAGGAATCATAGATTTTTAGATGTGTCTGTTTAACATAAAATCAATATCATCAAAGGTTATTTTAGTAAAATAACAAGTTTTAGATCAAAAAATAGATCTATTGTCCCTAACTGAGATATGGTTGCATCCTGATGAAGATGGCAGCCTAAATTAATTTTTGCTGTATTTTACTGTGCTCCTGGGGCTTATACTGAATTTTTAATGGAAGACCTTGAGTTTTTATCAAACCTAGTCTTAAAGACTAGGTTCTTAAGACCACGTCTTAAAGACTAGGTTTAGACTAGCATTTATTAGACTCAATTGGTTTCAGTAAGTGTGTACACGAACCTACTCATTGTTGTAATCACACACTTGACCTTGTATTATCATTCAGTGTCAAAATTGACCATTTAACAGTACTTCCGCACAATTCAATTCTATCAGACCATAATTTAATAATCTTCGACTTTTCATTATCAGAATATATGCCACTAATAAAAAAACTCATTGTCTAGATGTCTAGCTGATTTCGCTGTAGCTAAATTCAAGGAAATAATTCCGATTACATTTAAACCTGTATTATCCGTCGATATAAACAACAAATTCATTAATAACCCTAGCTCCACTGAGCTTTTCCATAATGTCGATAGCTCTGCAGACTCATTATGATTAACAGTAGACTCAAAAGCGTGTCTAAAAAAGAAACGCCGTGGTATAATTCCAAGACACATGAGTTAAAACAAGTATTAAGAAAACTAGAAAGGAAGTGGTGCTAATAGAAGAGAATAAAAACAACCCCAGGTTTCTGTTCAGCACTGTAGCCAGGCTGACAGATAGTCACACCTCCACCGAACCCAGTACTCCTCGATCCCTTAATAGCAATATCTTTATGACCTTCTTTAATGATACAATTCTAACTATAGAAATAAAATCAACTATCTCCTGCCCTCAAATGGCACTAACACCGTATCAGTAAAATAAATCTCAGAAAGGCTGAGAATCTTACCAAATATTTAGACAGCTTCTCTCTGATCACCCTTGATCAGCTGACCAAAATAATATCATGTTCTAAACCAACAACTTGTATCTTAGATCCCGTTCCTACAAAATTACCTAAAGAAATTCTGCCCATAAGTGATAGTACGTTACTGAACACAATTTGTAAAAATTCGCCCTGTTTAAAACCCCAGGGGAAAATCACTACGCATTATTTTCAAGGCACGGGTGGATTAGTCCCGCTGCGTACGGCGCGCGCAGCCTGCCCAATTTATAACAAACGAATACTCCCTGGTAAGACCAATATTCCTGTCATAGGTCCCACCACACATAGAGCAATATATATATAAACGAAATAAATCAAGAGAAGTTGCATACGATTATCTGTATTTACCAAACAACAACACCCCTCATATCACCTCGACACGTCCCCGCAAACAAAGTCGGACATGAAAACATAAACACGCTATTTATACAAAACCCAAACATCAATATATCCCCCCCCCCCCCCCCCCCCCCGGATCATAACATAACCCGCAAACAAACAATACTTCCCCACCCCAAGTTCATCACATAATCACGAAGCGACGTCCCCCAAACAAAAGATAAGCAGGTGTGGCGTGGTGAGTTGTCGCAAACCGTCCCAACAGTGTCCACGATGTCCTCACCCCTTCCAGGAGCCCAGAAAATGTTCAATACTTGCTGTAATCCCTTAAAAGTCTCTCAGGCAATAATCCAGCTTCTTCCGGAAATCCCATGAAGGTTTTAAGTGGTCGCCGATCCCTCAAACCTCTGGTCGCAACCCAACCCGCACCAAAAACAAAAAACCCCCTCGGGACGTCACTTCCCCCATATTTATCCTATTTGCCGTTACAAAAACCCAAATGTACATCATAACACATATAATTAACAAATACATACAAAGATCCCTTCCCTCATCCTTATAATTTGAAGGCGACTGACTCATGATATATGTACATTTTCTTGATACATAAAGTGCACTTAGGTGACCTTTACAAATTCATCTGTCATTATCATCAGGATATGTACCACAGTCTAAAAGAGCTGTAAACAAAACCCCTTCTCAAAAAACCCAACCTAGACCCAGAGGTTTTAGCCAATTACAGACCAATATCTAATCTCCAGTTCCTGTCCACAATCCTTGAAAAAGTTGTAGCCAATCAGCTGTGTGAGTTTCTCCATGACAATAATACATCTGAAGACTTTCAGTCGGGTTTAGAGCTAATCATAGTACAGAGACAGCCAGGGCAAAAGTCTCTAATGACCTTCTTATAGCTTCAGATAAGGGAATTGTGTCTGTCCTTGTTCTATTAGAGCAGGGGTTCTGCGGGTCCTCCCCAAAGCTGGTTAGGGGTAGTTGCCCCCCCCCCCCCCCGAATAACGAATATGGCGCCATTTTACCTTAAGGAGCTGTTAGTACCTTATAAACCCACTAGAGCACTCCGCTCCCAGAATTTAGGCCTACTTGTCGTCCCTAAAGTCTTTAAAAGTAGAGTAGGAGCCAGAGCTTTTAGCCATCAAGCTCCTCGGCTGTGGAATAAACTACCACTTTCAGTTCGGGAGGCAGACACCATCTGTTCGTTTAAGAGTAGGCTCAAAACCTTCCTTTTTGATAAAGCTTATAGTTAGAGCTAATTAGTGCGGCAGAACGTTACTTGTTCTATTTCATGACACATGACACACAGAGCTTCTTTTTCCAGCTTCTCCTTACTCTTCTCCATCCCTATCCCCCTTCCCCGGAATCCCTTTGCTTTATCAGCCGCAGATCCAGGGCCTCTGTGGCCGCACCATGGATTGCGGTTGATCCCGCACATCCAGTGTTGGATCCAGTGTGGCGGATTCTGTGTCGTGTGGGCTGATCGTGGTGCTGGTGGCGGACCCTGTGTCGTGTTGGCATCGGGTACGGGCATTGGACCAGGACCGCGGCGGTGGCTCGTGGTGGGTGGCGGTGGACGGTGACTGAGGACTGGAGTGGCGTTCTGGTCTGGATGGTGGATCGTGGTCCTGCTGGTGGCTGACCATGGACTGTGATTGCAGCGGGACTGCTTGGCATGTCATGTTGGGGTTGTCCTTCGGGATGCTTACCCTCATCAAATGCTGCTAGAGACTTTAATCTTTAATCCTGATGATGTTTTCCTGCACGTGGCATCTATTGCACTTCTGTCCGTCCTGTGAGAGGGATCCCTCACATGTGTCTCTCTCTGAGGTTTCTATGTATTTTTACCCTGTTAAAAGGGTTTTTAGTAGTTTTTCCTTACTCTTGCTGAGGGTTAAGGACAGAGGATGTCACACCCTGTTAAAGCCCTATGAGATGAATTGTAATTTGTGAATATGGGCTATACAAATAAAATTTGATTGGATTGATTGATTGATATTTCCCACCACAGGTACATGAAGTATAGAACATGATTTATTTCTCAAGCTATAAGAGTTTCCCACACTTTTTGCATTTCAGTTTATGGCAGTGTTATAAATGGAGTAAGAGGTTTACAAAATTAGTCCACTCCTTTGTTACATCTAGACCCGATTATTGTAACTCCTTATCATCAGGCTCCATGTGTCCCGACAAGAACCAGGAACAGAGATCGCATTTCTATTGTATTAGCTTCATTGGCTTCCTCCTAAATTTAGAATGGAATTAAAATTCTCCTACTTACCTATAAAGTTTTATGATATGGCAGCTCATAATACCATATCATCCCCATAGAGCACTGCACTCCTAGAATTCAGGCTTACTTTTCATTAGGTCTCCAAAAGTAGAGTGGGAGCTAGAGTCTTCAGCCATCAAGCTCCTCTTCAGTTGAATAATCTCCCAGTTTCAGTTCAGGAGACAGATACCCTCTATACATTTAAGAGTTGGCCTAAAACCTTCCATTTGATAAAGTTTATAGTAAGAACTGGTTCTGCTATGTCTTCGACAAGCTCTAAATTATCCCGCTATAGGCTTAAAATGATATATGACACATGGAGCTTTTCTTTCCTCTCATGGAGCTTTTCTTTCCTCTTCTCCTTCACATTATTAAATGATAAATGGATTTGTATTTATATAGCGCTTTTCTAGTCTTGATGACCACTCAAAGCTCTTTACAGTATGAGGGGCAATTGGGGGGTTCAGCATCTTGCCTAAGGACACTTCGGAATGCAGTTAGGGAAGACTGGGGATCGAACTGCCGACCTTCAGGTTGGAGGACGACTGCTCTAGCCCTCAGCCACAGCCGGCCACTTTTTCATATTTTCTTCTTTGTACTTTATCTTTTGCAATGGTTAAAGATGTTGGTTTAGATATATTTTCAGTTAATTACTCAGCCCTAATGTCAGTAATACCCATCGACTTGCTAGCCTCCGAAACTATCTAAATAAATTCTGCCCATGCCAGTTGATGGAAAACACTGTCTGTGATGTAACTGATCAGGATGTGACCAGAACTGACTGCAGGGTATATGGCCTAAGCTCATGAACAGATCAGAAGCACATTCAATTATCGTATTGGGCTTTTATGTAGTTTGACAAGGGAAGGGGGCTTCTCTGCTGGAGACAAACACACTCATCACACACCAGTCTTTCAGGTCAAACATGCTGTTTCACTCCCTGCATGTGCATGTGTGTGTGGGTGTACATTAGCTCATCCTGAAAAGCAGTATCGACTAATGCATAGAAAACAACACACTAATGCACAAACTTCAGATAGATACATAAACCCCTCCATTTGGAGAGTGTTACCAGAGACCTCACAGGAAAGGGCTGGACTAAACCCTGAAGGTACAGACCCTGCTAAGCACTTCACACATGTGCACACAACACGCATGCACAGTAAATTGATAATTTTTGTATTCCTTTTCCTTATCCCTTATTGGAGTGTTATACTCAAACTTTGAGCAACATTATGTTGCTGCTCCTAAATGGCTGGCCATAACTTGGAATGTTCAGAATGGCCTAATCTGAAAAAAATGTCCCATCCATGAACTTACTTTTTCTCTGGTCCAAACATGTGTAAAAGGTTAATTGAATATAATGATTTAAAGGGCTCATATTTTACACCTTTCTGGGATTTAATTTGAAGTATTTGTACCCCTAAGCTGATATATCAGTGGTTTAAAGTCGAAAAATATGCTGCAATGTGTTATACATATTTACAGTCGGTTGCAATAGGATGTTTCTGAACGGTAAGTTACACCTTCCTCAGTTTTGTTATAGGTTTAGAAGGACAGTCGGCCAATGTAGGAGTAACATAATGAGTTACAGTATGGAGTTTCAGTACGGAGTAACGTCTATGTTGATGGAGGGTTTACGATCTCTGGCCCCAGGCTCAGTTTCCCCTCATTGAAGCCTGTACTGGTTACACAATTTCTGATTGTCTGATATTTGTCGAGCTTACAGTGTTATGCATACTCCCGTAGTAGCATGGAAACTGGGAAATGTTTACCATGTCATACCGTGGCTCCAGGTGGCTAATTAGCAGCCGAAATCCCTAATCTCCAACAACCGACAGCGGTTGCCCATCCATTATGATAAAGTTCGTAGTTCGTTGCCTGCACACTATTCATTGGAAATTTGTCTCCTCTTTCCTTCATTTCCTTTAAGGTTAGCTGCTTCATGCCGCCTCCTTTTTTTTTTTATGCTGTTCAACGAACTCTGCGTGCTCTCTCACGTGAAATTTTAGTAAGTGCTTTATAAGGTTTGTCGTATTATAACTAGACGTTTTAGTACCGCCCCCTCGGAACATTCACTATACAGATGTTGCACGTAGCTGTGGAGCTTGTTGGCTGAGGTAATGTGTAATAGCTCCAGATAACCGAAACTTTCGCTCGCTCCATTTTGTAAACACTGTAGGCTCCGCATGGCGTGTTGCCTGCGTATGACGTCACTCACAACGCACAGCAGAGAATTACACTTAATACTTAAGCCGATATGGATCGGCCCATTGTCACCGATACCCGATCTGGAAATTTCTTCAATATTGGTACCGATACGGATACAAATATCGGATCGGTGCATCCCAAGCTTGTAGGATCCTTCACAAGAAGGTTTGAGGCTTTCATTGTTGCCAAAGGTGCTTTAAAGAACTAAGTGAAGGATCTGAATACTTATGTTATTTTAATACATTTACAAAAAAATCAAAAATCTTCTTTTTGCTTTGTCATTGTGGATTATTGTGTTTAGGTTGATGAGAAAATTAACTGAATCCATTTTTAGATGATTCTGAAACATAAAATGTGGAAAACTTGCAAGGGCCTGAAAACTTTCTGAATGCATTGAAATCATTTGTCACCTTCAGTAAGACTAAGCAAAGACAGTCACTCCTTGGCAAAGTCACTATCTAACTTAGTGTCTGACTGACCCTTCAACTCAATATTTTGTGACCATTTATCATAATATCATTGAACAAGGTACATAAATTACTGAAATTAAACCTGCTGTTAAGTTAGTATTAGCTAGGTTAGGTATATACGTATAAATATATACGTATAAACGCTTAGAGCAGTGGTTCTCAAACTTTTTCTGTCATGCACACTTTGGGTCTAGAATATTTGTCATGCACCTCCCTCTCCCCAGCCCCAACAAAATGGGCAAAGTTTAATATGTGTATTTGCATAACATACACATGAACATTAAATCCACATTACTTTCAGGAATTTCTGATGATGATTTTTCAACAACTTTTTGTGACTCTTTGTCGCTTTTATCAAAGAATAAAGCCATAACTTTGCTTAAATTCAACTTAATTGAAATACTTTTGTGAACAATTATCACTACATTCCTCAAATAGTCTGTACTTTTTCAATAATAGAGAAAACATTTATTCAATAATAATCACTTTGATACAAAGATGATAAAGCTCAACCAAAAATAACACATGGTGTAATATTATAAGTGTCTTCTTATTTTGTTGGGTCTCATAGAGTTTTCGGACATAAAATACACACTGGTCTCTCCTCATGTCCTACCTCATTGACTGTAAACCCAAGAGCAAGACAGGCTTCATCATACTTTCTTTTCAACTTGGTTTTTGAACACGTCTCTTGTTTGTCCCTGACCGGCTGCTTCACGTAAACGAGCTCTGCTCTCACTATGTGTGTCTCTGAGCGAGTGAGCGGGGCGGGGGACGGAGCCCCTGGGCCTGAGAGTGTGCCCTGTACAGGGAGCCACTGCAGAGGGCCTGAAGAGCAGCGGTCAGCTACGGTGAAGAGCGATTTGTTTACTGCTCCGCAGTTAAAGAGATGCAGACGTGAAAACATTGGTTCGGCTATAATATTAGTTCCGGCTCACATTTCCCCCTCCCGGTCGTGCGCCCCACCTGTTATGCCTCCATGCCAAACCAGTTGGGCGCGCCACACAGTTTGAGAATCACTGGCTTAGAGAGTGATTTATTGATTGACTGTAATATAATGCTATGATTGTGGATAGTGGTGTAGGACCAAGATGGATGTGGCAGCTGATGGTTGATCACGATGGTGGATCATTATAGCGGCAGTGGATCATGACGATGAATTGTGGATTATGTTGGCATCTGATTGTGATGGTGAATTCTGATCGTGGTGGCAGCTTATCATTGACTATTAATTTCAACAAGACTGCTAGATCTACAATATGCCGACGGTGAAGGTTTTAAAGATCGACCAATAGATTAGATCAAAGGGTTGACCACCCCTGACTTAGGGGGACGAAGGCATACAGAGGACGCCTGCTACTGTCCCAGCCAAAGAGACGAGGGAGGCTGATGATGCTTCTAACATGTGACAGGTAACAAAATTTAAATAAAAAAATAAATAAAAAGAACAAATATCTCCTGGTGAAAAAGTAGAGACAACACGAAGAAGACAAGAGAGTTTGTGGTGATAAGAACTGACACCAGTATTAATGTGCTGTAAACAAAATCATGTGATCTCCACAGCAGAATGATTCGATACATCCTGCCTTTGCCTGGAGCACCACCCCTTACCTGAATCCTGTGAAAGATTTGTTGCTATGTGCATCTGAGTAGAGAACCACCGACTGCGTTGTGCATGTGTGAAACGAAAACTCAGGAGAAAGATGGGGCCCTAATTCTGCAAAGATCTTCTGCGGGACATGTCTGAAAACAGCTTAGGAAATATTTGGGAATCTCTGTGTACCGTGTTCACTTATTAATTACATTATTGAAGGGGTCAGAGATGTTGAGATGTAGAGACAGAAGTGTTTATAGACTCATTTTGGAGGGGCAGTACCAGCTGAAACAACACTGTGTGCTCGCGGAAATAGTCATATCAGGCAAGTGGCACCAAACTCAGAGACAATAACGGCGATGCTAAGCTAGACTTTTCTCCTCTTGATGGCATCTGAAGGTTGGTGGTCAGGGATTCAATCCCTAGCTCCTCCATTCTGCATTTCTTGGGGAAGATACTGAACTCCAAATTACTCCTCGGCTTTGCAGACAGCGTATGAAAGTTGTGTATGTTTAAAAATGGGGGAATGTGGCTTACTGCAAAGCCCTTGTAAAGGTGACCAATGAGACTGAAAAAAATGACATGATAATAAAGTCCTTTCACTATCTTACCTTTCTTGGATATAATAATACGGAGCAGTGGATTGGCTGACGAGACAGCTTTCTGGAAGTTATCATCGTTGTTGATTGGAAGGAGGTCCCCATGGATGTCAGCATATCCCAGGAGCACATCAACACCAGGTATATGATGGATGGTCTGGAGGAGGCGATAGAACTCCTGGTAGTCACCTTGGCCATTTTTCTTTAGAGCGAAGCGACGGTATTCTGCCTCAAACTGCAGAAAGTGAACAACACATTCATTAAGTGTTAGTTTTCCTCAGATATTTCTCAGACAAACTGGATTGATATTATTATTTTTACTTTAATTTCTTTTTGACATTTTAAGTGTGTCTGACTGCTGTCACCACTAATATCAAAGGGGTTAGGGGTTAAGGTTAATTAGGGGTTAAAATGTTGTGCCTTTCTCACATGAATACAACATCTTGCTCCATTCTTGCTCAGCATCATGTTTTAGTTCAGGTGAAGGCTGTGGCATTAAGCCCATTGAGGCATCATTTAAATAATTTGTATTACATGAATCAAGTTTGTTCTACTGATGTTGACATAAATCGTTCCCCAAAATATCAAACACCCCATGTTGTCCTTCCCCAAACTTATTTTTCTTACATTTTGGTTGTGAGGTTCTTTTCTTATTTCTTTTGTGCTGCGTAACATGGGCTAATATATATAATATAATCAAAGACTAAATCCATAAATTAATCATGAACTTTTTAAATAATTAAACAAATAAAAATAAACTGCTATCTCAATGACAGTCATCAAATTGTTTTGTGCTTTCAGCCCGCTAAACAACATAATTTACACCATATTTTATGCCTAAATGTCCATTGTTATCCTCCTGCCTGGAGCCGCGTTTACATTCACGCGTGCACACACCTCACAAGCTCTATGCTGTAGCCTAAGGGGCACGTGATGGCATCTGCGATACTCATAAGTAACTGCAGTGCTGCTACCGGAACTAGCAATGCTCCAGCGCACACCCTTGGGAGAGAGCTTGTGTCTAGTGTGTGATTTGAACATGTGAACACTGAGGAGGATGTTAGAGGACATTCTGCCTAAAAACATGGAGTAAATGCCGCATTTTCCAGTCGTATTTGAATGTTGGAGCTTACGGACAGGTGGATAACACCACAAGAGGCATGTTATGTTTTGGTTCTGTTGTTTTTTTAAGTTTGAAGATGTGGTCGCCAGTTACTTAATTAGATTGCATTTTGCTGCAACACTATTTAACCCTTAAACTCCAAAATTGTTTTGCGGACTCAAAGACTTCACTCCTTGATCGGCAAAGTGAAAACTATCCCAATCACCCTGTATAGCTCCCCCGTTGACACTGGAATTTTGATGGTTTTAAATTTTGTATAAAGAATCCGTTTTAACTACATGAAGTATTAAACAGTTATTATAAACGTTAACCTGGCCTGCAGCACACGTTAACGTTAGCCGTTACCTCAAAGTGATCATGACTTTGACCTTTGACCTCTGGTTACCAAATTCAAAATTAGGTAATCCTTGACTCCAAGTGAATGTTAGTACCAAATGTGTTCACACCGTTCCAGAGCAATTACCTTTGCAAGGAAAATAATGTGCTTTGCGAGTCACTGTGACCTTGAACTTTGACCACCAAAATCGAATCAATTCATCCTTGAAATTTGAAGAAATGGCATTATGACAACCCAAAAACATAGTGCTTCAGGCCACTGGCTATCACTGGTACAGAGGCATAGAAATTACACTACATCCTGATTTGTTTTTTGTTTAGAGCTACATTAAATAGGCCTTGTAATGTAATCTCTCTTGCTGTCTTGCGATATCACATTAAGGAGGCCCAAAGAAAATTTGCTGAATCATGCTCATATTGCTCTTTACCTCAGTTTACCATGAGTGATTTGTCTAGATCAACTGTTACTTTCCACAATCAAAAACATACTTATGATTAGGGCTGTGCCATCTGTTATACCATCCATGATAATACCGGTATAAATTTTATAAAAAGGTTGTATATCGCGATATTAATAATATGAGCCGGGAGAAGGCGCACAGCCCGGTCACAGAGACACCAAGTCTGGTGCAGACATTTTATCGATGACGATTCTGCTTATCGTTTCTCCATTTCGATTCCAATATGTTCCAATACAAAGCAGAACAGCACAATATGTATGTGTGCGCCTCAGATTCTGGGATCATAAATAAGCTTCATTATTCTTTTTTATAATCAACTGCTCATATTGATGAATCTGAATCGGGACAAACATGATCACTAGATGTTTTCACAGTAGAATTTAGTCGGGAGGAGGCAGAATGGGATTGGATGCCGCCGCATCGCTGATCTCAAAATAAGTCTTTAATTTATTATCTAGGGCAGCAGGGCTCCATCTGGCCAAATACTGTATATTGAAGTGCAGAGTATGAATGCGTGGCATAACATCTTTTACTATACGTTAATCGCGAACATTGATATCTTGATGACGATAGATGTTTGATATATAGTGTAGTCTTCGTCTTCATTATGTTTAATTTTAGAACAACTGGTCTGCAGTCATGCAGACACACCCCTTCCTTGGGAGTGGGATAATGCACAATGTCTTCCATGATGCCAGTACCCTCCCCAGTCCCAAACTCAGATTAAAAACATATTGAAGGTGCTCCCCCAGTTCAGCAGCATAGGCCTTGAGCATTCTTGGACACACCTCATCTGGGCCATCTGCTTGGCTGGGACGGAGCCTTCTCAGCTGTATCTATAATCATATTAACTTCAAATTGAGCATTGCATAAGTTCAGGTAGGCCACTAAGTCAAACTCAGCACATATGTAGGCAACAGCAGCTTATCTAAAAGGCACCCATATCAGTTAATGGCATAGCTGATTCCCTTTCATTAATTCATTGACAAAGCTCCAACAAGGCGCCTTATTTAAATTGCCTCAACCTGCCCACCCATGCTCCTTCCTTTTCAATCTATTCTGCAACCTACCTCCACCCCAGCTCATCCCTTTTAATACTGTGTTTAATTTATTCAGTGTAATTTCTGTTGTCACTGATGCCCGCTGTGTTCTGTTTCCTTTGGGGGTCTTGCTGCCGCTCTCCCTACGTTAAGCATTCCTTATAGGCAAGGTTAATGGCAAAGACGTTGCCAGACAAAATCAAGGTATACAACTCTAAACAATTTAAAGCCTGCATAAATTGGACTAAATATGATGGAAGAAACATAGCCTGGATGCCAGACGAACTTAGCCCCGTCAACAACATTTGAGGTCGGGAAGTTCGGTCTGGAGTCGCTCCGTTGGGGAGAAATTATGCCCGGTTCAAAATCATCCGGACCAATCACATTGTCAGGGCGGGCTTTATATGATGATGGACAGATGATCAACAGTAACGTAATCAACTACGTCATCTAAGTGCACTTGGGGTCATCTCAGCTCTGTCGCTGGAGAGCTGAGATGTGTAGATGCTGCCATTGAGTCTGTTTTAGGAGACATCGACAGCACATTAATTTTGAAAGAGGAACAGAGAAACGCTATCAAGGCATTTGTAGATTGAAAAGATGTTTTTGCCATACTTCCTACGGGATTCGGAAAAAGTTTAATCTATCAGCTGGCCCCGATGGTCGCTAAGAGGATGGGACACGGGAATGTCGCATTCCAACCGTGTTATTAAGTTCTTACAGGACCGACAAATGTGATACGATTTTTGATGTGTTGGGGAGCTGTAATCCTAAACGTAGAACATGTTCGTACGTGCATTCACCTTTACTGTAACTGACTGCTACACCTGCCACTTTATGCATACTGTTTTATTCTGTTATTTTGTGTTGGGCTTATTTAGTTTTACACGTAGCGACTCCCCTCGCAGGGGGGGGGGGGGGCTGTTACATTAACTGTTTCTCTCAAAAATGTTGATCGTGTTGGTAAGCTCTCTGTGTATCCTTAAATTATTTTTACAACCCCGGCAAAAATCGTTTTTACTGATCTTCTTCTACACCTTCCAGCGTGCGTGCAGCTGAGTTCTGTTGACAACAACTATGCGTCGCTTTACATATGCCACATACTACGTTGCTCTGATTGGTTGTAGGTCTATCCAATTAAGCGAAGAGGAATTTTATTTCCTGGTTCGGTTGAAACGCGCCCCATAATCACAGCCCAATGGAGCGGTCTCAGACTCACATTCTTACTAGAATTGTGAGTATGACAACGTCAGGCTAGGAGAACCATGAAACAGCTGATCCTCTAAAAATCTAACATGTGTAAATGTTCACATTTGGTGCCTATTTTTTATTACATTTTCTGAAATTAACTGTTGCATTCCAACAGGGTTGGGGAATGTCCAGCCTCCAGGTCCTATGCGGGTTGCAAGATTGTTTGATCCTGCCCGTGAGGCAACACATGCTCCTCAGAGATCAGCGTCTCAGCTTCTTGATCAGAGCAGAAGCTGCAGTTGGTTTTCTACCGAGCGTCAGTATCTGTGTTCGCCTCCAGTCTGACCTGCTCTCGCTTTTTGTCTTAATATTTCGCAAACTAAAATATATATTTTTAGGCTATTAGACGGCAGACTTTATTTCAAAGTAGGCCGACTCTTGCCTGCGATTAAATATTTAAACGTTTGACAGCACTAAATATTACACAATACAATTTCTCTTATTTGTCTACTTCTGGATACATTCATAAGCACACACACACACCAACACCCCTGCCACTAGACAGGCGGTGGTCTAGTGGCAGAAACGTGGACTATGGGCAGAGAAGGTCTCTGGTTCGTCTCTGGTTCGACTCCACGGAGAGACAACAAAAGACGAACCTGGATTGATCTGTCCAAAATCCAAGAGTCTCCCTACCCTGTCTAGTGCCCCTGAGCAAGGCACCTTACTCCCCCAACATCTGCTCCCCGAGCGCCGTACATGGTCGCTCACTGCTCTGTGTGTCCTGCACCAGATGGGTTAAAAGCAGAGGTGAAATTTCCCTACCTGCATGAGTGTGCCTTTGCATGTCTGTGCATGTGTTTGTGACTAATAAATAAATGCATCTTAATCACACACACACACACACACACACACACACACACACACACACACACACACACAAACACACACAATGTTAAATAATAAAGCCAAGACCTCAGACAACCAGTGAATGCATGATTTTATGTTCTAATGCTGTCGTCTTTCTGACGATATTCATCAAGTTTACTCTGGAAAAACTTGAGTGGCTTATTAATGTGACTTGGGTGTAATGTTTTTGTAAGTCTTTCCTTCATTTGCTGTGTCTCATACTGTCAGATGCTAGAGTTTTCCGATATAAAATACACACTGGTCGCTCCTCATCTCCAACTGGATTCACTGTGAACCGAAGAGCATACTTTCTTTTCAACTTGATTTTTGAACACTGTGTATTGTTTGTCTCAGAAGCATCGATTGTTTTACGATGATGGACAGATGATTAACAGTAACCTACTCAACCACGTCATCAAAGTGCGCTTTCATTTTGAAAGAGGAACAGAGAACGCGGAGGCGACGCCAAAGCGCCGCGCTAATCCCTATCGCGCCGGCGCTTGGCTGTTCACACCGGACGCTGAAGCAACGCTGAACCGCTGGTCAGCACTAATAATATCACCGCTTGATCCAGTAGTATTCAAGTATATACTTACTTGTTACTCCAACATTAAGCAACAGTGTCCCAACATTTGTCTTTTTTGGTGTTGTCTTTATCCAACTTGTTCCGAGGATCATACAACTCATTGTACTTCTCCACTTCAATTATTCATTTAATGTCATCCATGTTGAAGATCTTCTCCACTGTTTGCTCCGTTAAATGTCGGGTGACATTAAAATTGGGGGTAAATTAGCCCCCCTCTCTATGTTGATATCTTTATCACTGCTTGTGTGGCAGAGAGACGATTTTATATATTGTTTCGGTTGTATGTGGTATATTTTACATAATATATATATTGAATATTCTTAGGAATTAAGTTCATTGCTCTTTAAAAGGGTGAACGATTATGCTATATTATCAGTATATCAGTGGTTTAAATGGTGAATTAATATCGAATCGAAACCTTGTGCATCGAAAGTGAATTGATTTGAAAAAATGGACAAAATTCTGGTGCACCTAAATTATGTGCTGGTGCCCCTATATGAAAAAGTTAGATTCACAAGTGCAACCAATGTAAAAAAGTAAGTCTGGAGACCTGGTGTGATATGTGTTAATGATGAACAATAATTTAGTATGGGCCTCTAAGGAAGTTATGAACGATTTAAATGGCCCTTGATAGAAAATGGATTCCCGCCCCTGCATTAAAATGTTACATTACACATAACAAGAGTTTACTCACTGAACAAACTGGATATCAGCTCCTCTGTGTCAGTTGTTACTGAAGAACAAGCCTTAATCCTGCTGAACAAAAAACTAAATTAAACAAACCATCAGTTAAGGTGTAAGAACCTTCTCCACTGACGAATAACAACAGAATAAGAGTAAATGTAGGGGAACTGAGTGAAGAAAATGAAAATAAAGCTCCAGTCTCAAGCAGTCTTTTGTTATACGTATATCGCCCATGTTGATATTCCGATGACATATACATTTTCGATATATCGTGCAGCCCTATAGGAAACTCAAGCCTAGTTAATTTTTCAACATTTTGAAATAAGTTTAGAGTGGCAATATTTCTTATAATTTCACTTGTCATTAAGATGTACATGCTGATATTACTAATAATATCACAAGATTTGTTTCATAGTCTGTCTTTTCAATTAGACAAAAATGTATTGCAAAAACAAAGTTTCTGATACTGTACCACCAAAACAGATTGAGGACCGCACTTCTGTTTTCCCTGGTAGCTTTCAATAGCTTTACCCAGGTAGTGGAAGAACCAAAGTTACTGTGGAAACCAAGCCTTTCAAAAGAAGAACGCTTCATCAGGTAAAGAAGGTGAAGCCAGAAAGTGATAGAAAGCGGGGTTGAAAAGTCTGTTTCCACATCAACAAGACACAGTTGCCACATAGAGCTTATGGCCAACTATAGATTTACATGCTCCACACTGAGAGTGCTGAATCAAGCTATTTTCAGACAGACCGGCAGGTTAAATCTAGTACGGGATAGAATAATTGGCTACAGATATTACCCGCAGTTTGCCTTTCACACATGCACAGCAGGAGGTTCTCTGCACAGAAGGGTTCAAGGGAGAGGGGGGCGGGGCACTCAAAACCGGTCAATCTGAGGAGGGCCATTTTAGACAAGATAAATAAAGGGTGCTGTTTTAAATAATCCTTGTGGTATTTTGACCAAAAATGTTACAGACTTTTCATTAAGACCCAAAGGAACCATATCAACTGTGGTAAAATGGGCTTTCGATGGGTCCTTTAACAGTGCTGAGGAGATCAAATGATTTGATTGACCTCCTGAGATGGGCAGAGAACATCACCTCCACCATCAAGAAGGCCCTGCAGAGGATGTTCTTCCTGCGTCAAACGAAGAAATTCAACATGCCGCAGAAAATAATGGTTGAGTTCTACATGGCCATCATTGGGACCATCCTCACCTCATCAATTACCGTCTGGTTCGCTGACTCCACTGTCAAGGACAAGGGCACACTGCAGCGGATCATTCTGTTAGTTCAGAAGGTCATTGGCTGCAACCTGCCGGCTCTCCTAGACCTGTTCCACTCCAAGACCAGTAAAAGAAGAGGCAAGATCATTGCTGATCCTTCTCACCCCAGTCACCACCTATTTCAGAGACTCCCATCCGGAAATGGTGTTATAGGAGGAGCTTCTTCCATCTTTTGCATTTTACCTCAGATCTATTCGTCTAGATTTATCGTTAGATTCATGTTCAAATTTAAAGGGGACATATTATGCCCATTTCACCACAGTTGATATGGCTCCTTGGGGTCTTAATGAAATGTCTGTAAAATTTTTTGGTCAAAAAAACACAAGGATCATTTAAAACAGCACCTTTTTACCATGTCTAAAACAGCCTTCCTCAGATTGACCTGTTTTGAGTGCCCCGCCCTCATTGAAGCTACAATTTTCAAACTACTACACCTTCTGATAAAGATGTACATTATTTAAATACATGCATTAGATATGTGTGTATACACTATATAATTGTATGTGTATACTTATTCATAGAGGGCATATATTCTGAGTGCACACACATGGATCGTGGAGGGGCTACAGCTCTGGAGGCTAACACTGCTGCAACTTTTGCGGAGAAATGCACGTTTATTGAGCAACGGAGCTGGCAACGAGCTAATGGTAACCGGCACCGGTGCGTGCAGCTCGGGGTGCGTGGAGCAAATCTGTACGGGCCACCAAAGTTATAAGGCGCAGCTCTCTCCCCCCCCTCCTCATCCTCTGCTTCGCCGCCCGGGCATCACAGGAGAGGTTGTCCGCTGAGCGAGCGCCAAAGCACGGGTACAATGCAGTCGGAGACCGGGACTGCAGTAAAGTGAGCCGTCATTTGGGAAGCCAGCCGCCACTCTGGTTTTTGTTGCGCGTCTATATTGCGTCATACAGTAAAGCCGTTTCACCCTACCATGCTGTTTTACCGTAAAGCCACAACTAGACGCGCAAAAAAACACGAGTGCATTGTTTTCTATTAATAGGTGCTGCGTCTACCGGGCCGAAACACACACACACAGAAGCAACAGATCTCTCCCCCCACCTCCCAGTCCGATGCTACCCAGCCGGGGTTCCACAAGCAATACTGCTGTAAATACGTTCACAAACAGCCATTCCAGAAAGTGCTGCAACTTTAAACACAAACTAACAGCAAGCTAGCCTTAGCCCGCTGCTAACCGTAGCGGGACACACACAGGGGACACACAGGCTGGAGATTTGTCACAGATCGATAATGATCAATGATGAAAATGAGACACGTCTCGTTTGAAGCCAGCGGGAGCATCGCCAGCCTCGCAGTGAGCGGGTACAGCCGGGATCCAACACGCCACCGAGCAGCAGGCTGCCGCTGCCACCGAAGCCGGCCGGCAAGCCGGCACTGATTGCTATGAGGCTAACGCCAGCTAACTTACATGTCACCGTCAATTACCGAAACAAAACAACAGCTTTTCTAGTTGAAGACACTCACTGCGACACGAGACACGCATCGTCAACACTCCCCTGTCCGATGGGAGATCAGTCAGGCGGCTGCTGCTAAACAAACCTACAGGTCCATCAGAAGCGAGCAGCTGACATGGAGCCAGCAGCCCGACATCACATAGCGAGCCCGAGCTGAGGAGGGGGCTTGGGCATGTGACTTACCCCAACCGCAGGCTCTACTTCTCGGCCAGATCTCCGTCTCTAACCCCGCTCACCGTCTGGTTAGCGTCCCCCCTCGGCTAGCTTCCCAGGTAACACCCGTGCTATGGCTCGTAACGTAACCCGGTCTCCTCCTCCACCAGATCTCCGCCTCCCGGGGGGGGGCTATGCCATGTAGACCGACTATGACGTCAATTCTTGTCGTATTCCCATTCAACTCACTCTATCGTGTAGTTTCTTACATAGAGGAACCACAACAAATCGCAGGAGTTGTTTTTTTCCAGAGTTTTTGGGACGGTTGACATGCCAGATATCCCCATTAACGTGTAGAAGCACTACAAAAGTGGATTTTTCATAATATGTACCCTTTAAGTCTGTATGAAATGATGGGTTACTATAAATATCTTAAACGACTCTACCAAGTTTTAAATGTCTGACTCCAACCACTCCTGACCACTTATGTAATCGTGATGCTGTTACAGAGATATAGAGGAGATATAGGGAGGGGGGGGAGAGCGGAACTGAGTGGAGCGGTGGAAACAACAGGCTCGGCTGTGGTTGGGTGGTGGTTAGGATGTGGCAGCCTTTTCCCGGTGCAGGCAACACACAGGCCGCCTGTCAGTTCCACCACACGACAAACAGAACATCATTTCCCCTGAATTACAGCTGTGGGGCGCTAAGGCGTAAGTGTGTTTGCTTGAAGAGAGAGACATCACGGCGGATGATTGCACGACAGCAGACGGTTATGTCGGTCGTGTCGATACACTCGTACACCATTAAACCAGACCCATATCCTCTCGTTACCGCTTAAATTAACGATAAATACATGCCCGTTTGATTGGTACTCACTTTGCTCTTGACCTCCACCACGCTGTCGGTGACTTTTAACGGCGTCCGCTGCTGCTGCTGCTGCTGCCTTGACATACTGCTCCCCGGCTGGCTGGTTGGCTGAGGCACTGCGGATAAAACCATCAACTAGAATTTTGCTTGTTGTTCCCCCCTCGTCGTCGGGTAAAATAAAAAACAACATTCAGAACGTAAAACGGGTGGCGGTAGCTGGTGCGCTTGTTATTCTCATGTCGACACAGACAGCTCTCGTTTCAGTATGTGTGTCTCGTGCATTCCGATGTCAGAGTGGCTGTTTTGTCCCCTTGCGATAAAGACACTAAACAACAGAGCGCGAGCTCGCGACAGGTGGAGTCCGGTAAATCCAGTTTGGAATGTGAGGTGCCAGTGAAACCCGTTCTACTCCTCCCACCTGCCCGGACTGGACGACACAACCAGCGGGGGCGGGACATACCAGTGTTACTGTACGTTCCTTCTCAGGGTTGGGTCAGACTATTTTCAAACCTTGTCACTCAAAAGAAATGGCACGCCAATGTTTCTGATTAACAACACAATGCATTCGTCCTCTAAATGGTGTGGGCTTTGTAAATAATTGGCAAAAGCTTTGGAGGAAACCTGGTCTTGTTAATAGAGACGGCGTTCATCCCACCTGGGATGGAGCATCTCTCTTATCTAGGAATATTACCCAGTCTATTACATGGCAACCCAGTGATGGGACCAGGAAGCAGAGCTGCAGTGCTAAACACTTCTCTACCCTCCCTTTGGATCAGTCATACAACCAAAAACCCATAGAGACTGTGTCTGTCAGCCGTCCGATTGAATTATTTAAATGATTAAAATTAAACAATAACAGAGCGAGAGTTCCACACAAAAATCTAATACAAATTAACATAACCTCTGCAACAACTCTTGTCTTTTAAACATGAGATCACTGTCAACAAAGGCTGTTTTAATTAATGAACTCAGATTATGATCTCAGATTACAACATTGATTTATTGTCCTTAACTGAGACGTGGCTGCATCCTGATGAACATGGCGGCCTAAATTAATCTTCTAACCCAAGTCATATAAATTAACACGTTGCCAGAGAATTCATCCAAGGAGGTGGAGTTGCTGCTATTTTTTAACTCCAGTCTATTAATTCATCCTAAACCTAAACTAAGCTACAACTCATTTAGATGTCTTGTTCTTAGTCTTCCACACCAATCCAAGAAACACCAACAGCCAATCATACTTGCTGTAGTTTACCGTGCTCCTGGGGCTTTTAAAGAGTTTTTATAAAAGTGCTAGTCCTAAAGACCGATAAAATTATTATTGTTGGTGACTTTAATATTCATGTTGACAATAATAAAGATAGCCTCAATAGCATTTATTTTGATACTACCCTCAATTGGATTCAGATGGTGTGTACACCAACCTACTCATTGTTGTAACTGAACACTTGACCTTGTATTATCATACAGTGTCAAAATTTTACATTTAACAGTACTTTCGCGCAATCCAATTCTATCAGACCATAATTTAATAACCTTCCATTTTTCATTATCTGAATATATGCCACTAATAAAAAACAAATTTTCTAGATGTCTACCTGATAGTACTGTAGCTACATTTAAGGAAATAATTCCGATTACATTTAAACCGGTATTATCCGTCGATATAAACAACAAATTCATTAAAAACCGAGCTCCACTGAGATTTACCATCTCGTCGATAGCTCTGCAGACTCATTACGATTAACAGTAGACTCAATAGCGCCTCTAAAAAAGAAACATGTAAAAAATAGTAAATTAGCTCTGTGGTTTAATTCCAAGACACATGAGTTAAAACAAGTATCACAAAAACTAGAAAGGAAGTGGCTCTCCAGCATCCGTGTTGAAAATATCATAGCCTAGAAGAATAGTGTTAAAAACAACCCCAGTTTTCTCTTCAGCATTGTAGCCAGGCTGACAGAGAGTCTCACCTCCACCGAACCCAGTATTCCTCAATCCCTAAATAGCAATATCTTTATGACCCTTTTTAATGATAAATTTCGAACTATTAGAAATAAAATCAACCATCTCCTGCCCTCAATTGGCACTAATACCCTACCAAGAACAGAAATCTCAGAAACGGCTGAGAATCCTACCCATTATTTATCACCCGTGATCAGTTCACCAAAATAATCTCAGGTTCTAAACCAACAACCTGTATCTAAAGTCCCATTCCTACAAAATTACTTCAAGAAATTCTGCCCCTAATTGATTGTTCGTTACTGAACACAATCAATCGGTCATTATCATCAGGTTATGCAACACAGTCCTTTAAAATAGCGGTAATCAAACACCTTCTCAAAAACCCCACCCAAGACCCAGAGGTTTTAGCTAACTACAGACCAATATCTAATCTCCCTTTCCTGTCTAAAATCTAAGAAAAAGTTGTAGCCAACCAGCTGTGTGAGTTTCTCCAGGAAAATAATATATACGAAGACTTTCAGTGGGTGTTTGGATCAAATCACAGCACAGAGACAGCCTTGGCAAAAAAATAGAACATTATTCTATTTTTTAGAAAATAACATAATTATTCATAAGTATGCAGTGTCATAACTACATCTCTGACGTTTGTAAAAAAACAAACTGTTTAAAAATTGGTTGAGAATTTAGCAAGTTATGGTTATTTAAAAAGTACGTACCACTACAACACAATGTTATGGGTGGGCGAACTGCCTGTGGCAAGATGGCCGCCATGTGCGGACGTTCGACTCCGTTGGCCGAGACATCTAGACTTTATATATATCTATGGGGCTGGCGTCCGAGGATGGTACATGCAGCTCACCGGCTTTCAGCATGGACCTGCACAAGGTCTGTAAGAAAGCGGACGTTAAATTGGGAATTGCGTGGCCTGACCTCGCAACAAGACCACCATGTCCCGCTATGGGGGTAAAAGGCTGCCTAGAGCAAAAGCTTCCACCAAACAGCTTCTGCCTGTGTATCCCGAGTGCCTGGAAGAGGCGACACGGTCCTGGAGTAATCCACTTTCCGCCTAGAACCCCGTCAAGGGAGGGGCAATGCTTGATTAGGCCGATATAGAAGGGAAAGGTTTCTCCCACCTGCCCCCGGTTGAACCTTTATTGGAGCATCACCTCCACCTGACACGGGGGTCCACCATGACCTCAGCCGGCCCCATCCTGCCCTCCAAAGCGGCTGATTCCAGTCTTCGCTGACGGAGAAGAGCTACAAGGCGGTGGCCACATCAGTGAGAGTTCTGAGCGCCTCGTGCACGCACGCACCCTAACACGCACATAGACCCACACATGACTCCGCTGCTCACAATGGGCCTCATTTTTTAACATGTGTGCAGAAATGTTATTACGCTCTGCAGAGAATAAGTGTGTCCGCAAAATCGCCGCTAGATTCATGACACGTGATCAGATTGACGCCGCTGTTTGTTGTGTGCTCCGTTCATTGTAGGGTTTCGGGGGTAAATGATGATGTCTTCATAAGTGACTGACCTACACAAGCCAATATCCCTAGTCTGATCCCCAGAGTATGAACACAATTTCATGTTTTTTTTTATACATTTGGTCAATGCATTAGTAGATTAAATTGTTGCTGTGCATCTACTTTTTTATTTGAATATATTATGCATTTTGTCAAAAGGGTGTGTCTACATTTTCCAGGAGAGTCGGGAATTCATCATAAGTGAGTAAGCATGGTCTGAGGAAGTTCGGAATTTGTTCACAAAGTACGAAAAAATTTAGGTGAGTTCATATTGATGAATCTCAGATCTGTGCATCAAACGCAATATCAACACAGCTCATCACATAATGATCGATACGTTTCTTCAATGAGTAACATTTTTATTCAGAGCAGTGCTTGCATTCATCAGCCTGTTCCAGTCACTCTTTTCCTCTCGCTGACATGCAGAAAACTACAAACACGCACAAAATTAGTGCCATCGGACCTGTGTGTAAACTCAGACTAGGTAACTGAAATTATAAACTTAGACAATGCATAGAGAGCCAGAGGAGATGGCAGCGTGTTTGATTTAGTTGGCAGTACACAGCGCGAATGATAGAGACACACAGAGGAGGAGCAAATAAATGACCACTCTGGAGGCTCTCCTTTGTCTCCAGAACAAAGAAACATGTGGTCAGGTTTTGGCTAAACAGTGCGATATTAACTTATGTATCACCCAGCATATTTTGGGGAATTATTAAAAATTATTATTTGTATATATTAGATTTAATGGCGTTAGTGTTGTGTAACTTATAAGTACCTATTTAATGGTAGGATATTTATTCCCTCCCTCATCTTCCTTGATGTATGTGGACGGTAGTAGTGGCCTGAACCCTGCGTCCGTTTCTCTCCGTTTCCCCTTTTTGGGAGAGGTTACCCTTCCTGGTCCTCATCAATCCAAATATACTATTCGGTCCCAGTTTTTTACTTTTCTGCAACTCCTGTAGCTTCACTTGGATTTCAAGACCCTTCTAATATTTTTCAAGACACCAGCGCCACTAGGAGCTGTAACCGGCTACATCAGCAACACAATTGAGTTTGAGATTTCAAAATTAAATGAAGTTTGCCAGAACCTCTATATAGCACTGTATTAACACAATGTAATTCAGATGGCCGGGAGGGAATAAAGCTCAAAAGAATAAATTGAGTTATTAAGTCAATGGCACAATTTATTGTCCAGAACGTAGAGGGGGTGGAGGTCTAAGGCAACGGTTGGCATGGTGTTGTTACTGGGGCCCACGATCCGAGACCACATCCAGGTAAAGACGAAGGGAGTTTGGGAAAGGGGACGAACCGACACTCCTTAGAAAGGCGGTCGACATCACCAAAATAACAGTGTTTCCCCGGGAGAGGGGAAGACCTGTAATAAAGTCCAGGGATATGAGGGACCAGGGTCGCTTGGGGATGGGTAGAGGTAAAATCTATATTTGGGTTTTACAGGATTAATCCAAGAGGGGAAAAGTTTGCTTAGTAAATTTCCAGGTAGGTCCAGGCCCATGGCCCTTCATGAAGAACATTTAACAATTAATTATAATTTAGCTTTAGATAAAATTATTTATGCAAGTTTATGCCTTTCCGGGCCAGCCCACAGCAACTTTAGAACCTTGAGCGAAGGTAAACCCAAACTAGAAATAAAGCCTGTTTAGTCTTCCGGAACTTCTCATCAAACAGTAAGAAACCCAAAGAACCAGAGCCACATTCTCTAACATCTTTATCATATCAACATCATGCTGCCACTGCTGCTGTTGCTGCTGGGAGAGAGAGTTAGCATCTTCTAGACCCTTCCCTCTCAGCCTTGGGGGAGGGAAAGCACAGGAAGCTGGGAGTGCGTAACACCCCCACTCTATTTTAGTTGTTTGGACGAGCCTATATACGTTTCACAGTTGTGCACCGGTAATGAGTAATTTTTTTGGGCACAATTCTGAAGTAGCTTCAATGCCATCAATGGCAAATGTAAAAAAAAGGAGCTTTGTAAAGGCGGCTAAAGGCAGTGGATCCTTGACCAGCTGGATTAAAAAAAGCATTAATGTACCAGTTGTTCACAATGCAGACTTATTCAATTTTAGACAACAACAATAATGAAATATATCAGTTCTTTAATGTTTCCTATCATTATTTAAGGTGGTTTTATTATTGATTAGTTGCAAAAGTAGTTCGTCATGGTTAATTTAAGTATAGATTAATGCTGCAATAGTAAATGGTGCCTTGTTCCAAGATGAGCTGCATGTGAAAAGTGATGTTTAAGATGAGAAGATGGACACACAGCATGGAGGGAAAGACGGAGACATAGGGTCTTATTTACTCACAGTGCGTACACACAAATCTGTGCTTAAACCGTAGGTGATGCGTTCATCAATATGTGGCGTGGCAGTATGCTAATTGCAGAGAGCAGAAACTCGCCTGTCAATTTAGAATGATTCTGATTAACAATCATACGCATGATAGTGCGAACTAAATTGGCTGGTGCGCACGTATCATGTATCAGGCAGCAATTTTCCGCACGCACTTATTTTCTGAGGAGAGTTATAAAATTTCTCCGCACATGTTAGTAAATGAGGCCCATTGTGTCACAGCCCACAGAAAGAGTGCAGGGAACAGAAGCTCAGGGGAAAGAGCGAGACATTGGGCCTCATTTCAGAATCAGAATCAGAAGTATTCTGAATCAGAAGTATTCTGATTCTGATTCTGAAATGAGCGAGACATTGGGCCTCATTTACTAACATGTAATCAAAAATGTTCTTACTATATACCACATGGACGCAGGAAACTTCCCCACTCAGATTTAATCTATTCAGACCTGACTTACACCTAAACTTGATGTGTTTCCTTTTGTGCTTCTTCCCCTGGAAATTGAGTTAGAGAGTGTGGCAGAGATATGTAGTGTGTATGTGAGCAGGAATGTGAGCTACGTCAACCAGTCAAGTTAGTGAGCAAACCTGTTACTACAGTCTCTACTCTTCTCTTCTCTTGAGTCATTCATTTAGTTTGTCTTCTTATTGTTAGTCCGGCACAGCCCTAGACTGAAACAGTCACAAAAAAATCGAAAACATTTCATTACAAAGACAATATCCGGTATAGTTAAGCAAGGCAAGGCATTATAAGAATTTATTTAGTACTGAGTCACACAATTATCTGCATAACATGAAGTTCACCTCACATATGTCAATTATGTATTAATGCTCTGACTTCCAGTTAGGGTAGGTTTTTTTTGTGTCAGGGTGTGACAGGTTGCAACGCTGAAGGACAGATTTGTATGGATGACGTCTGGCATGCCCCCAGTGTAACAATAAAAGGTGGATCTCTCTCTCCCTCAAACACACACACACACACACACACACACACACACATGGTCACAATAGTAAACATACATTTAAGTTATATTTATACTTGACCATATATTTATATAGTTTAAAATAAAACAATGTTCCCAAATTGTCTGAAATTTAAAACTTACATGCAATGAAAGCCAGTAAATGGTTTCATGACTCCTTAGAAATATTGGGCTTGTCTTTTATAGTTGGACATTCCTCAGTTTCAGCTGAACTTGGGAATTAACTGTTGCAAGGTTCAGGGATTTCTTTCCCATCTCTTACACTCAAATTAATTTAGGAAGGGGAATTCCTTCGAGTCAGACCGGAAGAACAATATACACACCATCAACAGTTTCGATGCACATATCTGTTGTACATGGTGTAGATACAATTACAACAGTACAGCTTGCAGAGCCATTAGGCTATGAAGAGTCATTACACCAGCTCTCATTTATTGAAAAGTCAATCAATTATCAATCAAATAGACCATATTCACAAATCACAATATGTCCCATACTACTTTAACAATCTTTTAACATGGGAAAACCCATGTAGAAACCTCAGAGAGAGCCACATGTAGCTATGCTTTTGAAAACCAGGTATTAAGATTAAGCAGTTTTCGTTTTACATCTGAGAACACAAGCATGTCACATTATCCAGACACATTCCATTCAGTCAAAACAAGGAGGTTTGGAATGTTGAAGAGCTTGTCTGACTTTCAGTCTCTGTAGACACGAGGACCTCCCCTCACGCATTACCTGCAACTACAAGGAATCACAAAGTACTAGACATAATATAGATATAAATATAGTTATCTAAAATCTAATAATGAATATGAATAAGATTGGACCACAAGGTGCCACAAATAATTATATTCTAAGATTTTATTAAGTTCTAGTGAAACCAGATTGATCTCTAGTTTTCTCCACTGCACACATAGCGGCCTCTTTAAATAGAAGAAGGGGTGTGGAAGCTGGCATGGTAGATGGTTGTTTTGCATGTCAGACTAGATTTGTATGGGTCTATAATTTGCTTTTATATTAACTACAGTTGAAACAATTAATTTAGATCATGTCTCTCCTTGGCCAAAATGATTCCAATAAGTAGTTGATTACTATTAAGGAATTGAGTAGCTTCTGTATGAACTTGAGGGACAGGTAATATTGTGTATGTTCATCCCTCACACACTTAAAGATGATGATTATGATTGTTGTTGTTATCCTTGTTGTTAGAGACCTTGTATGATTCAATGAGTTTGAGCAATAATTTATTACAACACAAACTCAGACTAGAGGGCACTCATATAGAGTCCCACCAAAGCTAATGCCCTATCTTGCCATATGATAAAATGGAATAAAATAAATATCTGCCTGTTTATCCTGATGCACACCTAATTTTAATTGATTCCCTCGTTGGCCCTGACTACACCCTTCCAACCAGTTTCAACGAAATCTCACTTTGACATCTTATCTCACTAAGATAAGATGTCAAAGAACAGTAACAATTCCATTTACATTACAAATGATTGCTGTTGAACATTAAAGAACTAAAGTATGTAAGAATTAGAAGGACAAATTTAACGTTATCAATAAACTAGAATTTATGAAATTATGTAGCTGTTGATGTGTCAAACTGAAATATTTTTTTGAAATTCATATGATGCAATGACTCAGCCTTTCAACGGCTCCTAAAATATCTTGGGTTTGTTGAACACCTTTCATCACATGGTGTTAGGTGTGCCCTATGTAAATATTCTCCTATGAAAATCTGAAAGTTCAGAAAAAAAGTTGAAAGCAAGGCAAAGAAGTGTGCAGAGACATTTTTTTTCATCTCAAGGTCGTCCCAAGGACCTGGCCACGAAAATGAGCCTCAAAGTTTTTTTTGTAAATGCCCTATACGCTGTGTGGTGATGGGACGTGTGTATACACACACAACCAAACTGACTTACACACACACATACACACACACACAGAGAGACACACACATACACGCACACACACACACACAAATATGTATATATATATATATTTTATTTTAATTATTTATTTCTAGATTTATTTCTGCATTTATGTCATATTTGGTCCCTCCTAATTTATGTGGTTAAAGTTCTGCAATATCGGGGGACACATGACACATGGAGCTTCTCTTTCCAGCTTCACTTTCCTCTTCTCCCTCCTTATCGCATCAAAGAAAAAAATGATTCATGTTAATGACTTGCCTTATCGTTCCTTATGATGGTGGATAGCAAATCAGAGTATCGTGCTGGCTGATAGTGATAGTAATGGCAGATCCTCTGACATGTTGGCATGTGATAGTGGTGGCTGACCACGATCGAGGTGGCAGGTGATGGTGGATCATGATTGTGGGCTATGGTGGTATCCGATCATGGTGGCTGCTGACCATGGACTAAGATTACAACAAGACTGCTTGATATAGAATATTTCTCCTCAGGTACTCGACCATTAATGACAATAATCCATCAATTCATTGCACTTCCATTATGCTACAAAGTTTTATTCTAATTAATGCTGGAAATTCCCTTATTCTTCTGTTGTTCTACATCACACGTGGCATCTATTGCATTTCTGGGCATCCGGGGAGAGGGATCCCTCACATGTGGCTCTCTCTGAGGTTTCTACATTATTTTCCCCTTTTAGAAGTTTGTTTTATTAGGTTTCTTCCTAGATATTTGTGTCTTGTGAGTCAATGTTACTGGTGAATGGACAATGTTTTACAAAACCTGTTGATCTGATTGATTCTGACCTCTATTTTATTGTCATTGAATCAGTCATACCCTATGGTCTGATAGAGCATTTTTGTCAATCTCTGGAGCCTTTACTAGCTCAAATTAAGAGTAGGCTGCTACAGCCTGGGCCATTACAGAAATAATCACTGGGCTGGTTTGGTGCAGAAGGCAGCAAATCACATTCACACCAACAGATTAGATTCTCCACTTCATCATAAACTATACGGGACTTTTAATGTAAAGCATTAAACATCAACATGGTCACATTTATCAAGATCAACAGATTCATCTTTATAGTTTTCAATATCATATTATTATTATAAAACTATAAGCATTACCACCATTGACCATGGCCATTATAATCCCTGGCAATAATCATTGCCAAATAAACAAAATAACCTCATCCCTTTGTTCTTGCTCAACATCTTTGCACTGGTCCTTTTTCATCCACACAGTGGCAGCACCAGCACAGAGAGATGTCCCAGCAATGACCAGCATTATCACAATCATTGGTAATGGTACGGCATCATTACCACATTGGCAATTCAAATTAAGAAAAGAAAGCTTCATTGTAATATAGGTGTATCTTGGTTTTATATCTGTACAATACTTTGCACCTCTTTCAAGTCTGGGATTCCATAAACAGCAACAATTCTATTACCATAATTTAAAAAAAATGCATTTATTTAGACATTTGATTACAGTTTTTTCCGATTGCTTACAGGTTTTTTCGATTGGGTAAGCACGATTTTCAAAACAGGGCCCGGTGTTTCAAATAGTACACACAATCAGCACAACCACACACCCAATCAGCAGAGCACCTCAGATCCTTTGCAAAAATGAAATACTCTTGGAAATACTATACACTTATTTATCAAAACCATATTTTGTTTGATACTGTAAACTGTGGATGGTGTTGAAACCAGTTCTGGACCAGAGCAGAGCGGTGGAATGACACATTGTCCAAGATGACATTGTATTGCATCTGGTGCATTTGGTTTACTGCTCTGACGATGTTGTGCAATAGGTCCAAAGATGTGAGAATGTGAGGTGTGTTGTAAGGACCTATATTGGCGTGACGAAGGAGGACACCATTCTCTGTAGTGGCAGCGCAAAGGGTGATTCCATCAGACTAACAGTAAATAACCCTTCATCAACACTTCCAAGCAGAAAAAAAGTGCTTCGCAGGCTCATATCCATTAACTGTTAATGTAAGATGGTCACAGTCAAACAACCAGATGAATCTGCTAAAAAAGCACTCACAAGATTATCAAAAAACGGGCAGACTCGTGATACATGATAAACAAGCCAAAATAAGATGGGTATAGAAGGTTCATATCCATATTTGTTAAAGGTAAAATCTTGAACTTCAGAAAATATAAAATGGAGAGTGCTGAATAATTAATGTGTACTATATGGATTTTCAGTAAGATAGCATCACATATCTCAGTCAGGGTATTTTACTACTACACAACTATCTTAGTTTGGCACATACATAGGAACGGGCAACCCTGAGACATTCTTGTAACTTCTCATCTGTCATGGAGCATAAAGTCTGTAATTACTGCCGTTTTGGGTGCACCACGTGCTGCGCTCATGAATGCACAGATTTTGCCAGCAGGTCTCATGTCATAATCGTAGCCTTTTTTTAAAGGCACACAGACAAAAAACTAAATCTCCTGGCAGTGTTCACAGAAACGTTCCAAAATCTTTCCTTTGCTGAGCCAGCTGACATCGTTATAAACCAGAAAGTCACAATTTGTCTCATAGGGCTTTATCATGGTGTGACTTCCTTTGCCCTTAATCCTCAACAAGAGTGAGGAAAATCTACAAAAAAAAAACATTGAACAGGGTAAAAAGAAGGTAGAAACCTCGGTGAGAGCCACATCTCAGGGATCCATCTCCCAGGACAGACAGAAGAGCAATAGGAGAACTTCAGAAAGATAAAGATATTAACAGCATTAGATAAAAAAAAACACTTTGTAGCATAAAGGAGGGTCAATGAAGTGATGGATTATTGTCAGTAATGGTAGATTATCTGAGGAGAATTATTGTATATCAAGCAGTCTTGTTGGGATCATATTCCATGGTCAGCAGCTAACCTAGTCCACAATCATGAGCCACCATCACATGCCCCCTCGATCGTAGTCCACCAGCACTATCAGATGCCATGTTTTTTTTTACAGGGTAAAAAGAACTTAGACACGTCAGCGTGTGTCAGCAAGCAAAGTAGGGAAGAGGCCATGTTGAAGGCTGGAGGTTGAGCGGATGAAATGCACAATGTTCTCAACAGTGTCCATGGTGTTTTTTAAATCGCCGCTGAGCTTTGCACACAGTGCAGCCTTATGAATAATGCAGTGTTAAAACTTCATATGCAGGGCTGCGGCTGCCAATCTGGCCACAAGCCCTAGCACTCTACCGATCATAGCCGGAGCTCCATCCGTAACCAACAAGCAGACTTTTGTAAATCTAGTTCATGCTCATTAAATAATTTGACATTCTTTTAAAAAAATCACCTCACCTGTATAGTCGCTGGGCCATATCGGAAGTCCGAATGAGCCCCAGTAGTTCCTCCCGAAAGTGCCCTCGATTATAAAACCTCACATATATACACAGCTGGGCCATGTCGGTGTAAGCACACAGTCTTTAACAATCTGCGGCTCGGTAAAGGGCCTCTTCTGGCTGGTTAGTGTCCGTGTGTGATTAAGGCTACAATGAAACCAAATGGCTCTGGGTTAGATGTGTCAAAGTATATGAGAGGCATGTCTGTTCATTTTATTTTGTTCACATAAGGCTAGACTGATTTGCTTGAAGTCTTGCGGCCAATAGTAAAATGTAAACGGGCCGTACCCAGCCCAGGGGCCGCTAGGTGATTAGGACTGATTTACACTATAGTTTAATACAAATTTTGGCTGAAAGACAGTTCTCAGTCAACTTTGTTGTTCATTGTATACTTGGTTCAAAAACAAAGTGTGAATCTATAATGTTCAATAACAATATAATCATTAGAAGTACATATCTGTTGGTTTATGTTATGGAATTCATTATGCGCCTTATTTTGTATTTCTAATTTTCTAATATTTTGCCTGCTGATTAAGGATTCATCTCCTGACATGGTCACTATTCAAGATTAAAGGTTCAAGAGTTTATTATCAAATGGACAAAAAAAACATTAAGCAGTCACTGGCAATGAAATGCTTGAGTCACAGGCTGTTTTCTAGCAATGCTCAAAGTAATTACAACCAAAAAAACATTTGAATAAAATAGTATAAATACCATATAATTTTTTTTAATATATAAATAAAATATAAAAAACAATAGCGCAATTATGTGGAATAGTGCAAATATGCGAGTTATTGCAGATCGGAGGAGTCTTATGGCCTGGGGGATGAAACTGTCTCCGAGCCTGGTGGTGCGGGCCCGGATGCTGTGGTACCGTCGGCCAGAAGGCATCAGGCAAAAATATTTATGGCTGGGGAGAAAGGGGTCTTTAATGATCCAATTGCTCTTCTTCCTACACCGCTTAGTGTAGAGGTCCTCCATCGATGGTAGCGCCGTCCTGGTGATGTGCTGGGCAGACTTCACCATCCGCTGTAGAGCCTTACTGCTCAGGGTGGTGCAGCTGCCATACCAGGCGGTGATGCAGCCAGTCAGGATGCTCTCTCTGGTGCAACTGTAGAGGTTGCAGAGAATCCTGTCATCCATGTGGAGCCTCCGCAACCTATGGAGGAAGAAGAGCCACTGTCAGGACGTCTTCCTGATGGAATCTGTGTGATGGGTCCAGGTCAGGTCATCACTGATGTGGACCCCGAGGAACTTGAAGCTGCTGACTCGCTCCACCGTGGTCCTGTTGATGGAGAGGGGGGCGTGTTCTTCTCCTTGTCTCTTCCTGTAGTCCACGATCAGCTCCTACGTTTTGCTGGCGTTGAGATGAAGGTTTTGGCCTGGCACCAAGAGGTCAGGGCTCTGACCTCCTCTCTATAGGCCTTCTCATCATCGCCAGTGATCAGGCCTATGACAGTGGTGTCATTAGCAAACTTAACAATGGTGTTCGAGGCCAGGGATGCCAATCAGGTCCAGGTGCCTTGCGTGTGTTAATCCAGTAGAGACATCTCCACACGTCTGCCCTCGATAATACGGGGGGGCAGCGGTCCTCCTGGGCCTCTTTGATCTCCACAGCTGGGGGGCTGCTCTCAAAGCGAGCATAAAACGTGTCTCTTGGGAGAGTTGCATACACTACATCAGCACTACTGGTCTTTCCTTTATAGTCTGAGATGGTTCTGAGTCCGGCCCACATGTTCCAATTTGACATCTGTTTTTTTCACTGCACAAATGCAGTCGCCGGTAGATCACGTCAGACACAGTCAGACTAAGTCCATCTCTGGCGCACCTAATACCAAGTCACTCATTGTACAGGGGCTTAAATGGATATTTCACAGAAAAATTAAAATTCACTCATTATCTGCTCACAACTATGTTGATGGAGGGCTGGGTGAAGTGTTTGATGGATATGGGTTGATCAGGAATTGCTATATTTATTGTTTATTAGAGAACTATTTATAGAGCCACCTTAGAATTGAGCCTCAGTTCAATATTAAGATTTATATACACTTCAGTGATTCAATGAAAACAATGCATGCCTATTAAGAAGTATTAAGGTGAAATGCAGGTTTTCATACTGGATATACTCAACTTATCGAGTTTACATACTAAACATTAGTTATTTAATTTTTATTTTATATTTTACATTTAAACATCGTGATATTAAAGGTTGTGACTGATCACAGGGCTTTTTTACTACCTTTTGTAGTTTTTTTTAATGGGAGGGGGGTGCTGTTTTTTTTTTTTATTTCTACACAAAGTTAAACCCAAAGGTAATTATGTGGTGTGGTTGTGTGTGTGTGTGAGTGAGTGATAGAGAGGAGTGCTCAGTCACTCATCTAGTGGCGAGGAGTGCTCGCTCCATGTGCGTCTAGCCGGTCTAGGCGCACCGAGGCTAGGCCAGTTGAGCCCCTGCACTCCGCCTGGCTCTCACAATGATACACGTTAGTATCCCTGTGGAGAGAGTGGCGGTCCTTCATCTCCAGAACGGATATTGAAACATTTCACTCGGATTGGTACTTGTGCTTGTAAACGTACATTATTCATACCAGATACTCGTTTCAGTCAAGGATTCGGCTAAACCCTTCTTAATAAATCAACAGAAAAAAAAAAAATCTCGATACTGCTCTTGTGGTTTCAACATAGTGTCTGCAACACCCGACATTCATATTTGACCATGTTTTTAGCAGAGACACCAGAAAAGGTTATGTAGCAGACACTTTATGTTTAGTGTAATTTACCGTTTCACACATGTGTGGTAAAGTAGAGATCTTATTTTTATATACATAACGATTATGTCTTGATGCATAAGGTTCATTTTGGTGATGCGCCCTCCCTGAGTGACAGGGGACAGTCCGTGGCAGATGCTTTGTCCCGGTCCCATGTGGGTTACTTTTGTGTCACCTTGGGTCTCTACTAGTGCTGATGTCTGTCTCTCTCTCTCTCTCTCTCAATTTGCTTTATTGATCCAGTTGCTGAGGGTAGAGAAGGGTGGTGGGACAGTAAGGGAAATGTGGGTTTTCCCTTGTGTTCTCTATGACTCTCGCATAGATGTCACATTGATTGGTGGCGGAAGTATGACGTATGAAGACCTTAATTCAGACTACAATTTGTCCTCCTCTTTTCAATATCATAGAAGTGGCAGAGTTTCTTTTTCTTTTTTTTAAAGTCTTTATTTATAGATCATTTTCATCGTTTAGTACAGGGAGGTAAAACAAAAGACAAATACAAAACATTGAACAATTACCCAAATTCAAGGTCCAGGGGTGATCAATAAATCCAAAAGACTAAGTATCAAACCCAGTACTTGCATACAGTCTCACTCATTGGCCAAGTAGGTTTGCCAATTCTGCCATTGTTTTTCACCTAAATCTTTTTGGAGTCTGACTGAATAAGTAATTTGCTCTAGTAGATGTAGTTGTTTTACAATATCAACAAAAGAGTCTGTAGTGGGAGCGTTTTTCTGGAGCCAACATTTTTTGATGGCCTTTTTACTTGCAGCCAGCAAGACCCTAAGTAGGTATATATCTTCTTTACTCAAACCATCTGGCATATTCCCAAGATAGAGTATTGTGAATAATACATTAATATTAAAGCATAGAACCTTTGAAACAATTTTTGCTACTTCTCTCCAGAAATACTGGATGGAGTGGCAAGACCAAAAAATATGGGCATGATCAGCAAAGACCTCTCCGCATTCTCTCTAGCAGGCCAGTTGTGCACCAGTCTGTTTGGCCTTTTGCTTGGGAGTTATTAAAAAAACGAATCAAGCTTTTCCAATAGAAGTCTCTCCAAGTCCAGGAGTTGGTGGAGGATGACTGCGTTTCCCAAGCGTTCACATTGTCTGTAGAATCCTTTTTCAATGAGGTAATGCTGTGGTATAACCTGCTTATAAGTCCTTTAATATTCCCAGAGTTGTATGCATCCATAAATATATCAATAATTGCTGGTGGCTCTGCTTGGTTACAACCTTTCAGCTTTTTACAACAATAATCCCGGAAATCTGTAAGTACCTGTAAAAGT
Organism: Platichthys flesus; assembly: GCF_949316205.1. NCBI lineage: Eukaryota > Metazoa > Chordata > Actinopteri > Pleuronectiformes > Pleuronectidae > Platichthys > Platichthys flesus. The sequence continues at coordinate 27,781,487 of NC_084950.1, read as the reverse complement.
CATGCCCACCTAGTCCATACATTTGACATAAATTGTTAAATCAGAATCAGAATCAGGTTTATTGGCCAAGTAAGTTTTCACAAACAGGGAATTTGACTCGGTAAAGTGGCTCTCAGGTTCTTACACAGAATACACATCACAAAAACAAACATAACAAAACAAAACAATACAAACAATACAAACAGTCCGAACAGTGCGACGGTCTAAGAAAAAGAAGTGCAGGTGTGCATATTACAATTATCCAGTGAGAGTGAAATAAGTAAACATAATTAAATATAATTATAAAATATATTATATATAATATAATATAATTCAGGGAGTAACTGTACAGTGATTATTGTAAGGATCCAGAGTTATTGCACAGTGCCAGAGTGGGTTGACTGTTCAGTAGTGAGACGGCGAGGGGGAAGAAACTGTTTTTGTTTCTGCGATCTGTAGCGCCTACCAGAGGGGAGGAGTTGGAAAAGGTTGTGTCCAGGGTGAGAGGGGTCTGCAGTGATCTTTCCTGCCCGTTTCCTGACTCTGGATGTGTACAGGTCCTGGATGGTGGGCAGGTTGGCACCGATGATCTTTCCTGCAGACCTGACTGTCCGTTGGAGTCTGTTCTTATCCAATTCGGTGGCCGATCCAAACCAGACAGTTATTGATGTGCACAGAACAGACTCGATGACTGCAGTGTAAAACAGGATCAGCATCTCCTGAGGCAGGTTGTGCTTCCTAAGCTGGCGCAGGAAGTACAACCTCTGCTGGGCCTTCTTGAGGATTTTATTGATGTTGGGTTCCCACTTCAGGTTCCGGGAGATTGTGGATCCCAGAAACCTGAATGATTCCACAGCCAACACAGTATTGTTTAGTATGGTGAGGGGGTGCAGTGCTGGGGGGCTCCTCCTGAAGTCCACTGTCATCTCCACGGTTTTAAGCGTGTTCAGCTCTAGGTTGTTTAGACCGCACCACAGGACCAGCTGTCCCGCCTATATGCAGACTCATCATTATCCTGGATGAGGCCGATGACTGATGTGTCGTCTGCAAATTTGAGGATTTTAACCGATGGGTCTCCTGAGGTGCAGTCGTTGGTGTAGAGGGAGAAGAGCAGTGGGGAGAGCACGCATCCCTGAGGTGCACCAGTGCTGACTGACCGGGTGCTGGATGTTATTTCACCCAGCCTCACCTGCTGCTTCCTGTCTATCAGGAAGTTTGTGATCCACTGACGGGTGGAGGCAGGCACAGTGAGCTGGATGAGTTTTGTGAGGAGGACTTCTGGGATAATGGTGTTGAACGCCGAGCTGAAGTCCACGAACAGCATCCTTGCATAGGTCCCTGGGGAGTCGAGGTGTTTCAGGATGTAGTGCAGCCCCATGTTGACAGCATCATCCACTGACCTGTTAGCCCGGTAGGCAAACTGCATGGGGTCCAGCAGGGGGCCTGTGATGTCCTTCAGATGGGTCAACACCAGTCTTTCCAATGATTTCATGACCACAGACGTCAGGGCGACGGGTCTGTAGTCATTCAGTCCGGTGATGCAGTGTTTCTTAGGGACTGGGACGATGGTGGAGCGTTTGAAGCAGGAGGGGACTTCACACAGCTCCAGAGATCTGTTGAATATCCGTGTGAAGATGGGAGCCAGCTGTTCTGCGCAGGCTTTCAGACTGGAGGGTGACACACCGTCTGGGCCTGGTGCCTTCCTTGTCTTCTGTCTCAGAAAGAGCTGGCACACATCCTCTTCAAGGACCGTCAGCGCTGGTTGGGAGTCAGGGAGGAGGGGGGAGGTGATAACAGAGGGTGCTGATGGTTGTGTGAAGACCGGGTTGGAGCGGGTGAGAGGTGTTAATGTGGGGCGATCAAACCTGCAGTAGAACACATTCAGATCCTCAGCCAGTTTAGGGTTCTCCATGGGGCGGGGGGAGGTTTTCCTGTAGTCAGTGATGTCCTGCAGGCCTCTCCACACTGAAGCAGGGTCATTAGCTGAAAACCAGTTTTTCAGCTTCTCAGAGTAGTTCCTCTTTGCCACTCTGATCTCCTTAGTCAGTGTGTTTCTGGCCTGGCTGAACAGGATCCTGTCCCCACTCCTGAAGGCCTCCTCTTTAGCTTGACGAAGCCGCTTGAGCTTTGCTGAGAACCACGATTTATTGTTATTAAAAATGCAATACGTTTTGGTGGGTACGCACATGCCTTCACAAAAACTGATATATGACTTCACAGTGTCCATGAGTTCGTCCAGTGATGAAGATGCAGCCTCAAAAACACTCCAGTCAGTGCAGTCAAAGCAGCCCTGTAGCTCCAGCTTTGACTCATTGGTCCATTTCCTCACAGTTTTCACCACAGGCTTTGTAGATTTTAATTTCTGCCTGTAGCTTGGGAGGAGATGAAGCAGGCAGTGATCAGAGAGTCCCAAAGCTGCACGGGGGACACAGCGATATGCATTCTTCAGTATTGTGTAGCAATGGTCCAGTGTGTTTTTTTCCCTGGTGGGACACTTAATGTGCTGCTTGTATTTTGGCAGTTCACGGCTGAGATTTGCTTGGTTGAAATCCCCAAGAATAATCAGAATAGAGTCCGGAAGTTTTCGCTCCGTGCTGGTTATCTGGTCAGCCAGGTGCTGCTGTGCCTCGCGCACGCAGGCTTGAGGTGGTATGTACACGCCGACCAGAATAAAGGAGGAAAACTCCCGCGGTGAGTAAAATGGTTTGCAGTTTATGGAAAAGGCTTCTAGCTGAGGAGTGCATATTTTCCATAGCACTGTGGCATCCGTACACCGACTTTCGTTGATGTAAAAGCAGATTCCTCCTCCCCTCGTTTTCCCCGTTAGTTCCGTAACGCGGTCCGCGCGGTGAAGTTGGAAGCCCGGCAGATGAAGGATGCTGTCAGGGATGCACTCACCAAGCCAGGTTTCAGTGAAGCACAGGGCAGAAGATCTGGATAAATCCCTGTTTATCTTCTTTACGAGCAGCAGTTCATCCATTTTGTTGAGAGCGGAGAGCGGACGTTTGCCAGGTGTAACGCCGGGAGCGGAGTTCGGAACCCCTGCTTTCGCAGTCTAACCAGCGCTCCAGCGCGCTTCCCTCGCCTGCGTCTCCTCCAAGCTCCACAGAGAGCTGCGGCTCCTCCGACCAAAATCTCCAAAAAAGTGTCTGGGTCTGTAAAGTCCGGTGAAAGGGTCCGCGGAATGGAACGTCAGACATTCATTAGTTCTTCTATAGAAAAAGTAATCGCAGAGGGAGTGCTGAAGACCGAACAAATAAACAAAAACATAAAAAGCATGAGAGCGCAACACCGTGGCCGCCATGCGCGGCGCTATTAAGCTCTCATTTTTTAACAATTTTGCATACAGCCTTAACACCATAATAGGGCCATTGTTTAAATCTATGATCTAGTGATGCTGGTGTGAATTCGGGGTCATATGCTGGCCATATAAGTAGTTTTATCTGTTTTTGGAGTTCACATTTTTTAACCACCTCGCCCCATACCTTCAAAGAGCAGTTCACCCATTTGCTTTCCGTATGCAATATATTTTTCTCCATTCCCACACAACCAAGCAGTGATTGTATTGGTACCTCTGTTAATGATAACTCCATGGTTTTCCATTTAGCTACATAAGAAGAATTACACCAATATATTAGGGGTCTCAGTTGGGCTGCTAAATAGTAGTCCCTTAAAGATGGGAGGGCCTTGCCACGCCTATCCTCCGGAAGCTGAAGGGTGGAGAATTTAAACCTCGGTCTCTGTTTATTCCAGATGAATCGTGAAATATGTTTATTCCACTCTCTAAATTGTTTCAGAGGAATTTCCACTGGCAATGATAAAAAGAGATATAATAACCTAGGGAGGACATTCATTTTTATTGATCTAATTCTGCTACCAAAGTCAAGAGGCAACAGGCTCCACCCATCAAGGTCATCATATATTTTCTTGTTAATACAGCTATAGTTAATATTGAATAATTTTGACATGTCTTTAGGCAGATTCACTCCCAGATATTTTATAAAGGGTGTGTTCCAATAAAAACTATACGTTACGTTCTTCTGTAGGTGTGTAATTAAATGTCATAACCTGTGTTTTATATCTGTTAAGGTCAGGTTTTGGACTTAGAGGCAGAGACAGAGACTGAGGCAGAAGTAAAGTTAAATGATGCTTTATTGGTAATCCAATAGTCAAATGACAGGCAGGCAGGCAGGCAGGCAGACAGACAGACAGGCTGGGGCTGGAGTCGGGGCAAATAGTCCAGCTGCTGGTCCTGGGCAGGGAGACAGAGGAGGTCAGACAGGGAACAAACAGGCTTCAGAGTCTAAACTTGATCCTTTGGCAGTGACAACTGACTGAGCTTAGTCTATAGTCCGGCACCGACTGAGAGCAGGAGTGGAGCTTATAAAGGCAGCTGGTCAATCAAGGCCCCAACTCCAGCACACCAGGACATCATCAGTAATTAGTGACGCCACCTGCAACAAGCGAGAGAGAGAGAGAGAAAGAGAGGAACTAGAAGGCAGGTGAGGCAGGGGCCATGACAATATCCTGAATATTCCCCATATGTTTTAAGCATTTTCATTAATAGAGGCAGGCCTGAATTAGGATTTTTTATTGTGATCAATACGTCGTCCGCGTACAGACTTATTTTATATTCCTCTCCTCCCATGGATATACCCCCCAATTCTGTCTCCTGACGTATTGCTTGGGCTAACGGTTCGATGAATAAATTAAATAGGTTAGGGCTGAGGGGGCAGCCCTGCCTGCAACCACGTTGTAAAGTTATAGAATCAGAAAGACTGCCATTAACTTTAATTCTCGCAGTGGGGGGAGGTGTAAGTGCCTGGATACAGTGTATAAAATATACTAAAGTTAAATCTCTTCATAACTAAATACAGAAATTCCCACCCAACTGAATCAAAAGCTTTTTCAGCTTCTAAACTGAGCATGATGGCACTAATTTGGTCTTTGTTAATCTGTTCGATGGTATGTAAGGCTCTTCTAATGTTGTCCTGTGTCTGTCTATTCTTTATGAATCCTGTTTGGTCCTCGTCTATTAGCAAGGGCATTACAGGTTCCATTCTTTTTGCTAAAATGGTGGCATACAATTTATATTAAAACACTAATAGTTCTGTACCCTTTACAGTCTGCTCTGTCCTTACCTTCTTTGGGGATCACATATATGAAGGCCTCTCTCCAGGAGGGAGGGAGAGAGCCTCCTTTTAGGATATAATTAAAACTGGACTCCAAAAGAGGGAGCAGGTGGTCTTTCATTGACTTATACCATTCTGGAGGAAAGCCATCCGTGCCAGGTGATTTGTTAGTGTTTAAACTTGAGATAGCTTTACTTATTTCCTCCTTTGTTATTGGTGAGATGAGTTTATCATTAGCTTCTTAACCTAGTGTGGGAAGGTCTAAGGAGCTCAGAAATTCAGCAGCTGAGTGGTTATTAACCTGTTCTGATTGAGAATATAAAGATTTATAATATCTTTCAAATGCTTTTTGTATTTTATGTCATTTTATCTGTAGTAGGGTCTCTAATCTTGTGGATAATGTTTTCTGCCTGTTGCTTTCTGAGCCTCCAAGCCAACAATTTTGCAGCCCTAGGGCCAGCCTCGTAATATCTTTGTTTCATGAATCTTATATTTTTCTCCACCTCCTCACCTAATATTTTATCTATTTCCTGTTTAGTATGTCTGATTTGTTGTATAATCGAGGGTTCTTTATTCGTTATGTGTATTTGTTCCAGGTCTCTCAGTTTTTCCTGTAAACCAATTAATTTTTGGGTTTTCACCTTTTTAAGTGCGGCTGTCCTTGCTATAATCTTCCCCCTGAGAACAGCTTTAGCTGCATCCCATAATAGACAGGGGTTTACCTCTTCATTATTATTGTCCTGCATGTATAATGCTAAGTCCTTCTCCATTGAATTTCTAAAGATATGGTCATTTAGCAAACCGGTATTAAGTCGCCACAAAGTTTTTCGCGGTCTACCATCTAAATGTAAAGTTAAAAAAATCCCTGAGTTGTCTGACAGATCCCTCTGACCTATTCTGCAATATTTCAGCCTATGTAGATCTTTGTTATACATGAAAAAATAATCAATCCTTGAGTGGGCTGTGTGTCTTGCAGAGTAGAAAGTATGTCCTGGAGTTAAGCCATTCAGAGCCCGCCATACATCAATAAGTCCTAATTCTTTAAGTACTTTGTTCATGCGTTTTTCAGTCAAATTCCTTCTTCTTGTTCTATTAGTTGTATCTAAAGAAGGGTTCAAAAGTACATTAAAATCTCCTGCACAAATAAGAGTCCCATATGTTTGTGATGTAATTAGTTCAAATATCCTTCTGAAAAAGGTTAAATTGCTCCCAGGGGGGGCATAGACATTAAATAATGTTACTTCTTTCTGGTCTATTTTTCCTTTTTACCAAAACAAATCTACCTTCTCTGTCATTAATTTGAGATATTAATGCGAATTTGACAGCATTTGAGATCAATATAGCTATTCCCCTTCTCTTTCCTTTCTTATATGATGAGAAGAAGGTGTTTCTAAACCCCATCTTTTTAAGTTTTTCATATTCAGCCCCTGAGAGGTGCGTCTCCTGCCAAAATGCCACATTTATCTTTTCCCTCTTTATTTTAGCTATCATTTGCTTCTTTTGACCGGGTTATTCAGCCCATTTACATTCAGAGACAGTATATTATAATGTTGATAGTGGATCAGTCTTACATTTGAAACATTCTTGTAACACCCCGGACCTTTGGTAATAAACAACACAGTGTAGAACAGAACTTTGTGGAACAGTGAACTGAACTTCCATCAGAAAAGCTGTCATGCCGCTTTAGACAGTGAGGGGGCTGGCCACAAGGTGGGGCCCTCAGTGGTGGAAAAAAAAAGAGAGTTTGGTGACTGTGTCTATTGCCCGTGGGCATCAGCCTATGTTTTAACTGAACATCATTATAATAAGATAATGGGGAAATTATGATTAAATATCTCACTCATCCCTTGCTGTGACCCCCGGTTCCGCTCTGCAGTACTCCTTCAGCTTCTCCCGAATCTGCTTCTGGAACCGGTGCTTTTCTCCGCCGGGTCGGGCCTCCGCTGTCTCCCAGGGTAGAAGCCGAGCCAGCGTCTCCTCCGAGATGTCTTTGCTCTTGGTACTGCCGCCGGGGATCTCGCCCAGCGTGTATCCTCTCCTCTGCAGGTCTTCTGCTGCTTGTGCAGCGCTGTTGTACGTTGCAGTGCCCGTTTCAAAAAAGACACGCATTCTTGTTAGTGGAGTCTGGAAACGCACGCCATTATTCCATAGTATTTTCTTGATGGGTATATATTCCTTACTTTTGTTCTGAACCTCCGTTGCATAATCATGGTCAAAATACATCCGTTTGTTTTGGACATGGAGCTCTTTTTTCCAGGCGGGGTGAAGGATCTTTTCTTTGACAGAGAACTGGAGTAAACAAACCACCATAGAGCGTGGCGCGGCACTCGGCAGCGGTCTCGGTGCCATGGCGCGGTGCGCGCGCTCAATCCCCAGTTCACGGCCGAGTTCGCCCCCCAGCTCCGTCTTGATTAAGTTTTCAATAAAAGTCACTGCTGACGTGCCCTCTGCGTCCTCTGGGATGCCATAGATCCTGATATTGTTACGCCTGGAGCGCCCCTCCAGATCGGTCACTTTTTCCTGTAGCGCCCGCTGTTTAGTGAGCAACTGGGTGAGAGTGTCTTTGACTCCGATGTCCCATCTTTCCATTACGAGCAAATTTTCCTCCATCTGGCCTATGCGCTCCACTGCCCCTTCAGTTTGGCTTGTCACGTCTTGTATTTTCCGGTTTACATCTGATACAAATTCGTCTATTTGTTTTTTAATATCTTCCCTGAAGTATGTGCGGAAGTCTGAGAGGTCTTTCTTCAATTCAGCCTGAGGCGCTGCCATTCCCTTAGTCATAACGTCACTCACCGCCGTGCGTATTGAATCCAAAGTTTCGGTCTCTCTGCGGTCTCCATCTTGTTTTCGAGTTTCGCTAGCTTCGGCCTCCATCTCGGATTCTCTTTCAAAGTTACTGTGAAGTCCATATCCTCCTTTCTTGCCTTTGTCCCCATTCATCATCGAAGCGAGATGTAATTTGTGTGATTGTGTGTAGTATTAATGAGTAAAGAAGATTGAATTTAAGGATGATGCCCGGAGCTCGGTTACTATGCTGCCATACCTGTTGCGCGCCACCGGAAGTCTCGTGGCAGAGTTTCTTAATACCTTGGAGTGCTTCTTTGATAATGTTAGCTGTTTTCAAATAATCTTGGACTGTCAGGCAACTGAAGGCATTCAAGTTTTCCAATCAGGAATCTCCTCCTTTAAAGTGTCTCTGAAGGAGTGTCATTGTGTCCATACAAAGGTAATACACTAGCCTGGATGCCAGACGAACTTAGCCCCGCCCACAACATTTTAGGTCGGGAAGTTCGGTCTGGAGTCGCTCCGTTGAGGAGAAATTATGCCCGACCGGGCCAATCAGATTGTCAGGGCGGGCTTTATACGATTATGGAGAGATGATCAACGGTAACGTAATCAACCACATCATCAAAGTGCCCTTGGGTTGAAACATGCCTGCCGCTGGAGAGCTGAGATGTGTAGATGCTGCCATTGAGTCTGTTTTAGAAGACATCGACAGCGCATTCATTTTGAAAGAGGAACACAGAACGTGGAGGCGGAACCGCCGGGCAGCGCTAATAATATCACCCATTGATCCAGTAGATTAAAAGCATAAACTTACTTGTTGCTCCAACATTAAGCAACAGCGTCCCAACATGTGTCCTCCTTGGTGTTGTCTTTAAACAACATGTTCAGAGGATCATACAACTCACTGCACTTCTCCACTTCAATTATTAATTTAATGTCATCCATGTTGAAGAACTTCGCTGTTTGCTCCGTCTATGTGGAGAATACGTAGCCCCCCTCTCTCTCTTTTTATCTGCATCACTGCTTGTGTGGCTGTAGTGGATGGGCAGACAAGCAGTTTTAACACATGAACACTCCCTTGTTAAAAACAAAGTTTTAACATGGGAGTGGATGGGAGCCAGCTGTAATTTAAGGCTTGGTGCTGCGCTGAAGCGTCCGGTGTGAACCCGGCAATAGTAAATAACTCACAATGCGTTGCTTAGCATACGTCACATACTACGTTGCTCTGATTGGTTGTAGTTCTATCCAATTGAGCGAAGAGGAATTTTATTTCCTGGTCAGTTGAAACACGCCCCATAATCACAGCCCAATGGAGCGGTCTCAGACTCACATTCTGACTAGAATTGTGAGTCTGACAACGTCAGGCTAGTAATACACACTTTAACATAGTATTACTTTTCCAAAGCTGGGAAAGCATGGCCAGCAGTAGCTTATGTGGCTGCAAACTTGAACTTTTCTCGCACTTAAAGCATGTCCAGGGACCTCAGATGCTTGTTTATCTGTAGCCTGTTTGTAAATGTTCTCAAACTCTAATTCTGTTCTGCTGGGGGCCATCCTCTGCAAAACTCAATCAGCAATTGTGTATGCTGCAGCCAAGTCCATGTCTTTCTGCTGAAATCAGAAGCAATTACAGTCACCTGGAAGATTTGAAAGTTGATCTCCAGACGCAAGAAGAATTCAAAATGTATGCTTTTGAGAAGGATCATCGCATCACAAGCCAAAGAGACTGGGGGAACTTGCTGTGTCATTTCTTAAAGGAGCTGCATGACAGCCGGGAAGATATTCCTCCTGAGCCTCTGTTCCCTGAACTCTTTCTCTGAATTGTGGAATAATGTCTCCCTCTTTCTCTTTTTGCTGTGTGTTCATCTCCTCATCTGACCCACCACATTGCACTTGCTTTGCATCTAGAAAGTGGTATGCAGCATTAATCTATACTTTAATTAGCCATCATCACCCTGTAACTTAATATTAAACAAAGGATAGAAGTAACATTTTCACTTGACAAAAGAAAGACAAAGAAACAAAACGGCCATCATATGTTTTTCTGGCAGTAAAAGGCTATGTCGCTCACTTCATTCATGTTGAAATACATAAAATAATGCGTACATTTCTGCAAACCCCATTTACCAGCGTTGCAGATTTTGGCACCCGGTATCTGAAGTGTCCGTGCATTGCTGCAACAGAGGGCATGTCAGGGTGAGCTCAGGTTGGCTCAAACTCATCTTGTGACTGACGGCAGCAGGGTCATTTTATTTAAAGCTTAATTATTATAAATTTGTTAACGTTCTTCATAAAATATGCCTCTGACAAAAGGGCAAAGGGGCAACAAGGGCAAGGAGCAGGTACTTGTACTGAGACACACAGCAGTACACATACACACAAACCTCGTCATCAGACACAAGTGTTAACTCAGACAGGGTAAGAACAACGGAATTTGTAATATTTGTTTGGCCAGAGCCCAGAGGCTGACCACCAAACACTGGAGCCGAGGGTAAGACAAAAGGTTGTTAAACTTTTGGAGGGAAAACATTCTCCAGCAGGCCTACGAATCTCCCCCTGGTGGTGGAAAATGTCCTGGGGAGCCTTTAGGACCCCCGCTGAGTTCCAAGCCCCGCCCACTGAGGTCCAGCTCTGACACTCAATTGGCTTAAAGCCAGCATCATCCCATGACCACACCTCAAGGAGGCAGGACCTCTCAGGTAGAATAAAACCACTGAGACATCAAAAATCTCGGCCATTCCCAATTCCCTGAAGATAGAGCTGACCTTTACAGTTAGTTGATCCGGAGGTATTTTTAGGGAGCAATTACAGACGTTTGTTTTATGTTCATTTTTTCTTTATTTCTTTATTCAGTCAACGTCTTACTTTGATAGAGACTATTTTTGTTTTTAACTTGAAAAGGCCGCGCACAGGAACTCGCTCGCAGGCCGAGCTCAGAGACTTTCTTTCCACAATCCACAGCTGCGCCACAGCTGATCATCCCTGCAGAAGAGATGAGGCAGAATTCCGTCGGAGAAGGACGAGGCACAATACCATCGAAGGAGACGAACAAGGTTTAATTACGTTCTAAGAGCACGTTTAATTTGCTCTATCCGGCCCAGCACGACGCCCGCTGAAACAGACGAACCAGCGACCGAGCGTGTGCAGCCACGAGATTCACTGGATTTCCGGAAAATTCACGCGCCACACACAAGCAACACCACGGAGGTCACAGTAAGAGGCTTTATTGTCTGGGCAGAGACTAGTTTAAATACTTAGCGTGTCATTTTGAGTGTTTGTTTGTTTGTAGATCGCTGATCTACAAACGAACTACGAACGCACGACGAACTGGAGACGTCACATCCTGTTCCTTTGTCTACTGTGTTTTCGAGAAGCGCGCGGTAACAAGCCGTCGCTTCCTTTTAACGTGTTACCGTCAGAGATATTGTGCGGAGATTTACATCTGTTAAAAGATAAATCTCACGTTACTGGACTGCCTGCTTCGCTGGAAGTTTGTCTCTGACGATGTTTCTGATGTCTTTCTCTCTCTGATCTCTCTCTCTCTCTCCTTTCTCTTAAACCTGATTTTACACACGTCCCGACCTCCCTTCACATGTTTCATGTTACATGGAGAAATCTAGACTTAAAGAGCCTTTATACATCTCAACGCCATTCGACGCCATGTCTGTTTAAAGTGTGTGACCGGCAGCCATCTTGCTTTTCGCAACGTGGCTTCACTTAGGTAACCTCCATTTTGAAAGTAAGTGAATGTAACATCACCTTGAATTCGGCCAGAGGACGTCACCACGTGACCTCGTCATTACGCTTTAGCCACTCCCCCTTTTCTTTCTCACACACACAGACAGGCAGACACACACAAACATAGATACTCAGTATCACATGCGTGGTCCTAATTGTGATAAGTGCTGCTGCTGCTGTTGCCATCCTGGAAATATTGGAGTTTGTTAAATGAAGAATCATTGAAATAACATTAACTTTATTTCCCTTTTAATAAATACTTTTGTAATTAAAGTATTTGTATTTCTGTGATTATTTGTGCATATGTATGTGAATACAGCTGGATTACTATAGCCTGTGCTCGAACTTAAAACCCTTCATTGTTTATTATATAATCATTAATATTAAATATTGACATTATTGATTTAACCTTTATCACTTAAGACTGATAACTATAGTTTGACTTGTTGGTCCCTGTAAACAGGGTGGTGCCCCGCGAAGATAAGTAATAATTAAAGATTGCATTATTCTTAATTGATAATTTTATTGTTTTCATTAATTATTTTAACTATTATTAATGGATAACCGTATCATTTCTAATTAATTGTTTTACTATTCTTAATAGCTTTATAATTTTTAATTATTTTCAATAAATAATATTTATTTTAATAATTTCATGGTTATTAATAATTAGCCAACGTCAAATCTACTACTACTGTTACACAACATATTAGACACTGTATGGAGCACTTGAGGAGATGGATTGGCTCTATTTGCTTTGCTGAGCGAATGATAGAGAAACACAGAAAAGTAAATACTGACAAAGCCGGTAAAAGCTGTAAAAAGATACATCTTTGATTGGTCCAAACTTGTATGCAAATACCCCAAAAGAACAATGTAAGTGGATTACTTCAACCAAATTCTATAACCAAAATCACTACATCCGGTTTCAATTGTATTTTCCTGCCTCCAACTATATTGGCAAGACCATCTCTCTAAATATGACTTTATTGGTACTGCAAATTTACGGGGAGAGTGTGTGAATAAATAATTGTGACCAGTGTGATTATCATGGGATAATGAAAACTACTACTTTAATCCCTCACCCAACAGCGAGAAACCTTCATTACTAGTCCAGTTTGTTCTGAGCACTGTAATTTATTGTTGAAATAGGATCATTGAGTAGCTAAAACCAAGTGCTCCCTGACAGATGCTTAAGGTCAAGAGCTTAAGGTTCCCATGTGACAACAGCTCAGTGGTGCTCCTATTAGATAGCTGATACTCTGTTAGTAATCCTTGAATGTCAGTTTATCTAGTAGCAGACATGGCAGATGATGCAGGTTATTACCCTTAGGACCTTCCTCATGTGACCTGTAGACTCTGAGGCTACTCGCACACTTACTGAACAAGCTTCTCTGGTATCTAGCCTCAGTCTTTTCCACAACTTTACAGCGTACTTCAACAGAGTTTATCTCAACAGAAACATTAAATATGACCTCTGTATTGTCCAAGGTAGCTACAGTTTTAGAATAGATTTTATGACAAGGAGCAAGTGGGCCATTCTGAAGGCTTGTGGATGAACAACACCATCTGTTTGGAGTGTACCCATGCAAATGAAAACACATTATTTTCTTAATTTGATGTCTTAACAATGTCACCAAATTTCCACAGATTGAGAAAGAAATCTTGCTATATTGCAGGTACATTACAGCCTGTGCGGGAGTAACATCGTCATCATCTTTATTGCCCCTTAAACAGAGCGGATTTCCAGGTAAACAGCTGCTCCAAGCTGCCCAGATGGTGACAACATAGCCCCTGAAACAGGAAACATATGATCCTTTTTCATTTAATGGAAGCAGTATATTCACTGCAGCATTCAAACCTGTTATGATAGTGCTATTGCCAGTAATGGCATATGTGAGAAGGCATATTGTATATCAAAGCAATCTAATTGTAATCATATTCCATGAGCAGATGCCGCCACAATCCAAGATCATGATCCAGAATCACTATCCATGATCACAATCCACGACCCATCAACACGATCCACGGCGCTGAGATAGTGGATGGAGTCAGAAAGCATTGGTGTTTGCAAACCAGGTGTATACCACGATATTATTACTCAAAATATACAGTTTTTCTGTATGCATGTACTCTCATGTTCACCTGTATTTTCAGCCTTTTATCTTTAGTTACCATAAAGCAATTGGCTGCAATGTAGTACATTTTATACACTGAAGGTCCTAGGTGTACACAGGGGTGGATATTTCATCGTATCTTATGGGGCAGGGGTGGGGGCCGTTAAACAGAAAAAATAGTGAAGAGTCCATCTTTAAGGTGAACAGAAACATACATAAACACAAAACCACAGTACCTGTGGCGGTACTTGGTGGTGTCAGATGCACCAATACATAACGTCCCATAGGTGCTCAATTGGACTTAGGTCAGGGGAACATGACGTCCAGTCAATGGCATCAACTTCGTCATCCAGGAAATGCCTACACACTCTTGCTACATGAGGCTGAGCATTGTCCTGCACTAGAAGGAACCCAGGGCCCACTGCACCCGCATAAGGTCTGACAATCACTCTGAGGATTTCATCCTGATAGCAGCTTTCTATGACATGGCGGTCTGTGCAACCCCTCAAGGACATGCCTCCAAGACCATCACTGACCCACTGCCAAACCGGTAAACTGATTATTTATTTATCAACGGGTGGCTGTCAGCAAGGGCACGAATGACACACTCATGTTGTCCAAGTCAATCCCCTTTACTGGAGCCTTTCCTTTGAATTGTCTTAAATTCTGGGTCTGGATCTGCTGGATCCATGTTGACCAGAATATTCTGTTTGAGGTAGTGAGGTGTCTGGACCCAAAAGCAAACAGAGCCCAGATTGGCAGATCAGCAGTAAGAGTGTTTCCAAAGCAAGCAGATGGACAGACTAAGCAGGGCTGAGGGAGCAGGGCAGGCAGACTGAGCAAGGCTGAAGAAGCAGGGAAGGCAGACTGAGCAAGGCTAGTTAAGCAGGGCAGGGAGTCTGAGCTGGGGTCGGAATTATAAAAGAGTGCTTAGGATTCTTAATAAAAGTGTGCGTACGCACTAAAGCCAGAAATGGCGTATGCCAAAGCTAATTCCGAGTTTATAAAACCGTGCGTATGCAAACTATTAAATTATGAAGCTGACCAATGGTTTTCCACCGTGAGTCCTGACAGATGCACAGCATCAAGCGTTGTCAAGAGGAAGTGTAACTTTCTGACACTGACATCGAGGGTGCCATGCAGTCGAATCAGGCTGTACCGGTAATGATCCTTCCGCAGGTTCACCTACGGAAACCTTGTTACGACTTTTACTTCCTTGAGATAGTCAAGTTTGATCGTCTTCTCGGCGCTCCGCCAGGGCCGTTACTGACTACGACAGGGGCCGATCCGAGGACCTCACTAAACCATCCAATCGTCAGTAGCGACGGGCGGTGTGTACAAACGACAGGGGCTCAGCAGCCTGTGAAAGACTGTTTAGTGTTGCAGGGCTCATCTTCAGGCCAGGTAGAGGATGCATAGGCTAAGATCACTTTGACAACCTGCTGCTTTTGTGGCTGAACAAAGCCTATCGGTAGTGTTGTTGTACATACAGGTTTAGTCCACAGGTATTTTCCAATAAAGGTTATTGATAACATTCAAACTTCAGTGGAAGTTTGACTTCAGTGGAATGTAAATGCTTTATCGCCCACAGATCCAGGGCCTCTGTGGCTGCACCATGGATTACGATTTGTGGATCACGCATCAGAGGTCGCAATGATGGATCCAGTATGGCGGAGTCTATATCATGTGGGCTGATCATAGTGGAAATGGCGGATCCTGTGTCGCGTTGGCATCAGATACCGCGGTGGACCAGGACCGCGGCAGCTGCTCATGATGGATCCTAATAAGCGGCAATGGACAACGACTGTGGACTCTGATCTGGATGACAGATCATGATCTTGCTGGCTGCTGACCATAGACTATGGTTGCAACTGGACTGCTTGACATATCGTATTGGAGTTATCCTTCAAGATGTTTACCCTCATCAACACTGCTAAAAACTTTAATCTTGATGATGTTTACCTACACGTGGCATCTATTGCAATTCTGTCCGTCCTGGGAGAGGGATCCCTCACATGTGGCTCTCTCTGAGGTTTCTATGTATTTTTACCCTGTAAAAGGGTTTTTAGTAGTTTTTCCTTACTCTTGTTGAGGGTTAAGGACAGAGGATGTCACAGAGGAGCTGCTGAAACAGCCTCAGTGATGAGAAATTATAGGTAGAATTTTATTACATATCATTTAGCTGATGCTTTTATCCAAAGCTACTTACAATAAGTGCATTCAACCATGATGGTACAAGGTATGAGCTGATTGGCCAATGCAGAGCAGAGTGGACAGGCTTTTATCATGCCCTATATGGTGTGTGCTCTGTGTGTCCTGCACCAGATGGGTCAAAAGCAGAGATTAAATTCCCCTACCTGCATGAGTGTGCCTTTGCATGTCAGTGCATGTGTTTGGGACTAATAAATGCATCTTAATCTTAATCTTAATCCTAATGTAGACTGGGCCCGAAACCTCAGAGATAGCCACATGTGAGGGATCCCTCTCCCAGGACGGACAGAAGTGCAATAGATGTCAAGTGTAAAGGAGACCATCAGCAAGATAAGGGTATTTGAAGCATTGATTAGAATAAACATTTGATTGATGTTTAACTGAAGGTCAATGAATTGATGGATTATTGTCAGTAATGGCCGAGTATCTGAGGAGAAATATTTTGTATCAAGCAGTCTTGTGGGGGTGAAACAGTGCGTAGCATAGGAATTCCCCCCAAAAGAGAAGAGAAGAGAAGACACCTGAGAGAGGTGTATGGCTTTGGAGGAGAAGTGAGATTATAATGATTCTTACTTTGTGGATGTAGTATGAGAGACATGGAGGTGAACAATTTCTAATTTATGTAAATGAAACATAATGCAGAAATGATATAGGGTCATAACCAAAGGTCAGCAAGACCAGAATATAATAAAAGGTTATTCGACTGAACTAAAATTACGGTCGGAGGAACAAATTATAAAAATGGCTAGAAAAATTATAAATTGTTAAAAAATATGTCTTCATATTACAAATTTTATCCTGTTGTGAATTCATAAGTACTCATAATTGGGAGGATGAATAATCACAGCTTAAATTCATTCACTATAAGACTTTCACTTTTTTATTGCACACACACACACTCAACACACACACACACACACGCAGTGAAGCACCTAAGCCCTCCGCAAAGCTGGGAAAGTCCCCGTAACTTTCTTTAAACCGGTGGACATATGTAAGGCTCGGCCATAACAAAAGAAAGACATAGAGAATCAAAACGGCCATCATACATGGTTCTTCAGGCAGGAGCGATTGGCAGATGTCGCCCAAAGTTACTTGTACAGGCTGCGCAGTGAACAGGCAATATAAACCTCAACCATGCATGTTCATTGCTCAAGTTGTTCATGTAGAAATACACCAAATAATGTGCACTCTGCTGCAAACCCCATTTACCTGCGTTGAAGTTTTTCGTCCCACTGTCTCAGAAAACGCTTGGCGCAGCTGTGGAAGACGGGTCAGGTGAAAACTCATCATGTGACTAACAGCATCCAGGTCATTTTATGTATTGCCAAATTATTATTAATTGTTAAATGTTAATCATGAAGGGCCATGGGCATGATTTTGCCCCAAAAAAAAGAAAAGCAGGAAAATATGGATTTGAAAAGGGTACATTTTGGCATCAAAGGCAAAGGGGCAGGTGCTCCCCCCCTGCTTGCTGAAAAGGACAGATTATGTAGTTCTTTTTTAACTTCTTTCTTGTGCAACTGAAAAACTATTTCTGGTTAATTCTGGCTGACTTGACATTTTTTGCCATGTATGTAACTGTGGGAGAGGAGAGGACCCCACTCAGATGCCCTGAGAAAGGCCTTTGATTAAATGGTTTAGTTGGGGTAAGAAGATAATTCTGCTGCTTTATTTTGATAATATAGTATCGTTGAGGGATGAGCGTTCAGAAGAGCCATGAAATAAGATGTTTCTGTGGCTGAGGTGGGATCCGGAATGGGATTGGGCATCTGGGACAGACGGACCTGGGATGAGTGTCTTAGGAGATACTGCAAATGTGGAGAAAGTCGCAGTTGGGATATGTAAACACACTAATGTTGAATTTATGGCAAATTGATGACCCCTGGCGGCATAGACTGTTGGTGTGCTGAGAAGGGGATGGGGCTGGGATCTTGTTTTGGAAGGGCATTGTAGGACAGAAGAGGGATGTGTGACCCGCATTGCTGCAGAAATTACATGAGATTGTTTGAGCATCTCCAGTGAACATAATGAGTAGTTCCGTTGTTTTGCGCTATATACAAAGCAGCTTTGCTGGAGAAGGCTTTGTGTAGGGTTAAATGCAATACTTGGATAAAACGAGTATCCGGTACGGATATAGTTCTTTTACGAGCAAGAGTAGCATCCGAGTAAAATGTGTCAATATCCGTACTCGTGATGAATGAAAATCCTCATTGTATAGCTGTGTCAACATCATTTCTTGATAGGCCAGCCACACACAGAGCTCCTCCCCTACTCAGAGATAGCTGATAGAAAAGATCAGCTTCCAAGGCAGGATCAAAAGTAACCAGCTGAGCCACATCTTTGACCCTTTTGACAACTCCAATAAGTTTTCCCACCATGGCCCACGTTCCGTCGGTGCTGAGCCCCACACAATTTTTCCAGTATATATCATGGGAGACCATGAATGTATTCAGAGTCTCAAAAATGGTTCCTTGTTTAGTGTGTGAGAGTAAAGGTTTGCAAAACAGAAAATCTTCATCATATTAATATCTAATAAAAGCAAGCAAGTTTGACAGCTTGCAATGTTAACACACAGGCTTCGGGTTGTCCTTTGAGCAAGCCCTCATAGATCCCAGCGACAGATACTCACTTGAGTACTTTCTGCGAGATCTTTTTTTTTGTTTTTAATGATTTAATTTGATTTTCTGATTCCCCTTTGTCATTTACAGCTTGATGATCTGCAATGTGGTTCACACATATAGGATAACAGCATTAAAATGAATGTTCATTAGAAAATACAAATGATGGAGACAAAGAAAGTCAAAGCCAACTCTGCCACCTGTCCCATGTTAATATTTCCAGAGAGAATGACATTAAACATGTCAAACATTAAACATTTAACATATCAACACAACATTTAAGAACTTTTGGGAGGACATGTCAAGACATGAACAACATGACAGCTAAAATAAAAAGTAAAAATGCGGCTGTCCCTCTGTATATTTAAACTACTGGTTCAACTTTGGTCCACCTTTAGAGCACTAGTCTACAATCTTCTTGTTGAGTTTGAGCATTATATAGCATAACATTATGCCTCTTTTGCATCTGAAGGCAAACTGCTTGCTGAGATGTGGCCACTGGTTTTCTTCATCTGCTTTAATCTCAACCGGCATCTACCACCAGTGCTGTGCAAGTTCAGACGAGTAAACATGAATAGTTCACGTTCATAGTTCGACATTTAAACTCTGTACTAGTTTATAGTCGATTCATTTCATAGTTTTAAGATGGAAAGTGAGAATGAAAGACTTAACTTGTTTCTTAAAGAAAACTTTATCCATCACTATCCATTGCCTTAAACTGTTCTTCATATGTATCAATTACTAAAATAAATGTTTTTTTTATTTTGTTTTGTTATTGCAAATTTTGACTGTTTATTTATTCATACCCTGCAAACAAAAGGCACAACAAATCAAAGTTTTGATACATTTATTTTGAAATAATTTCTTTCTTCTCTGCGAGGCAGACCTGCGAAATAACGAAGTACAATACTTCAGTCAAATTCTACTTATCTAGTAAAAGTAAAATTACCCATTTCAAAAACTACTCAAAAATTTACAAATTACACAAAAAACTACTCAATTAGAGTAACGTGAGTAAATGTAATTCGTTACTTTACATCTCTGTTTTTTTTTTTACATATACAAATTTCTGCATAATCATCAATCATTTTAATATGAAAGATTTATTATGCATTTGGTAAATCATTAATATAAAAGTTAAACAAGGTTTACTAGGTTTAACTTTAGGGCTGGAATGGAGCCTTGAAGGACCCCTGCAGGACAGTCGAGGTAAGAGGATTTGGTATCATCAACACAAACACATTGCTTTCTATTGCATAAATATAAGATTAACCATAGAATAGCAATCCCACATGGGAGGCTCAAGCACAGGAGCTTGTGCCTTAGTGGTTGCTGATGTCTCCAGGTCCAGCGCTGCAGCAGCCATCTCCAGTCTTCCTTTGTCGGAGCTGCAGCCTGATTTAACTTTTTTTAGAATTTCACGTCAAACATATGAGTCTTACACTCACCGGGGACCAACCATCGCACAAGGTGACAACCCTGGGAAACACAATGGTAGGTAAAACATAGCTGGGGTGGTGAGCCAGGTATTACCAGGTGTTGCGCACTGTGCGCCAGGTAGCAACAGTCCCGAAGGTAGGGCTTTAGCTGATGGTAACAGTTGACTTTTGGCCAGGATTAAGTACTAAATTATGTAATGCAAAACATATGCTAAATAGAAATAATTAGCTTTTTCTTTTTTTGTAACAGAGTCAATTGTTCGTGGTTATATTCTACATTGGATTCAATTTGGACTCAATAGGAGTCTGCGAGCTTTGAGCTGACCTCTTGTCTAGTTTCACAACTTAAGCTCTTTTGATTGCTCTAAACATTTTGCGTAAAGATACAAATGTAGTTTGACTGACTTTGTTTGAAACAGGTGCTTGAACGTTTGCACAACCCAGTGCATAGATGTTGTTATTGTGAATCATTCAGTCAAGTTCTTTGGTCCAGAGCCAGCACCAACATCAGGAAAGCCTCAAATAAGTGTTCAGTTTAGTGTGATGCTTATTTCAGCCTCTATGATCTCCAAGGGGTGTTTCAGCTTTAAGCAATTTAAAATTTAAATGGTAGTGATTACAAACAAATGATATGCCAAAGTCCCAGCGATTGAAAAAGCAGATCAATTACAGAGTAACAAATTCATGGAGAAGTAGAAGGGTCTTAGTAATGGTTGACAGTAGTGTAATATTGTGACAAGTGCATTAGTGTTGGTTTGTGATGAGAAACATGTGGTGAGACTTAGAGTCTTAAAAGGTGACCGTTGAATGCTGCTGCGGTGCCATGAAGTCAGAACAACCCACCATAAAGAGGCTCTAATGCCACTTAATGGGCAGTGTGTGCAGTGTGCGTGTGTGTGTGTCTGAGAATGGAGTTATTGGTGAGGGTCTGTTGAGGGTTGCTGACTCGTAGGCTGTTGTGGTGAAGGAGCATTAGTAAATTGAGGGAAAGCATTATTGAACGGTGGGATTTAAGACAGCACTAAATCTGTGGTGTACTTCCATTAACGTGGCAGAATGGGGAAAGATATGTTGGTTTGGGAATATGGGTATGTGTGCTTGTGTGGTGAGGCTCAGAGAGGACTGTAGGCTACATATCGAAATGGGATAAAACACCTTTTATTGATGACGTAAAAGATAAAGTGACCGCAGGTAATCCTGTTGCTCAACATTGATTTTGGCCTCCCTCTGCACTTTGGTCAAATTAACCATAAAGAGATATCCATTTAAATTGCTAATATATTTGAAAATCAGCAAGAAATTGAAGACATTAATGGGTAGGAGCGAGGAAGTCGTTGTCCATTAAAGTGATATAATTAGGAAAAATCTATCAGAAAATGGAATATTGAGTTTTTTTTCTGGCAAAAAGGGCTGACAGTGTCAGGTTGGAGATTTAATATTATTATTTTTATTATTTGAGTTATTTTGCTCTATTAGTATTCTATGGAGCAGTAAGTGTGTAAGTAAGCCTCCCAGCATGCAGTGGGGACACAGACACATCTCCACCCAGTCTACACAGGGACTCTTACACCCGTGTTCCGTTCAGTTTGTAATGTTAGCAATTCATAGGATACCAACATCTTAGGCCTGCAATGCAGCCAATTTGGATTAACACAGCTAAAACAATGTGGCTACATCTACATCAAAAAGAATATATACATTGGGTTTGTTATAACCTGTGCTTTCTACAAGCACTGGGTGTTGGCCAAATAGCTGAGACAGAGATACGTGCAAAGAGAGAGAGACAGAGACTATGGGAGGGAAAAAACACAAAGTTAGTTACATGTAGTAAGATACATAAATGTGGGGGCAGAGAGACAGAAAGAAGGGGAGAAGTCCTCAGTCCATGATGGTAGGTCCCCCAACAGTCTAGGCCTATAGCAACTTAGTAAGAGACAGTTCAAGGCTTACCTTAGACAGCCCTAACTAAATGCACGTTCAATGAGGAAATCTATGAATCTAACCTTAAATATAGAGATGATGTTGACCTCCTTAACCAAAAGTCTGCAGTTTTCCTCCCTAACATCATGTTAATTCAATCTGATTAAATTTGAGGGGGGGGCATAGAAACGGAGCACCCCCCCGCGGAGGGTTCCCCCAGTGGGCGGCGTAGCTGAGGTGATCCGCGAGACGGGACCGACACGAGTCCAGAGTCGCCACCACCGACCGTTGTACCCCGTCACCTCCAACCGGTCCGCGCCGACGGATACCGCCCGCGGTCCAAGAGAAGGTAGGACCCCGCACCAGTGACGCCGTGAGGAGGACCTCCCCCCCCCCAAAAAAAACATAGAGGCGTAATGCACACCAAGCCTCCGGCGGCGTGGAGGGGAGGGTGACAGGGCGATTGCTCCCTGAGCCGCGGCACGTGCCCAGCGGTTTAACCACAAACACCAAAATAGTAACGCACAGTGACTTGGCAAGTAACTTTAATCTGATTACTGCTTTGGAAATAGTAACGCTTTAGATTACTCATTACTGAAAAAAGTGGTCTGATTAGAGTAACGCGCTACTAAGTTTTAGTTATTCATCGATGTTGTCGGATAATGAATCCGGATCGTTCCGCTCTCTTTAACTATGATTCCCGACGGTGCGCGTCACGTCATATCGTATCATCATGTGTAGCAGGTTTAAATGTTGTGTGTTATAAACTCTAAAGCGAATCAAACAAACACAAAGTAAAGTCCTGTATGTGATCTTATAACTTGTGATCAGTGATGGTGTTAATTGTTAAAGTGTAAAGTGAGCGCAGATCAGAGGAGTGAGGAGGAAACAGACTCTGACACAGACTGAACCTTTAATGTGTGTCTGATCCGGAAGCAGCGGTGTTATAATTATTCTGCATACACGTCGCAATGCATCTTAGAATTTAGAAATTTCCCCAGCTCTAGTGTTCAGTATTATGCAGTCCAGGCTTAATTTTTTTAAACATCATCACTCTGGACACGCTACAGAAAAGTGTCTTTTGTATCTTCCATTTCAGACACCTTCAGTTTCTGCTTCTGTGAAATTGTTCTCCTTTTTACCTATTGGGGCGGTCTCTCTTCAACTGTTCAGCACACCACTCTGTTTGCGACATACGGATGTCGTTATATGGATAAATGGAGACGTGGCAGTATGCTAATAGGAGAGAGCAGACACAAGCCTTTAGAAAGATTCTGCCTCACGAAACATATGCCTGGTGATAAGAACCAAATCTGCTACATTTCTGCGCACATGTTAGTAAATGAGACCCAATGTCTTCTGATATCCTATATTTATATAGCTTAAATGAAATAGTTTTAATTATTAAAATGTATCATACGTAGCCCTATTGCACTAGCCTGTGCTATTGATGTGTCATTAATGTAACCACAGCTCTGCATAGCACCGCAAACTCTCAAGGTATTGTGTGTCCTCTTTTCAGTCATTGCAATGCCTGATGTCAAGTTATGGAAGAGTGCAAGTAAAGGAGGAGGATGACTGAAGGGAAAAGTAAAGCTGGGTGATGCTGGAGAGGTATACGGAAGAAGCTGAGTAAATGAAAACCAACCTGGTGCAGATAAAAACAAGAATTGGAGGTAGATATTAGAGGAAGAGGCAGAAAGAAGCATACAAACATTGATCGTTAAAGTTAAATTGTGTAGAATTAAGTGACATAAAGCAGCTGAATACCCCTCACCTCATCCTCCCCTTCCAAAAATGAAAGAGAACCTGTGGTAACCTTCAGTTTTCATAACAACTCAAATGATGTTTACTGTGTCCAGTAAAAATATGGTGGCCTCCATAGAGAGGACCTCCCCCCCCCCGATGTACACTACCGTTCATAAGTTTGGGGTCACCCAGAAAATTTCGTGTTTTCCATGAAAAGTCACACTTTTATTTATCGAATAAGTTGCAAAATTAATAGAAAATATAGTCAAAACATTGACATATAACATATGAAATATTAATTCTGTTCTTCAAACTTTGCTTTCGTCAAAGAATGCTCCATTTGCAGCAAGTACATCATTGCAGGCCTTTGGCATTCTAGCTGCATTCTAGTAATCTGTAGAAAATTCACCCCACGCTTCCTGAAGCCCCTCCAACAAGTTGGTTTGGCTTGATGGGCACTTATTGCGTAGCATACGGTAAAGCTGCTCCCACAACAGCTCAATGGGGTTGAGATCTGGTGACTGTGCTGGCCACTCCATTACACACAGCTTACCGAGTGCCCGCTTCTTCCCTAAATAGTTCTTGCATAATTTGGAGGTGTGCTTTGGGTCATTGTCCTGTTGTAGGAGGAAATTCGCTCCAATCAAGCGCTGTCCACAGGGTATGGCATGTCGTTGGAAAATGGAGTGATAGCCCTATATTTAAAATCCCTTTACCTTGTAAAAATCTCCCACTTCACCAGCACCAAAGCAGCCACAGACCATAACATGACCTCCACCATGCTGGACAGATGGCGTCAGGCACTCTTCCAGCATCTTTTCACTGTTCTTTGTCTCACAAATGTTCTTCTGTGGGATCCAAACACCTCAAACTTTCTGTCTGTGTTCTTTTGCCCATATCAATCTTTTCTTTTTATTGGCCAGTCTCAGATATGGCTTTTACTTTGCCACTCTGCCTAGAAGGCCAGCATCTCGGAATCGCCTCTTCACTGTAGACGTTGACACTGGCGTTTTGCGGGTACCATTTAAACCAGCTAACAGTTGAGGACCTTTGAAGCGTCTATTTCTCAAACTAAAGAGAGCATATTCGAACCCACAAATGTGATGCTCCAGATACTCAACTAGCTCAAAGGAAGGCCAGTTTCATAGCTTCTCTCACCAGCTAAACAGTTTTCAGATGTGCTAACATAATTGCACGAGGGTTTTCGAAGGTTTTCTAATCATCCATTAGTCTTCTAAGGCAATTAGCAAACACAATGTACCATTAGAACACTGGAGTGATAGTTGCTGGAAATGGGCCTCTATACACCTATGTAGATATTTCATTAAAAAAAAAGATGTTTCTAACTAGAATAGTCATTTACCACATTAACAATGTATAGAGTGTATTTCTGATAAATTTAATGTTATCTTCATTGAAAAAAACAGTGCTTTTCTTTGAAAATAAGGATATTTCTAAGTGACCCCAAACTTTTGAACAGTAGTGTATATATAAAGTACTTCAATATAAAGGCAAATTCTAGGTGAACAATTTTTTTTTTTATAATTTAGATTAAACACACTCATGGAAACCTCACTAGGATTATTTTATATTAAATTTCTTTTAAATCCCTTTAACCTAAATCTTACAAACTTTACCTTAAATGAATATGCTGAAAATTAGGGGGAGGAAGAAGAGATGAGGCTGAGTGAGGAAGGTGGTAAGAAAACAAAAAAGAGGATTGAGGAAAGATTGTGTGTGTTGTCTACTTGCACGTTTATCCATAGTTATTAGGTCCAATTTTGATTCATCATTGTGAGATAATCTTTTTGAGGACATTTTGGCTTAGTTATCGTTTAGGCATTTCGTTCTGTTGCTTAAGATTAGGGTGAGTGGCTAGAGAATGCATTATGCCAATGAATGTCCTCACACAACTAGAGAGACAAATGTGTATGTGTGTGTGTGGTCTGGTTCTTAAAACCTTTTTAATGTCTAAAGGCTGGTTTATACTGCCAGGGGCACCAGACAATAACCCAGTCAACAATGGTGTTCTTATATCTCTGTGTGTGTTTGTGCTGCGGTGTAGGCTATGTTTGTTCTTTTGTTGGAACAAATTTGAACAACATAATAACATTACACAGTTAATGGACTCATCTATCCCTCTGGCTCTTTGGGCTCTAAGATAGAGTGAAATAATCCAATAGGCTGGAAATAAATCTGTTTTTTTTGCTTAAAGTATGAAGAGAGCTAACCATATAACTGAGTCTGTGGGATTATCTCACTACCAGTCAGTATCCTCTTAAAAGAGAACTGTGACTCAAGAGTAAAAACTGCTCAGCAGTTTGTAATACATCAAGTGCCTTTATTTAGTGCCATTGTGGAAAGGAGAAAATAACAGTCCACTCCAGAATGAGACAAGTAGGACCATATATGCTTAATCTCTCGTAGCTCAGATGGATCTAGGTTGTTGGGTCTGGCCGAGAGCAATAACTTGAAAAAAATAAAGCTGTTGTTAAGAGACTGTCCTTCTATACAAAAGAGTACATAGGTAACTTGCTTAAGCCGGCTTTTACGACCCATAATTGTGTTTTATTGTGTGATGCTTTGGCTCAGGAGGTTAAGCAGGTCTTTCACTAATACTAGAAACAATGGATGGATATATGAATGTGTGAGTAAATGGATGAGTGTCACTTGTAGTTCTTTCAGTGGTCGATAAGACTAAAAAAAACAACTGTTTGAATACAGTTTCTTACCATTAGTTAGGGGAACATATGAAAATCTGGGAACTAAATCCTTACCAAGAAATTTCTTCACAATTGTGTTTAGGAAGGTGTACTGAAATAAACGAATAACGTTACTTTTCAAATTCAAATGTCTGTTTTTCTACTAAGGAGCAGTTTTGCTGAAAAATTAATGCTGCCCTGACAATTATTACCTTTCCATGAGGTTATTGCTTTAGACAAATAGAAAAAGATAGAATTTGTCATGGTGTTAACTGGGTTATTTTTATTTTTTATTGTTTTGGGGGAGGCGGGGGGGTTTGGAACCCTTTATTTTTGAATAATGGCTGAAAATGCAGTGAGTGGGAAAAGTGGGGGTGGCTGTTTTTGCACTAAGGAGTAGTTTTGGTGAAAAACTAATGCTTGCAATCAACTCAGAATCATGAAAAAACCCTAGTTTGACCCCTCAAAAGTTACTTAAAGCCAAATTTAACATTTTCGATTTTTCAAAAATCTGTTACAGGTACCCCAACTTTGAGCAATTTTTTAGGAGGTTTCCCACAGGAGTTGAATTTCAACATTTTAAGAC
This sequence comes from Platichthys flesus, assembly GCF_949316205.1. Taxonomy (NCBI): domain Eukaryota; kingdom Metazoa; phylum Chordata; class Actinopteri; order Pleuronectiformes; family Pleuronectidae; genus Platichthys; species Platichthys flesus. The sequence goes on along the minus strand of NC_084950.1, from coordinate 27,754,506 downwards.
ATTATATTACACACCTTCCAAAACACAATTGTGAAGAAATTTCTTGGTAAGGATTTAGTTCCCAGATTGGTCAAATATCTGCTAAAATGCCCTTACTACATATATATATTTGATGTCTACAAAATTCAGCAGGCATGTGAAGTTTTTCTGAATTGACTGTGCTGGTGATAAAATGAATTGGGTTGGCGCACTTTTGGAGGGGGACAAACAGACTTAAGCCAGACTAAACAGAAATTTGAGATGTTTAAGGGCTTGCACCTCCATCGTTGTCCACAATACTTCAGTGCTGACACTTTAAAACGGTGAACAGGGGAAGTAATAAAAGACATTAATTACACCACATCCAGTTAGCCAACTCGGTTTCTCATAACAAGAGCGGGAGAAGCCCTCTTTCCGGCCGCTAAATCTGTAATTCTGGTCAACCCGGACCAAACTGACATTTTTTCTTTGAGTGAAAGCCTTGTGAAAGGGTGTTTTCATAAAGAAATTACCAGATTTGCCGCAGTTCCCCTTGAAGTCTCCATATCTTTGCCTGACAGCTTTCAGTGAGAGTAACTTATTGAGGGTCGACCAATAACATTGAAATAAAATAACTCTTGTTTGGCTGGTGCACCTCACCAAGAAGTATATGTATTTAGACAGAAATTAACCAAATACAATTTGAAAGCATTTTCTATTGAATGCTCACAGGCAATGGCGGTCTACTAGGAGCATTTTAAGGGTGAACTGTAACAATTGTTAGAACTGTCACACACTGCCTGCTACCAAAACGTACTGGCTCCAATTTCTTGGATCATCCTGTCTTCTGTAACCCCATTCGGCCCAACTCTTCCTTTTCAGAAACCACATGTTCACTGGAGACACTACAGATAAGAGACTCAGCCTCTAGCTATTTTACTGCTGCTGCAGTACTAAGTCTGACCCAGCCTGTCCAACGATTCCCTGCTCAGCCCTTCACTTTCATCAGTCCCTTGCTCCATGATTAACCTGCAACCTGTACAATAAACTGTGAAACCTTTCTTTAATGTTCTGTGTCTGCATTGTTTCTACGCCATTTTGAACATAAACTTAAAAATCATGTCAAAATGTTTCATCAACAATAAGTACCTTACAGAGATCATAGAGGACGATTAGGTTAGAACAATGAAGAAAAATATACATTCAAAAAGCATTATCTCCCATTCATCCTTGCTTGTGCAATTTTGATAAATGCTGCTCTTCAATTACAGATAAGTGATGAAGGTGTTTTTATTACCCTATGCACACCTATCTAGTGCTGGATCCAGTATGGCAGATTTTATATCGTGCGGGCTGATCGAAGTGGTAATGGCGGATCCTGTGTCGTTTTGTGGCATCAGATAATGGTGATTGACCACGACCAAGGCGGTGGATGATGATGAATCCTAATAAGTGGCAGTGGACAATGACTGTGGACTATAGTGGCATCTGATCTGGATGGCGGATCATGTTCTTGCTGGCTGCTGACCATAGAGTATGATTGCAGCAGGACTGCTTGACATATAGTACTGAAGTTATCCTTCAAAATGTTAACCCTCATCAATGCTGCTAAAAAATTTAATCTGGATGATGTTTTCCTACACCTGACATCTATTGCACTTCTGTCCGTCCTGGGAGAGGGATCCCTCACATGTGGCTCTCTCTGAGGTTTCTACGTATTTTAACCCTGTAAAAGGGTTTTTAGGAGTTTTTCCTTACTCTTGCTGAGGGTTAAGGACAGAGGATGTCACACCAATGTTAAAGCCCTATTAGACAAATTGTGATTTTTGAATATGGACTATACAAATACAATTTGATTGATTGACCTATAAAAGTAGATTGTCATTTCTCTGTATGGTCAAAGATAAGCTTCTTGAGCTTCATTCATTAAAAACACAACTATTTTTCCATGTTCTTGCAATGAAAAAAGTCTGAAGACACACAGAAAGGCAGAACTGTTCTGTAGAATAATTTAAGAGGACAGGAATGTTGTATCCATTCATTATACTTGTATCCATCACACAGACACGCACACACACACAGGCTATGTAATAGTGCACTTATTGTTAAAGGAACCAGGCCCAAGTCCCTTCTGCATTTGTTTTGTCATATCAAATGATTTAAGCTATGTCCTATCGCACACGCTCACGCTCCACCTCCCCGACGGTGCGGGCGAGATGGGCCGGTGGTGCGCCCGGAGCCCCAGGGGGCTGGTATCCAACCTCAGGGCCACTCCCCGCCCTGAGCGACGCAAAGCGGTTGAGGCGCACTGACAACAGACATCCCTGGTTGATAGTCGCGCCGGTGGCAGAAGGACCCCCAGAAGGAAGGGGGGGTGGCAGGGTGGCGGTGGCGGCGGTTGCAAACATGAAAAAAAAACAGGGGGGGGGGGGGGGACTTGGCTGGAGATTGAATGTCTGAAGGGGTACGGGACTGTCAAATATTTGGGAACCACTGGACTATTTCATCTGAACTTCTAGGGACAACGAAGAACCAACACAACAGAATAAACAAGTAACTCTTACAGTAGCAAAGTATTTGTACTTCTTTACTTCCAACACTGGTAGCACGAAGTACAGGTGTAAACGCACTCGATCAAATCATACCAGACCACTTTCAGAGGTGATTCGATGTGGTCATTGCGAACATATGATAGTTTTCTTAAATTGGTGACATTTTTCTTCACTTCAGCTGCATACGTTTTATTCAGCGCCTCCTGACTCCTCTCTCTCTCTCATAATAACTTTATTTATATAGCACTAAATACCTTTACAAAGTGCTTTCTTACATGGTAGAAACAATTATGAAAATAACGCTGCGGCTAAAGATAAATCTGACCGGCTACTGGCTTGTATGGCAATACTATGAAAGCCATGTGGCCCATCAGTAGCAGCTGAATAAATGGTACAGGATTGGCAAATTGTGTGTTGAGTTGTTTATGTCTGTTTTCAGTTTGTTTCAGGTATAGTTTAAAGAGTATTTAATTGCTTATCAATCTTATGAAAGAAAACCTGAGAAAAATGCAAATTTTAATTAAGTGACCCAAGATCAGTAATGCTGTCTCAATTCCAAAATTGAATTATTTTAGCTGGGCCTTAAATATATATGAGCAGATGCTGCTTGATTATGAAACCAAAGTACTTACGTTTGGTTATCGAGGCAAGATTTTAAAAGAAGGGGTGGGTGATTTGATTTTGATATTTAATTTATATGATTTCTGTGACCCGGACGCCAAATTCCTCGGATCAATAAGTCATAGGCGAAACGTTGTTAAAACACAAACGCCCCCTCTTTCCCACCTTAGTATGGTAGACAACAGGCTACAAGACTGTTTTCATCAATATGAGCTGTATTCCGAGACCAGTGAGACTAGTGCACATGGACCATCTACAAAGTGCAGCACTGAAAATACATGTTATATTCAGTAACCTCACTCTAATACTGAATCTCACCAAAACCAAGTCACACATTTAGTGTCTCTGGCTGGTTATACTACAATACTTAATTTGGAAAAATTTGATTTTGCATATTTTTTGGAAAGCTTTATTGTGAAAATGTATTAAAAACTTAACTCTAAAACTGTGTATCTGGAGTCTAGATTTATATTGTAATTTGGTGAATATGAAAGCTCGTACTGATGAAAACGGGCTTGTAGCCTGTTCCTGGTGTCAGATTCAAAAATGAAAAACGAAACAATTACTTATTTTTACATTTACCAATTTTGGTTTAATAATTGAATATGAAAAGAACAAATTATAAACTGATTGGCATGTTGTTGTTTAAGGCCTTTAGATATAACAACGTCAAGCATGTGACCCTTATTATGACTAGGCACAGAAATGTGCGGTATGAAGTCAAATCATAGTAACATGTGTCTGTAAATTTGTAAGCTATAAATATTAAAGTCTCATACTCAGCAGTTATTTTGAACTAGAGGTCACTGAATTATATCAGGTAAAAAGCCTTTTAAAGTCCTTGAGTGTGAAAGATTAACAGATCTGTATACCAAATCCGAATGCACAAAACGGTTATTTAATATACTCAAACATTGTATTACATATTTATTTGAAAATGTTGTTTCAATTGTAGATAAACTGAACTTGAGACTCACCAGAGCCAACTGCTCCCCAGCCCACAATGTTTGGTCAGTAACATACTCACGTTTCAAAAGGATAACAGTGTCTTAGTACATAGGTCAAAAAACTCATTCAGGGAAACTGACAATACCAAGTAAATGCTGCAGCAAGTAGAGCATGTTTATGAACCCAAAATACAATAGCAGTCAATAACAATATATTAGGCATAGGTTGACAGACTATAAACAAAGAGACACAGGTATTTGTAGAAAAACAATTTTCTCTGCGGAAGAAAACAAATAAATGGTGTTTGCATTTTCAATGAGTGTGTTTATGACCATGACCTACAATACATTATACCAGTTCTACATTAAAGTTAGTAATGCTCCTGGGCCGCTGCTAGTGGTTTAAGATGCATGTGGTTTTTGCCACACCCGTGATGGGTTTAGCCTTTTAGCAGCTTACAATCCATGGAGCAGAGACACAAAGGTCCCTGAGGCCAGATGGAAGGACCAGGACAGGCAGGAAATTCATTTTACTGCTCCTTTAAAAGGAAATGGAGCTCTATAAAACAATATGTGCTTGTGGTTTTTTGCGGTTTCTATTCCTGTGTGTGTGTGTGTGTGTGTGCGTGCATGTGTTTTAGATAATGATACTGAGCTAGTCTACTGCACTGAAAAACTGTGTTCTTGACAGTTTGTATAAATACAAACTATAAATGTATTAATATAATTATCTTAATTATTGTTATCCATTAAAAAGGGGGGGCAGCTGGCCAAGTAGTATACCAGAAACTAAATGTGATTTGGTCAGCCCTCAGAATGAATATTCCAGTAAAGAGAGTGGATTATAAAACAACAAAAATGATTTTATTATTTAAATTCATAATCACACATCACCATATAGAATGCAAAACACACAGCAATAAATCACAAATAACTGAAGACTTTATTTCACTAAACCTGATGAAATCACATCAACACCACACAAATAAGAGAGGCTAATTATTGTACATCCCTTCCTTGATCGAAGCTTGGCACAGTCCAACTCCCCATGGAACACAGCTTTGTCGGACGGCGCAGCAGCATTGCAGTACAAATACGAATCCCCTCAAGACGAGGTGAAGGCGTGCATCAGTGAAGTGAAGGTGTGCATCAGTGAGACAACTCCTGTGTGGGATTTTGTTCATCTTCATCTTGAACTTGATGGGGAAGGCACATAAATTATAACACTGTATATTCTGCTACAGTAGTTGTTTCCAGGACCACATTTTGCAATGACACAAATACACACATGCTAGCAAGGTGAAAACAATAGATGGACCTAGTCTCAAATGGTAATTATGTTACTATGCAAATGTCTGAAGCGAATGTTCAACTTTCACCCGAGTTCATCTACTTTTCAAAGCAGAATATAGTGCTCAAGTTAGCCCTCTTAATGTATAACTTTTCGGCTAGTAAAGAAACAAAATTTACAACCAGGAGGGGCCATTTTGTTGACCACTTAATGAAAGCCAATAGGTCAGTACAGTCTTAGATCTCAAACCACAGGAGGACTTGAGCAATTCAAAATCCATTGCTTTTACTACAGATGGGTGAACCTCCCATGCAACAGGGAGTTTCATCACAATCACAGCACATTACATTACCTTTTAATAGGGAAAGTACAACAATTTATATTTTTGTGCATCTACAGATAAAGAACTGACTGTACTTTCCCTGAGTCCAGTCATTGCTAACTGACAATGCGTCTGCATCTGGGGCTTTGAGGGTTTGAGGACAGTTATGTGACTTTGTAAATATTTGGCAAGTCCTTAGTACGTTGAAATACTTAGGACTTTATTATTAATAATGGAAGACTGTATTCTTTATAACATTTCGCTTATTCAGTTTATGTATTCAGAAGTATGTCGGTGCTCGGGCCATAATAATAAATATTACAAATACAATAGGGCCTCTCACCATTTAGAATGATTTGGGGAATTTTTAGATATTTATTTTTTTAGATGTATTGAATGCCCCACATGCTACAAGTTGAAGTTCAACCCTGCACTGTGCATTTCTCCATCAAATGTGCAGTGCATTCTTCCATCAAATGCACAGATAATTCCCAGCATCCTACACACTACAGAAGGGCTATTGAGGCCACACTACTGCATAAGCCCAAGGACTAGTTAAGTAAGTTTCGATGATATAACTGGGAAAATATATTAGCATGCCGATTGAGGATTGTTCATCTGTTCATCTAGCCTATTTCTATTAATTTATCCATCAACTGTAAAATATTATTAAAACATGATTCCAATTGTTTAGCTAACTATTTATATCTATAGCATTGCATACGTTTTTTTTTACAAGCTTTTTTCTCATCTGATTTTACAGAGCAATGCCATGGCACAGCAGCAGAAAAAAAATGTCATATATTACGAGTACATATATTGACACATTTTACTCGTGCTTGTAAAGGCTAATTGGCTAAACCCTAACACACACATTTCACTGTGTTCAACTGATGCTTTTATCCAAAACGACATACAATAAGTGCAGTTAATCATGAGAGTACAAACCCAGAACCACAAAAATAAGAATTTTCTTTATCTTTCTTATGAAAGGAGCAGTTGCTGAAGTCGCTCTTGATTTTGTCCACTGTTTTATGAAAGGCGTAAACAACAATTCAACAAGATATTAACCTCTTAATAAACACTCTACTAGAAACAATATATGGCCGTGTACATATATTCCTAAGTTTTCTTTGGAAAGAAATTACAGACTAAAGATAAGTTAAATGTTAAAATTTAACCTAGGTGAGAAAAAAGCATACGTTTGGGTCACTGGTCAAGGTTAGAGAGGTTAGGATTATGTTTCCTGAAGAGTCAGTGTCCAGGAAATAATTGAAAGTCTATTTATTGTCCCAAAAGGGACATGTTACAACATTGTGTCTGTTTGAGGAAGACAGAGACAGAGAGCATTGCCAGGCAAGTGAGAGAGAGAAATGGAGGGAGAGGCTGGGTCATCCATCTATCATGAAACCACAACCTGGTTACATGCAGTACATTAACTGGCCATTAGGAATCAATGGTCCATCCATAATGCATAATGGTCATAGGTACATTAAGAAGTCATGACATTAATATCTGATTGATGTCATCTGAATGGGTAGGACTGAACCCTCTTAGCCAAAAAGCACAGTAGAACAAAATAACAGCAGCATCAGTGCTTTACAGTAAGAACAAAATGAAAACTAACTGATAACAGTTGACTACAATATGACATTAGACAATTGCATCTCCACAATGAAATATACTGCACATCGAATATTAATTAGGATACTTCACAGAACAATTTAATTCTTAGTTTAACAGTTTTGCTAAGATGTGGAAAATTGAAGTTCATCAAAGTTCAGATGTTTGATTATAAAATGAAAATTTTAACCTGGTAAATTAAAACTTGTATAGTCACTGCGATGGAGAGTAACAGTCCTAACAAGACGTTTGCGCACAAATCTGTGCGTAAACTGGACTTATGAACGTTTGATGCAGAAATCTGGGATTCATTAATATGTTCATACTTTGGGAACAAATTAGGAACTTCCTCAGAGCATGCGTACGCACAAATGATAATGGCCAGACTGTCCTGGAAAATGTAAACACACTTGACTAAATGCATTGTATATTAAAACTCCATTTATTTAAATAAAAATTGTAGATTTAATAATTAATAATTTAATTTACTACTGCATTGACCAAATTTATAAAGAAACTATGAAATTGACGCCCTTTCATCCTCATGATCTCTCTAAAAACCTGCTGAATTCATATTTATGTTACTGGTTAAACGGGGGGGCGTCAATTCTTCTGTAACGATGAAATTAAAACGTAATCGTAATCAGCGGGAGGAACTATTGTTGTTTTATTTTCTCCTCAGCTGTTTATATATATATTTAGATATATATACTTTATTTTCTATTTTAAATTTTGATATTTTATTTTATTCTATTTTATACTATTTCTATTTTATTTTAAAGGTTGTAATTACTTGAGCATTGTTAGAAGAGAGCCTGAGACGCATTTCACTGCCAGCGACTGCTTAATGTTATTGTTCTGCATTTGACAACAAAAAAAATCTTGAATCTTGATCTTCAACTAAAATAGCTGGAGGTCCAGAAATCAACCCTCCTCCCCTTCCTGGGTCCGAATAATTACCTACAAATTCGGGCTCATCGTTTTTACCAGACTAACTCAGTTTAATTAACATTTTTATAGCACAAAGCTGATTTTGTGACGATACAAAATCATTCAAACACAAACGGGCAAAAACACAATGCATTTGGTGGACAAACATGAAACAAGGTGCATTAAACATTTTTTCTTGGAATTTCCATAGGCCTACATTTATTTTATCCATAAAGATGTATCCTCACAGAAATGTTTCTCTCTGCCTCTCTTTAACTGAACTGATGTCCCTGCGTGAGACTGACACTTCACAAAAAACTGTAATTGTTTCCACAATCCCTTCCGCTTACAGTATATTTTATTCTGCTTATAGTTTTATTTAAGTTTTAAATTAAGTTTTTGTTTCCTATTTTTATATTTTCTATATTTATAATAGTACAAACAAACCTCAGGAAATTCCTTGTATGTGTAAACCTGCTTTGCAATAAAACCCGATTTGATTCAGCAGGGTAAAATCTGACATATACCAAAAGCTGGGCATTGTAACTTATATGAGTCAGTTCATTTGCTAAAGCTATGCAAAGCGCATTATTTATAGCAGCAATGTGAAGCTATGTGTCTGTCTAATCTTTTTACTGTGTTGCAATAATTTTACTTGCTGTATTATAGGCAACATCTTTGTGTCGCGCTGAGCTTAAAGCATGTCAAATGTATTTGAAATAGGATTTCTTTTCCCTGCTGGCATTCAAAATGCAGCCCATAGTATATCTTACTGGTCTATATAGGCCTACTGCTTATAATAATAATCAGCTACCTCTATTTTTGTGACGTTGACATGACGTCTTACAAAATTGCCCCAATTGCACCGAATTGTTGAAGTGACCTGATGTTGCCAGCCTGTTAAAACATACAGGCATCAAGTGGGACTCGGGAAGAGCTTAATAAAAGCACATGCAGTTTATGCAAAGAAGAAGAAGAAAAGAGAGATGATACATGATAAATTGATTGCATGACCACTCCCTGCTTCTCTGTCTGCACAGGCAGCAGAGCTCACTGCTCTCATTGAAGCATGCAAATTGACTGAAGGGAAAAGGGTAAATATCTACATAGACAGTAGATATGCATGTGATGTAGTACATCATTTTGCACGATTTGGAAACAGAGACAGACCAATTGTATATCATTCTCTAGTGTCTCTGATGCTTGATGCTATCCTCCTCCCCAAACAGTTTGCAGTATGTAAATGTTATGCTCACACTTCTAATAATGATAAGCCAGTAAATGTATCTGCATACCCGATGACACACCAATTCGATCTACAGTCACGACATTATGAGATGTGTTATTGCCAAGTTTTTACAGGCCATCCCTAGGAAATGCTTCTTGTGACATTTATTTGTATAATAAAGGTGTCTCCTCATATGGAATGGCGCCATAATCACAAAGTCTTTTTCAATGGTTTGGTGTCACATTTTTAGCTGACCACATAGACAACATGACTTATTCTTAAACACTCAAAACAACAGCGCAATGTACTTATATATACAACATGAAATTTACACCTTTCATTTATCAAAGAAAACGAGCACAGAGCTTATCCACAGGTGACTTACCCTCAGTGAGACAAAAATACACTGAGGGAAAGAAGAGCTGACAGGAAGAAAAGCTTCAGGGAACACAAAAGGTGGTGCACAGCACAAATTATAAATACAAATAAATACAGTACATTCTTAACTCTGTTAAATGCGCATATATGCAACTGTCCCGCGATGATCTTGCTAATGAGCCTAGAGATACGTTTCCCCTCCCTGACTGGTTTCCTCCCCAGAACCGTTTCGATAGGGATGAGGAATGTGATGTTGTGTTGGTAGTCTGCTCTTATCAGTCCTTCCTTTCATTTAAGATGCATAACGGTGTCCACGACAAGGCAGTTAGCTTTGCACTTCAGTGATGATGATGATGCATTTTCTATCCTTGTGAATTGATGTATTTGATTTTTTACTGTAGTTGTGCATTCTTTTAAGTTGTCAATATATGACAAAAAGGAGGGAAATGTATTGGAAAAATGAACTAAGTATGGTTGAAACCTATTTAGTAGTTGAAGAGTAACCTTATGTATCCCTGTCTAATGACTTTATGACCTGAGCTGTTTTATGGTCTGAACTGTTTATGACATTAGAACTGCCAGAGCCTTGTGGAGACTGAATTACCCACCACAGGAAGGATCGATGTCTTCTTATCACCTTAAGAAACACATGTGAATCAGCTGTTAATATTTATATTCATTTCCTTCCCCCACCTATGGAACCATTCTGGATTGGTTCAGAGAGACAGCCCTAAAGTCCTGCTATATAAGATATGTGCTTTTGACTGTTCTGCATCTTCACTCTGAGATCCTTGTGACTCCCTGTGTTGATCCATACTGTAGAAAGCCCCTTATTAAATACACGTAGATAACTTTGTTGTTTCCAGCCTCTTGTATCTCCAGATTTCCATCACAGCAGCACCACAGCGCCCTCCCTGGGGGTCTAACTGGCCCCCCATAAGAATCCAGAATGACAATCCATTGGTCTCAACTATACCCAGGAAAATTGGATAATGACAATCCTTGGGTCACCCTAACCCTCTACCTGACCGGCCAGGGCTTGCAGATGATCTCACACACACACACACACACACACACACACACACACACACACACACACACACACACACACACACACACACACACACACACACACACACACACACACACACACACACACACACACACACACACGCACACGCACACAGTCAATCCGACCCAAGAACAAAACGAGGGATAATAGACTACCAGAGAGGTCAGGGCAATAAGTCTGTAGTCAATAAGTCCTGTGGTCCTTGTTTTTTGGGGGATGGGGAGGATGGTGGAGGATTTTAATTTCTCCAGTGAGGTTTTAAAAATGTCTAACACTGGAGACAGCTGATGCTTCAGGGAGGATGGGGAGACAGATTTAGGTCCAGCTGATATACGGTTGTTCTGTCTCCTGAAGAGCTTGTTGACGTCCCTCTTCAGTATAGAAAGGGGACACTTTGGTAAAGGGGGAAGGGAGCACTGTGGTGGGTAGGTGTGGAGAGTCACCTATCAACTGTCTGAATTTGGCTGTGACCCAGGGTTTGTCGTTGTCGTAACTCACCCTGGTAAGTGATGGTATACAGTAGTCTTTACAGAAACTGATGTAAGAAGTCACAGCCTGTGTACTCATCCAGACAGTTGGTAGCAGTCCTGAAAGCCTCCCAGTCAGTACTCCAAACAACGTTGAATGTTCTCCACAGCCGCCCTGGTCCACTTATGTCAACAGTTTTTCAGAGCTTTAATTTTTGCATGTGTGTGGGAATCAGTTGGACAATGACTGGTGAGGGTGTCCCAGTGTAGTGCAGGGGACAGCGTGGCAGGCTCCCCTGACTGTCATGTAGCAGTGGTCCAAAGTGTTCTCCTCTCTGGTCAGACAATACACTTTTTGTATTTGGGGAGTTCTTGGCTGAAACTTCCTTTGTTATAATCGGCGAGGACAATAACCAAGGAGTCGGGGTAGATCCACTCCACACACAGTATCTGATCGGCTATCAGTCATTATCAGCGGCAATCATTCCAATGTAAAATGGCGACATTGGAAAAAGCCCCATCCAGAGTGCAGAAATCCAGTAAGTTGTAGGCTTGACCCTATGAAGGATGAAGGCATCATATGAGTAGGCTGAGAATTAAATACATATACAATGCCTGAGGAGACCAAACACCCTTATACTTTGCCCAAAGATGCTCACATTTCATTTGTCACACTGAGGCACATTCATGAATGTACCGTCCACAGTGGACACAATCACATGCTTTCAGATCAGATCAGTACTGGGTTATCAAAGGAAAGTCATTAGTGTGGAGATTGATCTCTAAGCGTGTCATTTGTTGGTGTATCAAAGGTAGGACAGGTGAGCAGAAGACAGCAGATTCATAAGAAAAAAATTCAATCTGATCTCCCTCCTTTAACTAATCTGGAATTGGACTATTTGGAAGAAGTCTAAAAGGTAAGGAGTCCTGTTCATCTGTACGTCTTTCAGAGCAGTTCACTTAGAGGTGTCCTTCACAGACTTTACTTGAACTTGACTTGGGCACTTTGGATTGTTCAGGCTACAGGCAGAACAATTCTGTCAGTTTAGAACAAAAGGAGAGTTTATTTGAACAAAATAACAAATGCTGGCTGTGGCGGGGAAACGAAGATGAGGCAGAGCGGCAAGGCACACAGGAGGTCTGGGTACATGGAGGAAAATACACAGATTAGTAATACTTAGGGTAAATATCATGAGGGCCGAGAGAATCAAGAGAGCGTGCTCTACCGGACAAGAGGGAATAATCTGGCAGCGTAGTGGGGTGAAGACCAGGAATTTATTGTGAGGTGATTAGATGAAATGAGAGCAGGTTTGCCTCGTCAGCAGCAGGGAGGAAGCCAGCCACACCCCCTGCCACACACACAACCTGCAGAGGAAGAACAGAAATGGGAGTGGGAGAGCGAGAACACCAAACAACCAACAGAATAATCACAATATGTACTGCAAACAGTACCTTCTGCATCCCCTGAGCAGGTCAGACTCCCACTGTTACCCCCTTCTTTTTTCCAACAGAGGATTTGAAGCGATACGATATGATGTATAATCAACAATCACACATTACATTTAAAATAACAACCAAGCACATAACCCCAATTGCACCTAACAGATAAATTGCATATGCCTTACAAAGAACACATGTGGAAAACACACAGTGATAAAAACACCATGAGACTATTAAAAAAAAAACTGAAGCAGCATTGTTTACAAGTTTGATCGAGGAAGGGACAAATTAGTTTTTAAAGCAAGAGAGTAAGTAAAAGGACCAAAAATCGACCCTTCTTAATTAGAAATAGACTTAGGGATCAGACTGATGCACCGCTATGGGGATTGGTCTTAGAAGTAATGGGATTTAAGAAAAAATATAACAACCCTATTGTTTAAGGTTTAAGAATATATGTTTGTTTTTTTTCATTTTTGAATCTTCTTATTTAGGACAATGTAGACCTTAATTTACTATTTACTTGTTATGTCTCTGTGGGGTGACTCCTCTTACGCGACGTGAGTTTGAGCGCCCCATCGGTGCGCACGTAATTGTATCACTTTCCACTTTGGCCAGTGGGTGGAGGCTCGACTCTTCCCCATCTTTCTAAGCCTGGAAGCATATCAGCGAGCGAGCGAGAGAGAGAAAACAACTTTATTAGATACTATTGGTCGACACAACAAATTGAAACACCTAATAAGTTATTTTAAAATACACGTTTAGCTATGAATAAATAAATAAAATCGCACAAAATAATCAGCATACAAAAGTTCTCGATCTGTCACAGAACATAAAACATCTTGAAAACACCACAGATCATTAAAAGAGTCAGGTCACCTGGTGCTTTATAAAAACAAAAATCAACCAATATTCTTGATTTAATCATGTTGATACAGACAGGGACTGGCTCAATGTGGATGTCCTGCTCTACCTTCCTCTTCCTGGTTATATACACGGCCATCTTAGCCTGCCCTAAAACAAAGTTTAAAAGCTGGCATTTATGTTTTTGTTTGCAAGTGTATTTAAAACCATATATAAAACCCTGCTTGTTAAAAACCTATTCAAAACTGGTAAAAACAACTTGTAAAAACAGAAACAAATCAGACAGATGGTGACACTCATAAAAACAGTGAAAGAGAGTTTCTTTTACATTACAAAATGGGCATTTGTCTTCCACCGAGTTCTTAATTATTGATAAAAAAGCGTTCACCGCTTTTAGGCCGTGGAGCAACCTCCACTGGAGGTCTCCATGTCTCTTACTCAGTGGAGGTTTGTACAGCGACCTCCACTGATGTCCGGTTTCTTGGGCTCTGGCAAAATAGCTCCTCCATGGAGTGTCTTTCCGTCCATTCAGTTTTTTAATGTTCAGTTTTTTTACCATTAGTCGGTAGAGATTCTTCCCGGAAGCTCCCTCCAGGGAGACCAGGCGAGCAGGCTGTATCAGAGGTCCAGAACAGTCCTTAAAATCCAGTGCCAGGAAAGTGGTGGGGAAAGGGTCCTCAACATTGGGGGAACTAGACCCATCTTTAAAAGAGTTTAAAAGCAAGATGTCCTGATCTGCAAGTCTTGTCCTCCAGTGGCCAAGCACCCTCTCCATTGTCCGTTCTGATCGGATTCCAAGTTTGTTGGCCAGCCCTGTGGGGTCTTCCAGTTCAGGACCAGCTAGCTCCACCACCTGACCCAGTGGGGGGGTCTAGAATGGTCCCATACAGGACCGCAGCCAGCAGCAGCCAGTGCAGGGAGTCCCCCTGTAGCATTCGCTCTTTTTTTAACAGGTTCCACACTTTAAAAACACTCTTATAAAAACCAGGAAGAGATGGTGAGACTATTTTGTTATCATTCATTAAAAACAGGCTAAAATCCAGACCCAGGCTGTTAAAATGTTGCAGGATGCACCGGGACAGAGGTCTCCACATAGCGTCCCTTGGCCCGGTCAGCAATCTCTGTAAGAACTGAAGGCGGAAGGCAGCGCCCCTGCTGGCCAGATGGACCAGGCCCTGCCCCCCCTCCTCTGTAGGAAGGAAAAGAACACTCTGTGGGATCCAGTGCATCCTGCCCCAAAAGAAATCTATTAAAACCTGTTGTACCTCTGCCAGGAGAGAAGGTGGAGGATCGACACAGGCCAGCCAGTGCCACAGGGTAGATGAGACCAGATTGTTTATTATTATTATATATTATTCCAATTTTTCTTGATGTGGGTCTCATCTCCCAGGAAGACACCGGGATATTGGAGTCCTCCTTTCTTCCAGGTCAGACCTCCAGGCAGCCTGAGCCAATCCCTCAGCTTCTCTCCAACCATCAGAGCCTCGCTCTTCCCCCAGTTCACCTTTGCAGAAGAGATAAAACCAAAGTCATTTACGGTATCAGATAAAAGATCAATGTTTTTTTGTGTGTTCACAAGTATAATTAGATCATCTGCATACACAGATACATTAAAAGACACACTACACTGGGGGAAAAACACACCTTTTAAAACCTTCCTTAGCTTATGGAGCAGTCTCTATAGAAACCGGTAGCACACTTCCTGATCTCAGACGAGTCTGAGACTTCAGAGCCTCTACCCGTTCGTAAACAGTGAATGGTCTTCCTTTGTCCATTTTTCTGCTCCAACCCAAAGAAGAACTGGGAGGGGGCATCCATCTGTGAGATGTTCATAAACCGGGACCTGACCGGAGCCCCCTGTGCTGAGACCCCCAGCAGGTTGGCTATAGCCGACTGTTTGGTCTTGAGGGAGTCTAAATGCCCTTGATTTCCTGTAGAAGCTACTAAAGATTGTAATTCTTCTTCCTGTCTCTTCAAATCCCTCATTGTCCGGGTTAAATCTCTGCTGACATTGCGAGTGAACTGCTGGCAAAGTTGTTTTGTTTGCGTTTTCCCAAAGTCCCACCACTGCTGAATGCTACGGAAGGCAGGCCTGCTCTCTCTGTGGGAAATCCAAAACAACTTAAAAGCATTTCTAAAAGCCTGGTCGTTTAAAAGAGCTGTGTTAAAATGCCAATAGGCGCTCTTTAAACGAACATTTCTAATAAAAACAGAGCAAGAGACTCAACAATGATCAGTAAAACCCATTGGCTGAATAAAACACGTTTTAAAAATATTTAAATGGTGTTTAAAACAATAGAGTCTATCCAGTCTAGCCAGGGATAAAACATTGTCTCTGGCATGGCTCCAGGTGTATTGTCTGTCATTACTGTTAAAAACCCTCCACACATCAGAAAGTGCATGTGCCTCGGTCAATTGGTTCATTCTGAGGCCTGATGCAGGATGTGGCTCTAAATGATTCCTGTCTAAAGTGGGATTTTCTGTGCAGTTTGACATTTTCATATTTAGATTGGACCTTTAACAATACACCTGGAATAATTTCTTCCACATTAAAAGAAAGTGGTAAAAAGCTCCTTGCAAAAAGAAAAGCCCCCCCCCCACTGCAGCTGGACTTGTGGCTTAAAATCACTTCCCCATTAAAAGCCCTCTTCCAGTCACTCGCATTATCTTCTGTGCTGTGGGTTTCTTGTAAAAACATAATATCTTTTTTGTTAATATCCATGAGTTTAAAAACCCCCGCTCTTTTATCGGGGATCTTGGCCTTCTACTCTCAACATGAGTTTCCTGAGTCTATATATCTGTTGGTCTGTTAAAAACTCTTCGCTGCCTGTTTTTCGTGTGAGCGGCCTTTAGTAGTTTCCAGGAAGCTTCGGATGTCAGAGGGGGGGGAAGGTCCCCCGGAGCTTCGGAGGCTACCTGGACCACTTCAGTCTCCGCAGCCCCCCCCCTCCATCAGAGGGGCGGAAGGTTCTGTAGGCGGAGCCCCTCCAAAAGCGGAAGCTCCCCGTCAGCGGCAGCAGGAGCCGCTGCCGGAGCCGCCGGAGCCGCCAGAGTTTCGTTTTTAATAAAAGGGGGTGCATTAGATATCATTACCCACGTGGCTGGGTTCACGAGTGGGAGAACAGGATTAAACGTGTTGTGGATCAACACTCCTGTCTCCACCACCTCGCTCACCTTCGCCGTGCTATCTAAAAACATTACGATGGCTCCGTTCATCCTGGAGGCCGACTTGACCGAGTCACAGCCGACCACTTCTCCCACAGCCAGCGCGGCCTTGGCCACACTGCATGCCACTGCGGCGAGTCAGACTTTCAAAGTCTGCTGCCACTCACACACACTCACACTCACTCACACATCACTCAGCAAACTATTATAAACAGAAAAAACATACAACTAAAAATATACAACTAAAGACGAACAAATAAACATACACCTAAATGATAAAGCTCAGCAAAGTAAGTCTTATACCCACTATACCTTTCACCCTCATACACAGCTCTCAGCCCCACGCACACTCCGCCATGACAGAGAGAGAGAGAGAGAGAGAGAGAGAGAGAGAGAGAGAGAGAGAGAGAGAGAGAGAGAGAGAGAGAGAGAGAGAGAGAGAGAGAGAGAGAGAGAGAGAGAGAGAGAGAGAGAGAGAGAGAGAGAGAGAGAGAGAGAGAGAGAGAGAGAGAGAGAGAGGTTTCCTTGCCTTTATTCCTTCCTTGCGATCTATCATAACCGAGCAGAACGCGTGACTGCAGGACATCATCACGATATCTGATACACAAACAGGCGTATAGACTATGGATGCTACGTACATGAAAGAGGATAACGTTTGTGAAATTTTAACGTTTTAACGAAGGAAGGGAAATAAAGTGTGGGGACCGATCACCTCACGCAGAGCGGAACGCACTCAGGAGAGGATTTGAGCCTCTTTTTTTTCATTTGCGCTGCAAAGTTATAAGAAATCTGGGAACTTGAATCGAGACAGAATGGAGGAATCTGGTGCGTTATTTTGTGCATTCGGCGCACGTAGAGCTACCAGGATATGGTGCTGCTGGAAGGGTTTCTTTCTTCTCAGTGTCTTCTTTCACATGTACCTGAGCTCCTTGCTGGACTGTCCGCCCACCTGTACCTGCTCGCCCACAGAAATCTACTGCAATAAATCTGACACAAGTAAATTCTTCCCGCTGTTGATATTCCAAGATACCGGCCGCGACGGGAACAGTACCGGGGGCATCGAGGATCTTTTCCAGAACATTACCTCAATGTAAGTGCTGCTGTTATCAGAGCTCGTTTTCAGACACGCCCTGACATTGAAAGTCGTGCGTATTACAGCTGATAATGGAAATACATAATACTAACAAAAAAATTTGTTTTGGAGTGAGATAACACATTGCAGGATATCTGCAGGCTACATACACATCAGGTATAAAACTGAAGAGAAACGGTCCCTGAGTTGGACAAAAGTTAGATTATACAGTCTTTTAAATGTGACTATTCCTTGTTAGAAATTCATGTCAATTTAAATCATCCCCCCACACCCAGAAGAGCTTGTTTGGTTTTCCTTAAATTACAAACTAAGAAATGTATTATTATGCTAGTACTGCCAGTGAAAGATTCTGAATTCCTGGCTTGGTTAATTATTTAGAACATGTGTTGTCGGGTAAAGCACCTTTAGCTTACCTGAAGGAGGCTTACCCCTTTCCTCTTAATTGTTGTTCAAAAGTTGATCTTAACCAAAACTACCTGGAATGCTCCAGTTGTACATCATGTGATTTAGTCTCCATATGAAACAGTGGTTACAGGAAAAGCCCAAGAGAGGTTTTGGCCTTCCGTAATTTGAACAGGAAAGGATAAGATGATTAGTAATCCACTTCTTGAATCAAATACAGCAGGAAAAATATTTCCTGATTTTGTACCTTTAAATATAATTATTTTTCCTTGCAGTCACCTTCTTTAGTACCCTCCTGCATATCCTCTTTTTTGTCCTCTGATGACAGAAAACAGCAAAGCCTGAGAGCCACATATCTCCTGAAAAGTTAATTCAGACTTCAGTTTTCTTGCAGTAAAAAAGCATTTAATTGAATAATTAAATGCTTATAAAAAATAATTATTTCCATAAAGGGCTGTTATTCTCTGTATCTTAAAACACTTTAGACAACCAATTCTCTTTGCTTTGCCATTTCTCCTCTGACCCAGACAGCTGATTTCATTTTTTAAATGCTCCTTCATTCGGATGAGAATGGCAGAAAATACACCAAATCTACAATAGTTCATTGAGTTTAATGGGCATTTTTGGTTAGTTCTATGACCAAACCAATGGTATTAAGGATTTGTATTAAGGTTGATCAAGCTCATAACACATGATGTGTGTTGCCTTGTGTACAATGTTTCTCAAGCATCCCTGTGTCATCCCCCCATCATTCACAATCAGATGTTGTGTCATAGTTGAATTCTTTAAGTAAAACAAAGTATTGCAATTACATTTAAAACAATTGCTGTTGATACACAGTCAAGGGTGAAAGTAGATTAGAGTTCTTGCTGTTACTACCCCAATTTTCAGTGCTTCACATTGTCCTCCTTCATCCCACTTAATGTCTGTGTCGTTCGAATGAAACGACACGGACATTTTGTCAGTTTACTTTAGAGGTTTTTACATAAACTGCCTGCCAAAACCCACGGCTTCGAAAACAGCCAGTTAGCTTCAGCAGAAGTTGATGTTAGCCAGCAGCCAGTAACTACTGTAACTGTTTTGAAAAGACAGAGGATTTATTTTCACATTTAATGCACGCAAAACATGCAAATGCACGTTTTGGGCACACAATGTGTTGTAATGGTACTGTCTCGAATAATAGTTCCGAAGCAAAGTACCTGTTTAAATTGGCCTGAGCTAACTTGAATGATAACTCATTGAACCATTGTAAACTCTGGGACTTTGTCAATATTGCATTCAGGAATACACTGTATTGTACAGTTCTGGCTCAGTTATTATTTAGACATGAATTTCCTTTCATCGCCTTGTAGCTGTGTGCATGAGGGATTTTTGTTTTGCCAAGCACTTGTAGTCAATCAGATCCTGGAGCATGCTGCCACTTACTACACACACCTCTACTCAAATCTTTGAATCTACCGTTGCAATTTGCATCTCACCAGTTAGTGTGAGTACTTCATTGAAAAGCAGTTCTTCAAACTATCTTTCTCCGTTTGTGTGAAACCAATCTTGTTGCTGGTAACAGTGAAATAAACAGAAAGCTTCCACACAGTAATTCATAAAAGAGGGGACGCCCAAGATTAGTGTAGTGCAGGAAAATGCTGGGATCTTAAGCTACAACATCATTACGAAAAAAGTTCACACGGTAGATAAAATAGTTTGACAACAAATAATATGCACCTCATATAAATGCTTGGTTATTGCCACAAGATACAAAAGCCTTTTTTTAATACAATTTCCATAAAATTTTCATGAATATAAATGAGTGATTCAACAACTAATTAAAAATGTAATAGTTTAAAAAAAAGTCTGTGATAATACAGTCATCTTAATCATCTGAAAAAATGACATTGATGACGTGATATTTGCTGGTTTAAGTTTCTCCGCTGTGTGTGACTTTTTATATCTGTGTTTCGGACTGTTGGTAGTTGTCATGCAAGGTTCTTGGATATTGTAACAGACGTGTTTCACGTCTTATTCTGATACAATGTTAACCCCAAAACATTTTAATCAAAAATGATCAACTAATGAATAATAATGAAAATATTTATTGACTGCAGCCTTATTAAACTGACCCTTTTCACGGTTCATACTAGGGTGGCGTGGCCTAGGGGATAGAGCGTGTGTTCTGCATCAAGAAGGTTGCCGGTTCGAATCCCACTCTTTCCCATCTGCATGCCTAAGTGTCGTTGGCAAGATACTGAACCCCTAAATGGCCCCTCATAACTGTTGAAAGTACTAAAAATGTAAGTTGCTTTGGACAAAAGCGTCAACTAAATGACATGTTATGTAATACTGTATATACTACATCACAAATCTTAACGTCTTTTTAACAAGAAAATACTACACAATTATTTGTCAGAATCAGAGTTCATAAATATATTAAAATATATATTATATATATATGTTATCACCATGAAAATTTTAATGGATATTTGACAGCAAACAGTGAAGGAAGAGAAGATTTTCACAGTGATTAAACAGGAGTCAAATCTTCTTTGTTAAGTATGTGGCGGGAATTTGTATTTAATTCCCTGCTGAGGAAATAAACCATCAGACTGAGTGATCAATTCAATGATATCAAAGTATTTAGTTAAGGGTCAAGAAACAATTTACAGAGAAATGATTTACTGAGCAAACACTAGGCCAAGCGGGACAGAATCCTCAACACCACTGCAGGTATCAAGGATCTGACAAATGGTGAAATGAGATGAGCCAGCTTTTATGCGCAGCTCAAGGGTTCCATGTCATCCTAGATATCATGCAGGCAGGACAAATTCACAAAGACATTTAGGCTCAAACTAACTAACATTTCCTGATATCAGGTAGATGCAAACATTAAGTAGAATTTAAATAATGTTTTTTCAGGTCAATCCAACTGAACTTTGAGCATAGTTGTCAGGACAGGAGGATCTGTTACATTTCAGAAGAGGACAGTTAGATTCAATAATTTCTATGACATTAGTGATTTGTACATTTGTACATTTGCATTTGCATTTGCATTTGCACCTGCACTCAGGTAATCAGTATGGAGTCTTGCTCCCTGCTGTGTCATGTTCACTGTGAAGTTTGGTTGGTCAAAGTACAGAAGTTGTTTTTCTCACTGGAAGGATTTCTAGCTTGATAATGAGCACTTCTGTGTCTCTTGGCTTGCACCAGCCAAAATATTGCAGTGCATTAGAATTCCACAGCCGAGCAAAGAATTGAATTATGATGGCAAGGAAGCAAGTGCTATTAGTGTAACATTGAAGAACATCGTTACATTATAAATAAATCTTTACAACAGAGGTGGTAAGAATAAGGAATAAAAAGATAACTGAGAGGCTTTGTGCGTGATTGCACTGATTCTTTTATGAGAACAAAACTTCACTTGGCCATTGATCAGTCTTGCTGTGAACATTTTCAGGGAGAAAAGAAGCAGCAGTAATTCCTGACCTCTTTTTCCACCTACTACTGTGTGTAGGAGAGAGCAACAGAGAGCTGCTTCCACTTGTTTGTCATGCTAGTCACAGAGAATTTACTGAAACATTGCCAGCCTCCTGTTCAATTTAGGGTGTAGGTCCAAGATACCTACCGATTTTCATACATGTCAGTAACCTGTGCCGCGTGGGCTGCGTCTTCATTTGTAAAAAATACAAAGCAATAATTGGGGTCCCCCCTTATTTTTTTATTTTATCAGTGTCATTAAAAAAACAAGTCTTGGTTTGAGCGCCTTCCTGAACAGAAGTAAGCATGTGCATTTGTTTACAAACGGAACATGAAAGGAATCTGCAATGTCAAAAACCAAAGAGCCGTGTTGACTGATGAGGTATACAGAATTCTACACAAATATGACGCATAGTTTAATAGTTGAGAGATTGGATATAAATTTAACAAAATGAATAGAGTATCAGAGGGGTGAGGCAACCCCTGTGCAGGCATTGTATATAGTCTACTATCTTTGTCCCGAAAGAGTTTCATAATGATACTAAACAAAATGTTCACATAAATTCTACAGTACGGCCGTGAAAAGTCTGTCTCTCTCTCTCTCTCTAAACCATGGAGATTTGTTGGTATAATGTGGAGAAAAATAGTGATGATTTGTATGTTAATAAATGGAGCTCGATTATATTTAACTTTAAAAAACATGTATTAGAGAATCTGATGTTATAACTTAATACTGCCACTCCAATTTTTGTATATCCAAGTATTTGTGAACCAACCAGATAATAAAAACTCATTATAGAGTTCAGAGCCTCCAATAACAGATTTTGTTCACCACAACTGAGTTGCTGCAGGGAACCTAAAGTCATCATGTGGACATTTTAACATATTTCAGTAAGTGAGGTGAAGGGAAATAAGCTGCAACATGCCACCTTACCACTAGATGTCACTCAATTCTACACGCTGTGGACACACATGCCTGTGCTGTTGTGTGAGCAGTACCTTTTACATTAATTTGAAAATAAAATAGCTATTGAACTGTTCCATTGATAGTTTTGATTGAATTATATTATTTTGATTGGGGATTATTTTTGCAGTGCCATTTCTTTTTTTTAGTGCAATTTCACTTTTATTGTTAATCCTCCACGCTGGGCCTGGTCGCAGGTCCTTACCTTGTATGGCAAACCATGTCCTTGATATACAATATGCAATTGTAATTGCTGCTCCATTCATCTTTTTAAGACAATTTCTTATGTATAAATACCATTGACTCACCTTTCCATTATGATAAAATCTGTTTCTTCTAATCAGTGTAGTACATGTTGTAATATTTATTGATCTATCATCTATTGCACTTCCGTCTCTCTCTGAGGTTTCTATTTTGTTTGGGGGGGTAGTTTTTTCTTACTCCTATTGAAGGTTAAGGACAGATGATGTTGCACCAATTGTCTCATTCCTCTCTTGAACAATAAAAAAACATTATTTCCAAATCTTATAATTAAGGCATGTTTGAGATTTGAGGGAGTAACATCTGTGATGTTTATCCATATGAGAGATGCAATCCAATTAAAAAAAATCAGATGTCTTTTCAAAACTCCTTCTGTTGGCTAAATGGAGCTGTTTATGGGACACATTATGACAGAATGTCAATGACTAAGGATCAATGCTGTGCTGATGTCAATATTATTAATGCTGTCTGAGCATATCAATAATTTCCGGGATTTATTGATCACGGATAGATCAGTGGGATGTCAGTGTTTACAAGGTTGAATGTACAGACCACACCGCAGAGTGAATTATTACTGTACTTAGGCATTGTTATTTGGTGTCAGTGTTTGGTGTACAACAACCTTGAAACAGAGCACAATGGCAATCCTAGACTGCAAATGTCAGAGTGAGATGCTCCGTAGTTTCCTCAGACTTTATCAGCCTGAAGTCTTAGTATAAAGTCCGTAGAAATCCAGGAGAAGCTGAGATCCCCTGCTTGATTCACCACGAGCGAATGTGACGCATCTAACACATCATAGGCGGCAGAAAGAAAAAAAAAAGTTGTTCCAAACATAGAAGATGAAAATGTCCAGAGAGTTTGTGTTGATAACGGTCCTGTAAACAAAATCACGTGATCTACGCAGCGGAGTTAATAGGTCACTTCCTGTCTCTGTCTGCTGTCAGTTTAGTGTAAACACTTAATTGGAAAATGGTTACAGTAATGTAGGGCAATTACGCAATTAACTTTAAATAAACAGCTTTTGGTTTTACTTGCTGTCACTTCATTTCCCTACACTACATTTATTAAATGTACCACTACTGTTAAAGGAGGCAGAGGAGAAGTAGAGAGCAGTAGAGCAAGAGGGAGGGAGAAAAGCCATCACTAATAGATAAGCCTGTTTGTCTATGAGGGTGAGCTCCAACAAAAAGTCTGATGAAATGCAGATGCAAAAAAAGAAAGTCCCTAGAGCACCATTTTCCACCCATGGACAGCAGCCACTCAGCGGATGTCTTTCATTCATCCTTTTGGATGATAATTAAACACACATTCAATCTGACTAAAACAGGACAATAATACCAGTACTTAAGATGAATAATCTAGAGCAGGGGTGTCAAAATCATTTTAGTTATGGGGCCACATACTGCCCACTTTGATCTCAAGTGGGCCAGACCAGTAAAATCATAGCATAATAGCTACTTTTTCAAAAATAGAGACAAAATTTATTAAATCATTTGTTACAACGATGATAAAGCTCAACCAAAAATAACACATGCATGGGACTGGAGTGCAATTCCCTGCCAGAACACTAGGCGGAGTAATGTTTTTTGTCGAAGACGACCTTAGAGATGCCTTATTTACATGTTCCGAGGATCATACAACTCACTGTACTTATCCACTTCAATTATTAATTTAATGTCATCCATGTTGAAGAACTTCTCCGCTGTTTGCTCTGTTAAATGTCGGGTGTCGAGGGTAAATTACGTATTCTCCACTCAAGGACATTTAATAACGTGGTTGGTAAAAGTGGTAAAATTAAAACTCCTGGACAACAGAAGGCAAACACAAAGTATGGGATGCATATTTGATGATTTATTATACATAAAATATTTCATCAATATCGTTTTAAAATCATTTTTCAGTGTGTTTCCTTGCGCGATATGCTTGTCTCAAGCAAAAATATTGACTCGATTTAAGCATTGTGATGTTTTGTGTGTGTGACTGATCACCTGTCGTTGTTTTTTTGGTGAGGACGCTGTACTTTTCATTTCTACACAAAGTAAAACACAATGTTAATTATTTGGTGTGGGTGTGTGTGTGAGCCAGAGGACCGCTTGCTCCGTGTGCAGCTGTTTGTGCATGGCACACTCTGACTGGGCCAGTGGAGCTTGTGCGTGCCGCCTGGCCCCAACTCACTCTCTCAGTCGGCTTGTGGAGAGGAGCGCTTGCTCCAAGTGTTTCTGGCCGGGCTTGGTGCACTCTGACTCACTCTGGAACTTGTGCATGTCTCCTGGCTGTATGTCCTGCGGGGGTTTGCGCACCGAGACTAGCCTTGCGCAGCAGTGAACTTTCTTCCTTCATCACGAGTACGCATATTGACACATTTTACAGTAGTACGGATGGTACTCATTCTCTTAAAAGGTCATTATGCGTACCGGTTAACCTATTCATCCAACTTTCTGGCTCAACCCTAGAAATGAAAAAAAGACATCAGATCTTCATCTTTGTTTATCTGCTGTAGCAGTTGGAGAAAACATCACAGAAATAAGGGCATACACCCTGTTTGTAAAGTCCATAGCAGTGAGTCACAACAAAATAAGGGTTTCATCCTGTCAGGTAGACAGTACCACAGCAGTGAGACACCTGGTCAGTGGAATTTTCCTCCACAATGTCATGCTTGTTATTTCATCCAGCCAGTATTTGTGGAACATCCCTAATTAGTTCCTAATGGCCATGCCCCCAGTCATTATCTGCATCCTGGCTTTTAATTGAATATGGTATTTGCTGGAAATACAGTATGTGAGTGAACATATTGTATATCCAAGCAATCTAGTTGTAATCCTAATCTGCGATCAGCTGTCACCACGGTCGATGATAATGATTCACCTGCACAATCGACCACCATAATTAACTGCCACCACGATCCATCAGCACAATCGATGATCATGATCCATGATCAACTATCACGCCCGTGATCCAAGATGTAGGCGTAGCAGCAGGACAGAAGAAAAGGAAAAGAAAAGACAGGAATAAGTGAGTCAAACAAAAGTAACTTCATTTATGATCTAAAAGAGAAAGGCAAACAGTGAAAACTGTTTTTAATCAAGAATGGACAGACTCTTACATGTGCACTATCCCAACAGGCAGTTCATAAACAGTATGGCTTTGGGTCTGGTATCTCATCAGCTTCACTTATATTCTAGAGGTCTGTAATCAGTCTTAATGAGGTTAAACATTGGAGAATGCACCTTACTCAGCATATTTTAACAGATCAAGTCAAAGTTCATTATCTTTGTGTTTCTCTTTGCTCATAGTTAACTCAGAGGTGCATGGTTTCAGTCAAGTCTTCTTTGTTTGTCTCGTCCCCTCTAAAGCATGTAAGTGTGATTGTCATCAGTTATTCTGATGTCAGGCTGTACCGGTAATGATCCCTTCGCAGGTTCACCTTATGAACTTTGTTAAGAGTTTTACTTCCTCTAGATCAGAGGTATTCAACAGGGGGTCCGCGGAGTTACTGCATGGGGGACGCCTAATCCTTTAGAATGATCCAAGTCCTCATGCAGGAGCTCGGTTCAGTTTAGTCTTTATTATTCTGTCTGAAATTTGGCCTGCAGCTAAACTAAACTGTGTCAAGTGATTTTTTTCTTCTCTCTACTAGAACTGTGCAGGCTGTTAACAAAAGAGGAAAACTATCCTATTTTGTGTGCCTTGAACTTGTCTCCTTTTGCTGAGTTATCGTAAGGGGCATTATGTGTCATTCTTGCTATTGATTAGAAAGTGGAAGGTCCATGTTTAGTGATATTTACAGAATTTTTCTAGTGGTTATACTGTTGTCTATTAGTGTTCTTAGGAAGACACGAGGCACTTTTTTTTCTTCAAAAAAGGGTCCCTGTTAATACCGGGATTTGACTTTTGGTAGGCTTTTGGTCATGCTGTCTTACATTCATGTCTATTTATCAATTACAAGGTATAAAAGCATCAAACAAACATAGCATTTCAACATCAGATATAAAATCCTCCACTGTGGGCCAGCTCGAATTTCTTCAGAGAGAGAGAGCGGGAGAGAGAAAGTATATTAGAAGTCACGTTAGGCATAAAGGAATATTTCACTGCACACTGTGAATGTATGTATCGTTTTTGCACAGCAAATTCCGTTGTACTATTTTGGGTAATGACAAAGATTTATAATTCTAATTCACATACATTCATACTTACTGTCACGCAAATACATAAAGATGTATAGACACTTTATTTAAACATAAAGACAAGTGGCAGTTTTTTGTATGATGTCCAAATGCTATGTTTGTTTGATGCTTCAAAAGTGTGCTGTTTAAACCTTGTAATTGATAAAATAGACATGAATGTAAGACAGCATGACATTAGCCTACCAAAAGCCAAATTCCTGTATTAACAGGGACCCTTTTTTTGAAGAAAAAAAGTTTCATGTGATTACACATTCACTTTTTTAAGTATGAATAAATGCCTATCTGTCTGTATGTAGAATGCATATCTCGTAAACCATTGGTCTTATTGACCTAACACTCCGTACTTGTAGTGGTCCAGGGGCAGAGCAGTGCTTAATATGGTGGGACAAGATATGATCAATAATGTTTTGACTTAGTCTGTGAATAGATTTGATCATGTCCTCTTCTTTACCATCGCATAAACAACAGCAGTGGTCCATAACTGGGTTAAACCACAGGTCAAAATGGCCACTAAATAATTTTGATAATTTGGTCATTTCACAATATCGGACTGACAGATGTTCTTTTTTGTCACAAGAGCTGATTCCTGCCTGTGCAATAACAATCAGAATTGCTTATATCCAGCTGAATTACAGAGCTTTTAATTTGAAAAGTCAGAGGTGTGGACTTGAGTCACATGACTTGGACTCGAGTCAGACTCGAGTCATGAATTTGATGACTTTAGACTCGACTTGACAAACTGTAAAGAGACTTGCAACTCGACTTGGACTTCAACATCAATGACACGTGACTTCACTTGGACTTGAGCCGTTTGACTTGATAAGACTTGCTCTTTTCCCCAAAACACAAAGATTCAAAAGTATGTTATTAAGGAGCGCTCTGTATCTTTCATTGTGTTTGTGTGCGTCTGTGTGTGTGTGTGCAGCGCCGCCGCTCCCAAAACGCCCACTACGCGCTGTGCGTTGGGCACCAAGTCCTGAGGGGGCACCAAAAAAAAAGCAACTGAAAAATCATCATAGTTATTATAATTATGTAGCCGAGCGTTTGGGTGTATCATAAGTCCGGCTTCAGCCGACAAAGGACACGAGAGCAGGTCATGCGCTCGGGACAGCACACCCGTTTATTCTCCGTTCATTTTACAACTTCACTCATCACAGCACCCACTTCCTTTAAAACCCCCTTTCAAAATAAGAGTCACTACCAACAACCCACTTAAAACCGGAAATACAAATCCACCCTCAACAATAACGTCATTAAATAAATTAGCTTACAATTATAATGCCGATATTATTTCAGTATAGAAATATGAGTTCCTTTTAGACATGTATATCACAAAAAAGGCAGAACAAGAGATATATTAAATTGCTCAAAAAAAGTTAAAGAAGATTGACTATTCTTGTTTGTATTTATTGATGATTATTTAACGTAATCATAGAGGAGTTATGCTTAGGGCACCAAAATGGCTCGCAGCGGCAATTGGTGGAATCATACTACGTCCCCATCGTGCACAAATGACTGACAGACCTTTGGCCAATGTGGTCTTTTGCAAATGCAATGCAGCATAGGGCCCTGACATATAAAAAGCACAACCCTGTTCATTGTTATGTTCAAGTATTTGTTATGTTTCTCACATGTACACACACACACAGACAATATGACGTGCGATAAACACAGGACAGGACAATGTTGTTAGCACTTTTGTACAAATAATTACAGTTGCACTTGTTTTTCAAATGTGTTCATTCTGTAGGAGTGGTTTAAAATGAAGAATATTCTTGCAAAATATGAGTCAAATGTTAAAAATGACTGGTTAATAGTGCAATAGGGAAGTGCAATGTTGGCAAAAAAAATTTCTGTTATTTCAATTGCACTTGTTTTAATAAATAAATACAGATTTTAAAAGCATACATGATCTGTGTAAATATATTATTACTCAGTGATCAAAAGGACTCGAAAAGACTCGAAACTCAAACTGCAGGACTTGGACTTGACTTGAGACTTGTCAGTCTTGACTTTGGACTTGACTCGGGACTTGCCTATCTTGACTTGGGACTTGCCTCGGGACTTGAGGGCAAAGACTTGAGACTTACTTGGGACTTGCAAAAAAATGACTTGGTCCCTATGTGAAAAGTTGTGTAATTCTTTATTAGGCTCCCCAGCATGACCACAGGCTAAGCAAACAACCCATTCCAAACAGGCAGGTTTACACAGGTACTGCAGTATTTATTTTAAATGACATATTTTTGCACCATTGGTTGGAAGAAACAATGACTATGAGAAAATATAACGGGTATCTTTCAAAATTCTTATTTTATGGGCCAACCGTTCAAGAAAATAATCTTCACAGCCAAACTGATAATCTTTACTTTCCTTCTTTTCAGATACATTGAGTCATGGACGGGTCTGGAAACCTTGAGGGATGTGGATATGGAGCTCTACACCGGCTTAGAGAGGCTGTAAGAAGAAACATTTCTCAATGCATTTGTGTACATTTGCTCATGCAGTGTTGTAATCTTAGATCATTTACAAAATGGCAAATTGGCGCCGTACTCACAGCTGCCTGTTGTAGCAGCTCCTGGTATTACTGTAGTTTTTTTTGTGTTTTTATAACGTTTGCGATTTGTTTTTTATATTTATTTTTGCACTGCTCTGTGCATCTTCGTTCCACACAATGACGAGATGCTTTTGAAATTTATTGGACACTTTTTATAACTTTTAACCGCACTTCGGTCTCTTCGGATCACTGGGAGAATGCCTGCAACACACGCCGGCATTGTTTACACCCGCGACCAGCGGCAGGGCTGCAGAGCGGGGCTTAAACAGAGGATGGAGAAGAGGAAGTTTAAGCCCTTCATCCCTGCAGTAATCACTGGAAACATGAGGTCGCTGGCAAATAAAGTGGACGAACTGGAAGCGCTCATCAGGACACAGAGGGAGTACAGGGAGTCCAGTATTGTGTGTCTTAAGAAAACGTGGCTGCACAAGCAGATACCGGACTCCAACGTCACCATTCCCGGCTTCCAGACGGTTTGAGCCAACAGAGACACCATCGTGACCGGCAAGAAGAAAGGAGGGGGACATCCCGGGCACGTCACCGTTAAACAGCGTGTCTGCAGCCCGGACATCGAGCTCGTCGCCGTCGGACTTCGTCCATATTATTTGCCGAGGGAGTTTACCAGTGTTTTCGCCATCTATATTTACATTCCTCCATCTGGGAACGCAGAAGCAGCGTGTGACGTCATCCACACTGTGACTGCAGGATTACAGACACAACACCCCAGGGCCTTCATCATCATCACAGGTGACTTTAATCATGCTTCCCTCTCATCCACACTCCCAACCTTCTTCCAGTTTGTCAAATGTGCCACCCGTGAAAATAAGACTTTGGACCTGCTGTATGCAAATGTTAAGGATGCATACAGCTCCACTGCCCTGCCACCACTTGGCAGGTCAGACCACAACCTAGTCCTGCTCTCACCATCATACAAGCCTGTGATTCAGCATCATACCAGTCATAGTGAGGACAGTGAGGAAATGGTCTCATGAGGCCATGGAAACACTGCGTGGGGCGCTGGAGGCCACAGACTGGGATGCTCTGTATGAGCCACATGGTGAGGACATTGATGGCCTGACTGACTGTGTCTCTGAGTACATTGGGTTCTGCATAGTTAACACCTTCCCCACTAAAGAGGGCCGCCGTTACCCAAATAACAAGCCGTGGGTTACAAGCGACCTGAAGGCCCTTCTCAACAAGAAGAAGAGGGCCTTTAGATCACGGGACAGAGCAGAACTCAAACGGGTTCAAAGGGAGCTCAAGCACAGCATCAGGGAGAGCAAGGACAACTTCAGAAGAAAACTGTAGCACAAACTGGAGGAAAACAATACCAGGGACGTCTGGAGTGGTATGAAGGAGATCACTGGTTTCAAGAGGAGAGATGGGGGAGCAGCTGGGGATGAACAACGTGCGAACGAGCTGAACACGTTCTTCAATAGGTTCAACTCCAACGCCCCCACCCCCAGCGGACCCTCCACTGACTCTAAGACTGCCTCTACTGCATCTCTGAGCAACAACCCCCCACCTCCCCCCATCACCCCCTGCCCCCCACCAGCCCCGTCATCATCTCCCCCCACCCCCCCGCTGGCCTTTACCAAAGACCTTTTCACACCTCCCACCCCCAGGACATCCTCACATCACCCACAGCCCTCCACCACCTCCTGCAACACAAACATCTCTGCATCACCCTCAAACCCATCACTGATATCCCCCACCCCCCAGTCTGGACTCCACATCACAGCCAGCCAGGTGAAGAGAGAGATTACAAGGCTCAAACCGAGGAAAGCTGCGGGGCCGGACCGCATCAGCCCTTGTGTGCTGAAGGCATGTTCCAGCCAGCTCTGTGGAGTTCTCCAGCACCTTTTCAACCTGAGCCTACACCTTCAGAGAGTGCCAGTGCTCTGGAAAACATCCTGCCTCGTCCCAGTGCCCAAAAAAGGACGTCCTGCTGCACTGGAGGACTACAGGCCGGTGGCACTGACCTCTCACATCATGAAGGTCATGGAAAGACTGGTCCTGGCCCACCTCAGACCGCTGGTGTGCCCATCACAAGACCCCCTGCAGTTTGCATATCAGCCCCATGTTGGGGTTGATGATACAATCATCTACCTGCTGCAGAAGGCTTAAGCCTGAAACATGCTTCTGCGTTTTCACGGGCCCGTAAGCGCAAGAGCCCTTCCGGGTCCCTTACGTGCTTATGTATCCCTACTTACGTTCTGACGGGTGTCGACCCCCTTTTCTAAAATTTACGGCAAAGCTCCGCAAGCTCACTCAGCCCGCAAGGCTGTGATTGGTCTGCTCTACATCCCTTCTGGAGCTGCATTTCCGGTTTCATGCCCCCATAATACCGGCAGAAATCACGGAAGATTTAGAAGAACGAATATGGACCAAATAGAAGAGCACTTGGCAGAAGATATCCGATAGTATGATCACTTGTATAACCTGTCACTGACTGGCGGATTTGTCCGCCAGAAAAAGGCTACGAGGAGCCGCAGTGGCGATGTAAATAAACAATCGACGAAGAAGAAAGAAGGCGTCTCTAAGGTCGTCTTCGACAAAAAGCATTACTCCGCCTAGTGTTCTGGCGCGGAATTGCTTTGTAAGACGCGCAACGGTTGGGGAAGCATGAATGAAAACGAGTCTTGCGCCACAGCGGCGTGAAAAGACGCAGACGCAGTCGCAGAAGCATGTTTCAGGCTTTACTCCTCCCTGGACAGACCCAACACCTCAGTCCGGATCATGTTTTTCGACTTCTCCAGCGCCTTCAACACCATACAGCCCAGACGGCTGAAGGCCAAACTGGAGGGCACGCAGGTGAGTGCTCCCCTCATCGCTTGGATCGATGACTATCTGAGGGGCAGACCACAGTTTATGAGATTACAGAACTGTGTGTCTGATCGTCTGATCAGTAACATCGGGGCCCCCCAGGGAACTATGCTGTCCCCCTTCCTCTTCACCACATACACTGCTGACTTTAAGCACTGCACAGAGACGTTTTATCTGCAGAAGTTCTCTGATGACACGACCATTGTAGGGTGTGTTGAGGGCGGGAGGGAGGCTGAATACAGGGACCTGGTTGACCGCTTTGTGAAGTGGTGTGGGGAGAACCGCATGCAGCTCAACGTGGCGAAGACGAGGGAGATGGTTGTGGATTTCAGGAGGGACAACTGGACTGGTCCACCAACACAGAGGCCGTCTACAAGAAGGGCCTGAGCCGGCTTTATTTCCTGTGGAGGCTCAGGTCCTCCTATAAGTCTGTTGTGGCGAGCACCATCTTCTTTGCTGTGGTGTCCTGAGCTGCGGGCATCAAGGCTAAGGATGCCAACAAACTGAAAAAAATGATTAGGAAGGCAGAGTCTGTGGTTGGCCCTAAGCTTGTCACCCTGGAGGAGGTGGTGGAGGACAGGATGCTGGCAAAATGCTGGCAATCATGGACAATCCCTCTCACCCCCTCCACAAAACACTGGACAAGCTAAGGAGCAGCTTCAGCCACAGACTCATTCAACCCTGCTGCTCTAAGGAACGATACAGAAAATCGTTCCTCCCAACCGCAATAAGACTGTACAACTCATCTACCTCTGTCAGAGCCACCATCACAGAACTGCACTAAATATACCTGTCTCACTTCATCATTTTATACAATAATATTGTCTTTTGCACACTCTGTCTACATATTCTTACACTCATAGTATATTATGTTATCTATTGTATCGCCAAATACTTATATTTATACTGTCAGGCGTGTTGGTTTATCCTAAATATGAGAAGATGAGCCGAACTCGGTTTGTTCAATCAAGTATTTATTTAGAAAGCAATGAAAGGTATCAATCAGCAAAGCAATGGGCATCCAACAAGTCGCATCAGAACACGAGACCCATCAGAACGCATCAAACAGCCGGCGCCTGTCTATTTAGTACGGGTATCCTAACAATACCCGTACTATATATCATATATTATATCATACTCTTTGTATATTCTTTGTATATATAAGTCTATATACACATATTTATACATGTGTACATGTTATTATTATTATATTTTACTATTATTAATACTATATATAGGGTTGCTGCTATTATTACTATATACTGCTATTATATTGGTATAATTACTATCATATATATTATATACTATATATACTGTACTATTTTTTATATACTGTCTAACAATAACATTACCATCATATCATCAGTACTATTATTACCATCATCTGCAACTGCACCTCATCTACCTATTTATCTTGTGTTTCTGTTTTTATTCTTTCTACCGCAATATTTTTTATTTTATTCTATTGTATTCAAATGTACCGGCTGCTATGACGACTTAATTTCGCTTCGGGGATGAATAAAGTAATCTATCTATCTATCTATCTAACTAAAATATGTGGCTGCTAACAATATTTAACTCCATTCCCGTGCATCGGCCGTCTAATTACACAAACGTCTGTCTTTCTGTCTGACCGTCTAACTTATTTGAATCAACTTCACACATTACAGTATTCTTAGTGGTCCTGGGGAGTGCAGAGCCAAGTTTGGTGAGATTTGGACATAGGATATGTTCAATATGAATACAAATTTATCACAATAACGACCAACACTCAGTAATGGTCAGAATCAGCTTTATTTGCCATATACGTCCCAAAGATGTCTAGGGTATGATTAACAAACTATTAAAAAAGTAAACCTGCATTAAAAACAAGAAACAACGTCTAAAAAAATGAAGATTGACCATGAAAACCACTATGTGTGTGTTGAATTTCTACATCCTCTGATAAACTAAACCATAGACTGTACATTATATATCTAAAATATTGTAGGCCTGTTTGAGGAGGGTTGACAAGTAATAATTCTGAAGTAGCTCCAGAGCATTACCATAGGACAAGCAAACAGCTCTTCCAAACAAGCAGATTTACAACGGGCATTGCACTTGTCATTACATTACATGTTCAATGGAATTGAAGTAACTGCTTGAAAGACGGTTACTTTTGGTAAATACACACATTGACTAATTAATATTGCTAATATTGCTTTCATTTCCCATTCAAAATGTGATACAATCACAACAGGATGGACAGTGGGAACAAATGCAAATACCAGAAATAGCTGCAACATATGTGCAAGTGTGCATGCATGTTTTTTAAATTTTTTACAATGTGAAAGCTAAATACAGGAAGAAACAGGCTGAGGTGTATTGATTCTCATAGGGCTGCTATAGCACATCCTCCACTCATTAGTCCAGCTAAGCAAATACACTGGCACTTCTCCCATTGACCTCAAGATAACTAAAAGTGAGCATACGGTTCTGCTGTAGCTTCCTTTTAACTGTGATGGGACATTTTGTATTTAGATAAGTTTAATAACTGTATTGGGATTTTTAATACATAACACACAACAAACAATTACCTTCTGGTTCATACAATTCAACCTAGCTGCGGCTAGGGGCCAGAGCACCCTAGTCACTTAGTCATACTTGGGTCGATGGCTCCGAACAATGGAATCTGTTAGGAATTTAAATTCTAGATGGTATTTGGGTCTAACTGAAATTATTTGCAACTAAAGGGGGGGGGGGGGGGGGGGGGCATGAGCAGTTGGGCCATATATAAGGCCTTTATTCAAATGATTTATAAATAACCCTTGCTGCATATTGTTAATAATGAATCTTATAATTGTTCTGAATTCTAACTTTTGGTATTAAACCATTATTCCCTTAGAGTCATTCACAAATATATTTCAAGCAGCTGTCGGATAAGTTCTGGAGGTCGGACATGGTGACTTTGTTGACATTGTTTTGTCTCGTTGTTTTGGTTTCGAGGATCCTAAAGTTTACATCAACAGGACATTGTTTGAATATAGCAGGAACATCATATTCCTTTCTCCAATGGCCCACATGGCATCAGCTGTGTCAAGGCCTATCATGAAGAGAACATTTTGCTTAGCAACTATCAGAGTAGTAGAAGCGTCACAGAGAGCGGCTTCTTGTCACTTCCTGGATTTCTGTGCCAAGAGGCATGGACATGCCTGTGCACCAACAAGGGAGAACCAAATTGATTTGCGGTGACTCCCCTTCAATCTTTCATAACCAATCATATTAAATCTAATTTTTTTTATTATCTGCTTTATAATATAACTTTAGAAAGTTGCTTATTAAAAAATGTGTGCTATATTCATATTAATTTCAGGGTCTTTAATTTTGGCCAAAATATTCGCAAAGTGATGAAGTAAAATTATCTATCACTGCATTTATCGCTTTGTAGTGGAAGTATATCGTGGAAGTTTTTCTTCACTGCTTGATAAAAGGCTGGTGTGATAAAGTTAACCCATCAGATTGGGCTTTAAAGAATGTTTATTTTGCTTCAATTTCAACGTCTCAAAAAAAGATTTTCTGTAGATTGTATAAAGATTTGTGCTCATCATTATCAGCACCATCCACTTGCATTGCAAATTCACCAAATCCTTCAAACACCATGCCTTTATTGGCAATGTAGTCACAAAAAAAATCTTGAAATCTTATGTATATACCACATCCCATGGAAAGTAGAGAAAAATTATTAAAAACAATTTGATGGTTCGAGAAAGGTGATTAAGTCGAGAACCAAAGATATATTTATGCTAAATGGTCTGTATTTATACAGTTCTTCTCTAGTCTTGACTACTCTGAGCGCTTTACAGTACAGTTTCTGCCATTCATTTATTCACTCACTCATTCATACAGTGCATCTATGTGCAACATTTTCTCTCTGAAAAGGGGCAATTTCAACATAAAATCTCTTTGTAGAGCAAGAGAACACAGTGTTAGATTTCTAACAATGTGTTGTGGTGTTAATTCATTTTCAGGGCTTTTATTGTATGCAAACTTATCAGTGATATTGAACAAATGACCATGCTTGTTAGGGGGAGTAGGTGCACAGAGCACACTGGCAATTCCTCTGGGTTGACACTTGCAATTTGCGTTCTTGAGGCACCTCACCTGACACCTGCATTCATTACTATGAAAATGAGATGCTAACTTTTGGCCTGGGTCCTATGGACAGTTCTATAAATGAGGTCCCTACTCTCATTTATGTGATGTTAACACTCTGTTGGTAGATGTAATACAGAAACGTTCCTATTGTATGGAAATTCATCTGCCAATGTTATTTAATTATTTAGCATTTATCCCCAATCATAATTTATGTTGGCAGCTTTGAAAATGGATGAGATGTAGAAATTTTTGTTTTCATTCTTACTGTGTTGTTTTATCTTTTTCTCGTAATATGATATTTTATTCTTATTACTGCCTGTCTTTCTTTTCCTCTCTCAATGGTTGCTTGAATTGTCTTTGATGATTTTTTCTAATCTGTCTAACTCATTCAGGGATGGAACGGAAAGTCATTGTCTATGTCTTTCTCGCGCTCTCTTTCAGCACTATAACAAGGAGCAACCTGCATACAATCCATACTCGTGTTTTCTCCAAGAACCCCCACTTGCGTTACATGTGAGTACAAACAAACACATTACTCTGAGGCAAAGCAAATGTCTGAAACCCAGCCAAAAAATAAAAAAGGTCCCTTGATAGTAGTGGAGTGAAGACCAGACTTTTATTGAGAGGTGATTTGACGAATGAGAGCAGGTGTGCCTTGTCAGCTAGGGCGGGGAAGCCAGCCACATCCCCTGCCACACACGACCTGCAGGGGTAGAACAGAAAGGGGAGGGAGAGATAGAACACCAAAATAACCAACAGAATCATCAGAAAACTGGTGCTGTTGTGGACACAGGCATTCTGACATGTAGATTTACAATCATGTATCACCTGTTTTGCAATAGTAGTAGTATATTTGACGTTGGCTTATTATTAATAATCATGATATATGATTATTAAAATACAAATTATTTATTAAAAATAATTAAAAATTAAAAGCTATTAATTAAGAATAGTTAAATAATTAATTTGAAATTATCAGAGGTGTTAAAAGTACTGAAATATTGTACTCAAGTAAAAGTACCTTTACTTTGATGACATTTTACTTAAGTACAAGTAAAAGTACCCATCTAAAAATCTTCTCAAGTAAAAGGAAAAAGTAGCTCATTTAAAGTGTACTTTAAGTAAAAGTTACTTAGTTACTAACAACAACTTGATGGGGGCCGCTCTTATACAGTGCAAAAAAGGACAAGGGGTTATAAATCCAATCAATTAAAGGAGAATCTTTACAAATATAAATGCAATGACATTAAACATGTAAAACATAAAAAAAATTTGTCAACACAACATTTAAGAACTTTTGGTTAAGCTTCGGTCCACCTTTAGAGCACTAGTCTACAAACTTCTTGTTGAGTTTGAGCAGCAGCTGATTTTCAAAGTGAGTAGAGCTCATCCAGGCTCGCTGTGCAGTGAACAGCAGCACAGCTGAAGAGTTGCTCGCAGGTGGCCGAGGCATGTAGGCCAGTTTTGAGTTTCAGGCAGTGTTGTGCATGAACGAGTTCAAAAGAACGCGTTCATTGAACACTTTCATTTTTATGAGAATGTTGAACCGAACGCAACTTAATGACAAATAATGAATTTGAACGGTGAACAAGTTCATATTATCTGAGGTCTAGCTAAAACGTTACAGAATGTTTTCCTTCTCCTGAGAGATGCTGTCTTGAGAAAATTGTTGTGTTTATTTGAAAATAAATGAGGTCTTACAGGGCAAATGCCGTCTGAAAGTTGCAATTCCGTTTTCATGGAAAATTGTTTGAAAATTGTGGGGGACAGGCGCCAGGAGTGAAGCTTGCAAAGAGCGCCCAAATGTGTTAGGGCCGGCCCTGTGTAGCGAAGTGATCTCAAACTGTGTGGTGCGCCGATAACAGGTGGTGCGTGCGACCGGAGGGGAAAATGCGAGGCGGAACTAATATTATAGCCGAACTAATGTTTCGACGTCCGCATCTCTGTAACGACGGCGCAGTAAAATAAAATAAAAAATAAAATAAAACAGCCGCGGGCGCCTCTTCAGCCCCGCTGCAGTGGCTCCCAGTGCAGTGTTGTGCTTGTCGCGCATATTTTTCGCGAACAGTGAACTTTACAATCAGTTTTCATATGTTTAAAGTGCACATGAGGGAACCTATGCCGCATCTACCACTGCAGTGAGAATTGCCTTGCGCCTTGAACCATGTTTTTTTTTTTACTCAGTAAAGGATGTAATTTCAAATGTAGCGAAGTACAATACTTCAGTCAAAATCTACTTAAGTAAAAGTAAAATTACCCATTTAAAAAACTACTCAATTACAGTAACGTGAGTAAATGTAATTCGTTACTTTACTTTACACCTCTGGAAATGATACATTATCAATTAAATAATTAATGAAAACAATACAATTATCAATTAAGAATAATACAATCTGTAATTATTACTTATCGTCACCACTCTGGTTACAGGGACCAACCAGTCAATCTTTAAAGATCAGTCTCGAGTTATAAAAGTTAAATTAATAATCTCAATATTTAATATTCAAGTTTATATAATAAACAATGAAAGGTTTTAAGTTGGAGCACAGGCTATAGTTATCCAGCTGTATTCATATACATATGCACAAATAATCACAGAATAAAGATACTTTAATTACAAATGGGTTTATTAAAAAGGGAAATTAAGTTAATGTTATTCAATGATTCTTCATTTAACAATCTCCAATATTTCAAAGATGACAACAGCAGCAGCAGCACTAACACAATTTAGTAACACACATGTAATACTGAGGGTATCTATGTGTGTGTGGTCGTGGGTGTGTCTGCCTGTCTGTGTCTCTATTTGGCTGTATCTCTATGTGTGTGTGTGTGTGTAAGAAAGAGAAGGGGGAGTGGCAATGGCGTAATGACCCAGTCACGTGGTGATCTAGTCAGAAAGCAAGTGTTGTTAAAATTGCCTATTGAGTACCAGTCTCCTCCAAAGATCATTATAATATATAGCAGATGCTCTTTCAAATATTGAGATTAGCTGCACCTTTTCCTTCATCACTGTACATTCCCATAAACTAATGACACTCTGGCTAATCTTCTCTCAGAAAGTGCAACATTTTGCATCTTCTTTCCACCTGTGAATAAACTGTTACAGATCACACCATTGTAGACACGAGTTTCAGATTTTGCTGTGGGCAGCTTCACTCTTCTGCTGCACTTTGGAAGATGTGTGCCGTGTTTCCCATTAATTACCCAGATATTGACATCCCACTTCTAACTTCTGGAGCAGCTGCACGGAGCACACACTTTCACTTCAATTAATAACAGCAGTATCAGAATATTGATAACTAGCGTTGCACAAATCAGAGATTTTTTAATTAGTGAAAGCAGACACCATTGTTGAAACATACAAAATTTAACCAAATAGGTTTTTGTGAAAACAGATGTTCTTTAATCAGTATGAGCCTGAACGACCACCACATATTATCAGTAACAGAGACTGTCCTGGCAGCCCTACTGTATGTAAAATAGGTATAATATTTGTGTTATTTATGCTTTCTGTTATGTTATTATTTTTTATACTATATATTTATAATATTGCTAGCATTGGTTTTCTTTTATTTGTATTTTGGTTCTGAGTAGCTTTTTTGTATTTCTGAATTGTCTCACAGATAAACACCAAGAATATGTTTCAGCTTATTAGAAATACTGAATGAGTTACAAAGAATGAAAGAATGAGTTACAGGAGCTATAATTGAACAATTAGACACCAGGACTGTTATCTCTGCTGAATACGTCTGACATAATAATAGACACAACAATACATGGTAAGTATATCATCGCTGAGCTGAAGATTCTGACATCCACCTTATTTTCTGTCTCTTTCTCACTCTCTCCCTCAGAAACCTGTCCAAGAATCCCATGTTGTCCACATTATCCTGGCAGATCTTTGAACCTGTGCAGCTCCTTGAAATGTAGGAGTTTTTATGAGTTTTGAAGCCACTGTCTATTTTTCGTAATATCAGATTTTTTCTGAATACTTTACAAGGAGGAAAGTGAATAAGTGGTTGATTTGGCAAAAGGCAATTTACCAAGAGCAATGTAATTCTCTCTTTGCTCCAATACATTGTAGTACAGATGGAGGATTATAGTTGATTAATGATGCAACACAGAAAAATATGTTCTGAATTAAATGTTGGAACATATGAAGTACAAATGGAAGAAGGAAGTGTATGAGTGATCTGTTATCTTTGAAAAAGTTAAAACATGAATTAGGGTGTGTAACAAATCCCTGCGTTACGGTGAGTTCCTCGTCTTGAACATAAGGGGAATCAGGTAGGTGTCTTCAATGTCTCTCTTTATTTGCACTATTATCACACACATACAAAGCCCCAGAGCGCTACTGCTGATAAAAAGGAGAGAGTCATTAGTTGAACTGGAACACCTGTTTATGATCAGTCTCTCTCCCTGGCACCGATCCCAGAGCCAACGCTGACCACGACCCACTACCACAGGGTGAATTTGGGGTTTGTGGAAAATTAGATAATTTGGGACATGTATTTCCTTGTTCTAACAAAATTCTGTTTAGAGGACTTGCAGTACTTTTAGTTGTTCCACCTCATCAAATATGATTGATAATGTGGGACACCATGCTTTGGGTAATCTGCGACAGTCACTCACATTCTACATATTTAAAGACATCCTGAAGTTAAACTAAAAAGATAAAAAGCTATAGCATATGGTCTAGAGTTGTCAGACAGGAGTTAATGGTATATACAATCTGTCCCTGTCTTGTTGATCTGATTGTCTGGTTAGCTGACTAGCACATAATCAGTTTGTGCT
The DNA here is from genome assembly GCF_949316205.1 of Platichthys flesus. NCBI lineage: Eukaryota > Metazoa > Chordata > Actinopteri > Pleuronectiformes > Pleuronectidae > Platichthys > Platichthys flesus. The sequence continues at coordinate 27,712,974 of NC_084950.1, read as the reverse complement.
CTTGGAATGAGATAATCCAAAATAACAGTGTCTGTCCTGTGGTCTGCAGCCATTGGTTTCACCAAACATGTAGAGATAACAATGGGAAATATAAACATCCTTCTATATTTATGCGGATTGCATATCTCACAAACCATTGATCTAATTGACTTCACACTTGGCATTTGTAATGTAAATTGTCCAGGAAAGTGCAGTTCTGGAAGAACAACAACTCATCACTGGCCAATAAAGGTCAGCAGTGCCTCTATTTCCTCCGTAAACTGAATAGTGCAAGAATATAGAGCCACCAACCGCAGGAGCCTTCAAGTGCACCGTGAATGCAGCTGAGAGGATCAACAGTGCCTCACTCCCCTCCCTACAGGACATACACATCAACTTCCCAGTCCGAATAGCCACAAGCATTGTGAGCAACCCAACCTACTTTCAGTCTTCTTCCATCTGCAAAATGATTCTGGAGCCTCCGTGCTGGTTACCCCGCCCCCCCCGACAACCACCACCAACTGATCTCTAACACCTCCATTTCTGCAAGCAAAGATTGCAGCCCCCCCCCCCCCCCCCCCCCCACAAGGAACCTGAACCAAGCTACCACTGTAGACTCCTGTCTACATATATGTTTACACAGGGGATCAGAGAGCAATGGCATTTCAATCCTGTCTACATCTTGTACATATTGAAGAATTGACAATAAAGTTGACTTTGACCTGTAGCAAGCTATAGAAACTACTTCCAAGCTATAGTAAAGGTAGTACTTAATCAATTTCCACTTAATTTCAATAAAACCAATCATTTTCTTGGGTTGATGCTTTTTTTCTCTGGATCACAGTGTTAAGCCCAGTTCTTTCTTCTGCATCGTATCTACGCCGCAGCTCAAGCGTAGCCTATGCATAGAACTAAACCAATCACTGTACCCTGATGTGCAACTCCCCAAAAATGTAACAATGCATTGAGGCGACCCACACCTCAACAGTTGGTAGCTTGGTAGCATCGCATCTCCGGCAGACAGTATTTCCGGATTTTTCTGCTTGATTTCACTCGCTTTAACGGTTGTACAGACCATGACCTGGACCTGTTAAAGTCATTGCCATTTTCTGAAGGACTTTTGATAGCAATGATATGTTGTACTTAAAGAGATTCGACATGACAAACATGCCTTTCTCTTGCGTAAAAGGTTTTATTGGTTTGGCATGTAGCTCATGAGTTTTTGTTAATACTGTCAATGTTCTTCTTTTTCTCCAGTCATTTAGAGGAGGTGCTGTTCACCTGCGGCTGTGAGATCCGCTGGCTGCAACTATGGCAACAGAGAGGAGAGGCAGGTCTAAGCAGCCAACATTTATATTGTGCTGATGGCGACAGGGAGATAATGTTGCGTGACATGAACATAAGCAGTTGTGGTAAGTTTCAAGTAGGGCTGCACCCAACGATTTTTTTTTTGTATTACTCAATTAATATATTTGTTGAAGTAGTCTAGTAGTTTTATCAATGTCTATACGAAGTCAAAAACTGACAAATAAAATAAAGAAAGTATTATTCAAAAGCATGTCAACAATGTTTATAATAATCTTTAGACTGAGCTTAGTGTACTCTAATAAAAATATTGTCATTTCAACTAAAATCTAAAAATAATGGGCTTTTGAAAAAGGCGTCTTAAAATAAAATACTTAATTTTAGAAAAAATAACTACATCGTTTTGTTTATTTTTTCTAAAATTTTTATTTTAAGACGCCTTTTAATATATAATCACATTTCACATGTTAACAATCTCAACTAACATAGCAACTACACAGCTTAAACTTTCCTCTTTTGTTCACACTTTCTCTGAAGTAAGCTCTACCGTGTGCTGCCAGGATGAACTACCGTAAATGCAAAAAAAAGTGCGGTCGATAAATAGACACGGTCCATCAAAATCTAATACAAGCCCCTTATGTATACTATATAGCGCCTTCTGGGTCTGGTCCGTACCGCAATCCTACTACTGGGAACCAATATTTAGATCATCGGGGGGCAGTTACATAACTCAATACACAGGCCAAAATCAGGGGAAATCCCTGCCAGATATAGAACACACTGACTAGGATTTGTAACAAAATGAGTCTTAACTGCAAGATATGGAGATAAATCAGATTTTGATATTTCAAAGTCTTTTTACTGAATTATTTTCACTGAAATTTTGTAATGGTATTTTTGCCACTGAATTTCAGTTCTAAAATGTTTTCACTTATATCTTTCAATGTTCCCAAATTCAGAATCAAAAATTCAAGTTATTAGAATGAACTTTATAAAATGTTGGTCAAATTCCACAGCTAAAATTCAGATGCCAAAATTTGTGTGCTAAGAATTCAGATTAAACATCCAGGGTACCAAGTATAAGTAATAGATGTTCTCACATCGAACCAAATCTCTGGCCAATTAAATACATGTTCCAGTGGTCATGTGATGCCTGAGATGGGTAAGACAAGAAAGAGATTCACCCTTAGAATGTATTTATAACTAGGGCTACGTTGTAGCACTGGTGGGCCCGAGCACCCGCACGTTGAAGCCTGTTGCGGTCGGTGGAGAGAGCGATTGATGACCAAGCTCACGTCTCTTCATTGCATGCGTTTTGCTTTGCAACGCTTTACTTCCTTCGTCCATCACGCAACGTTGATCCTTGCTCGCTATCAATTGCAAAATAAACTGTGAAAATGTCATGTAAATCGAAGGATAGTTGTAAAACAAAGTTTACTTCCTGTTGAAAGTGGGTGGCGCCATCGCTATTATTACGCACAGACATATAGATCTGTTCAAGTAGGAGCTCTGATGTAGCGTGAGCAATTTTGTTCAACTGGACATTTTACCACAACGTAATTTTCACACTGATCAGTAGGTGGCGCTTAGCCTGACATTGTCATACTCATTATTCTAGTCAGAATATGAGTCTGATACTGCTCCATTGGGCTGTGATTATGGGGTGTGTTTCAACCGAGCCAGGAAAAAAATTCCTCTTCGCTCAATTGGATAGACCTACAACCAATCAGAGCGACATAGTATGTGCCGTATGTTAAGCGACGCATAGTTGTTGTCAACTATATCACGACATTGTGAGTTATTTACTAAGTCAGACAGTCAAGACTTTCTCTTACCATTTGTAAGTAAGATGAACTTCATCCACGACGTTCCCTATTACGTTGGCTTGAAAAACAACGGAGCCTAGCATATCCCTCCACTTCTTGTTCAGCATCCATGATTCCGGGCTCTGAAAAGGAGCTGGCAACGGCCGCTGATAATGGCCACCTCGTCGTGCACGCCGAGTTGCATCGCCGTGATGCTCATTTCGGTCGCCTCTTTCAATTGGTCAACCATGAGTGCGACCAGAGGAGAAACGACAATGACCAGTGGGTTTTCATTGTGTCCCATCTTCTTCGTGACCATCTGGGCCAGCTGATAAATTCAACTTTTTCCGAATCCCGTAGGAAGGACGGCAAAAACATATTTTCGATCTACAAATGCCTTGATCATGTTTCTCTGTTCCTCTTTCGAAATTATTGCGCTATCGATGTCTTCAAAACAGACTCAATAGCAGCATCTACACATCTCAGCTCTCCAGCGAAAGGCATGTTTGTTGAAAACGAATTCAACCCAAGCGCTCTTTGGTGACGTGGTTGATTACGTTACTCTTGACCATCTGTCCATCATCGTATAAAGCCTGACCTGACAATTTGATTGGTCCAAACAGCTTCTGTTCGGGCATAGTTTTATGCAGAGTGGATTAACCAAGTACTTCTTGTTTCATGGCGAATCAATAGGTGGCACTATGACACTGAGGAAATATTGACACATAGAGCTGTTCAGGCTTGGACTCTAATCATGTAACAGACGTTTGGTTGGGATAGGACAATGCACAGTGGAGTTTTGACAACATCGTGTCATTTGTCGAAGGAAAATCCTTCGCCGCACATCGATGTTTACACGATTTGAGGAAATGTCACAATTGATCATGATCCAATGACTTAACTGAGCTCTTTTGAGCTGTATATTGTAAAGCAGCCAGGAGCAGTTAATCAAAGTATAAAACATTACACTTCCTGTAGCCACCAGGGGGCGCTGTGATTTCAAGTCATAATTTCTGTGTAGATTTCATCAGGCCGGGACACTTTTCTTTAGGGATGCACCGATATGGAAATTCTTGGCCGATACCGATACCGATATTTAAAATAACAATCTGGCCGATACCGATACCGATATTTGTTTATTTTCTTTTTGTTGTTATTCATTCACCCTTTTGTGCCAGAAAAATTATTAAATCATTATTTAAAAAGCACTATTTAAAAAATGTGCAGCCCTTCATCACTCTTATCTTTTAATGAGCACAAATTTAATCAGATTTATGAAACAATCTTTGATTTAACTAAACTTTATTTAACAGAGACATATTATGCCCATTTTACCACAAGTTGAAATTGTTCCTTGGGATCTTAATGAAATGACTGTAACACAGTATTGCCCGTTTATTAGATGTGTTACGGCTTCTGTGTGTATGACGTATTTTGTCAATTCCCTTGTTACCTGTGCATGAGACGGATGAATAGAGCCGATGCACATGAGAATAAAGTACTTAAACAGACGCTACGCTCATACTTTTTACGTCAAGTTACACTGCGTGAGTCAAGATAACTTAACAAGCCCTCCTCAGTTTGACCTGTTTTTAGTGTCGGGCAGAAATCACATCGCGTCAAAACCCACCGTTGCCCTTCGCGATGCTTGTTTTAATTAAACAGTCGGATTCCCCTGGTCCGCACCAGTTCTCAGGGTTCCCCCAGCGGTCGCCGTAGCTGAGGTGATCCGCGAGAAGGGCCCGACACGCGTCCAGAGTGGCCGCCGCTGACCGCGTACCCAGTCCCCTCCAACGGCCCGCCTTCCGCGCCGGCGATGGACACCGCCCCGCGGTCCAAGAGAAAGAAAGCCCCCGCACCAGCGACGCCGGGAGGCGACACCGGATGAGGACCTCCCGGTGCCGCGCACTGAGCCTCCGGCGGCGCGGAGAGGAGAGCGACGGAGCGACTGCTCCCCCAGCCGCGGCACGTGCCCAGCGGTTTTACCACAAATACGAACATCGGCCAATGATATCGGTCAAAGTCAAGTTTATTACCGATAAGCCGATATCAGTAAACGAGGCGAATATCGGCCGCTACCGATGTACGACCGATAAATCGGTGCACCCCTACTTTTCTTACATGTCTAGTTTGGACTCGATTGGACAATGTATGTCCGAGATACAGAACCTGTTTTTTTATGGCGTTTAATCAGACTTTGACGCCACGCCAAGGTCACACGGTGTGACGAAAAATCGATCACTTTTTATCTCCATCTTGTTATGATGACACTCATCTCAATTTGAACTTGATATGATGAAAGCCCTGGAACAAGTACTTCGAAGTAAAAATGGGGATTATGGCCAAAATGGCCACTAAATCCCAAATGGCGGGCTTCCTGTTGCGTTTTTCATAATGCTCCTTGAATTTTTTTTATGACTGGTCACGGTACACCTTTGCCCAGTTTTGGTGAAGATCGGTCATAGGGAAACCTAGGGGCTGATTCCAGGGGGCGCTGTTGAGCCATCTTGCCACACCCATTTCAAATTAATCCAGAAAACGTACATTTTCACCACTCTACATTTTCTCCAAAGTTTGGTAAAAAGTTCAGCATGGTAAAGCCCTCAAAAAGCCCCTTCTTTTGTCGGAAAAATAATAATAACTAGGGCTCATTGTAGCACTAACGGGCACAGGCGATTTCAAGTCTGTTGCGGTCGGTGAAGAAAGAGCGTTTGATGACCAAGTGCTCGTCTCTGCGTTGCATGCGTTTGCGCACTGCGGCAAGGATAAACGCTTCACTTTCTATAGCCAGCAGGTGGCGTTATGATTCTAAGTCATGGTGTCTTTGTTGATGTCCTCAGGTTGAGCCTCATGTCTTACATGTGTAGTTTGGACTCGATTGGACCAAATATGTCGTTGGCTAATTATTAATAATCATGAAATATGATTATTAAAATAACAATTATTTCTTAAAAATAATAAAAAAATGATAAAGCTATTAATTAAGAATGGTAACACATTTAATTAGAAATGATACGGTTATCCATTAATAATAGTTAAAATAATTAATGAAAACAATAAAATTATCAATTAAGAATAATACAAATCTGTAATCATTGCTTATTGTCGCGGGGCACCAGCCTGGTTACAGGGACCAACAATTCAATCTATAAAATATCAGTCTCAATGATATAAGTTATATTAATAATCTCAATATTTAGTATTAATGATTATATAATAAACAATGAAGGGTTTTAAGTTCGAGCACAGGCAATCATAATCCAGCTGTAATCACATACATATGCACAAATAATCACAGACTACAGATACTTTAATTACAAAAGCATTTATTAAAAAGGGGAAATAAAGTTATAATGTTATTCAATGATTCATCATTTTAACAAGCTCCGATATTTCAAAGATAAACACAGCAGCAGCACTTATCACAATTCAGAAAATACATGTAAAACCGGCGGTCAACCTATGTATGTCTGTCTCGGTGTGTGTGTGTGTCTGTGTCAAAGTGTCTCTCTGTGTGTGTGTGTGTGTGTCTATGTGTGTGCATGTGAAATAAAGTTAGTGTTATTTAATGATTCATCATTTTAACAAACTCCCATATTTCAAAGATAACAACAGCAGCCGCTTATCACAATTTAGAAAACACATGTATTCATCTATGTGTATCTGTGTGTGTGTATCTGTCTGTGTCTATCAATGTGTCTCTGTGTGGGTGTGTGTGTGTGTGTGTGTGAGAGAGCGAGAGAGAGAAAAAGAAGGGGGGCGTGGCGATGACGCAGTCACGTGGTGACGTCACATCTAAGATGGCGGCCGATCATGATTCGTGGAATCAAGGCCTAAAAACTCTCAAAATGGCGGATTGACTACAAAACAAGATGGCGGAGCCGTTATGAATTTAGAGCCAGAATGGGAGGAGAGGGAGAGAGGAGGCGTGGCCATAATAGACTCAAAATGGTGGTTTAACTTGCGTTATTCAAAATGGAGTCTATGTTAATGACACCATGTGGCCGGAGCTCACACTGGTGGTCGTCACCTGAATTACAGAAAGGGATTTTCAGACAAAGAGAATTCTTTGTCTCTGCTTTGGCGTTCGGCCGCATGGCTTCCAGATGTGTCCAGCCTCTCTGAATAAAGAATTAACTATGTTAAATGAACTGTATTCTAAATACAGATCGGATGTGTGTATAGGTCAGTTTAGAAGGAGAGAGAGAGAGAGAGAGAGAGAGAGAGAATACAAGGAGAGAGCAAAGCTCTTAAAAGCACCGTCAGAGACAAGTTACATTTACTTTACCACTCAGCACCCAAGTGGCGTTGTGTGCTGAGGTTTGACCGGTAAAGTATCTTTAAAGTTGTTCAAACGGTCACATTGAGCTGGAGACGCTGCTCACGGCGCTTAAAAACTATGGCACAAGGCCGTAACCGGAAACCGGAAGTGGCGAATCGCCGCTAAAACACTGGAGACTCGGCGGTCTCATACAAAACAAATACATTCAAGTATTAAACAATACGCTACGTATTAGATTAACATCTGCCCAGACAATAAAGCCTCTTATGTGACCTTCACGGTGTTGCATGCGTGTGTCGCGCGGATATTCCGGAAATCCAGTGAATAATCGTGGCCGCTCAAGCTTGGCGGCGCTGGCTCCTCTGTCGCAGCGAAGACCGAATAGGAACGGATTCTGCTTGCTCCTCAACTGGATGAACGTCGTGCTTCTGCAGGGGACGGCTGTGGAAGCCGTTTGTAGATCGTTGGGAAAAGGAAGTAAAGTCCGTGGGAAAAGTTAAACAGTCTGAGATTGTTCCGGGTGCAATTTCCTGCTTGGTCTTTTCAAGTTAAAACAGCAAAAGTCCTTTTGAAAATAAAGACGTTGACTGAGATAAAAGACAATGAAAGAAATGAAAGAAAATAACTCTGGTTGCCCCCTTTAGCAACTAAATCAGCTGGGAGGCCCCGAAGGGGTCTGTTGACGTCTTCAGAGCAGGGAAAAATAGCTGATAAACTAAAAGTTAAGGTTGCCCCCTTTAGCAACTAAATTAGCTGGGAGGCCCCGGAGGGGCCTGGTGATGTCTTCAGAGCAGGGTAAAATGGCAGCGATTATTGATGTCTCAGCACTCTTATACCACCTGGGGACTTCCTGCTTCCTCCGGAAGTGGTCACAGGGTTCAGTTGACTCTCAGCCAATGAGAATGTCAGGATTCCGACCTTAGTGGGCGGGGCTTGGAACTCAGCGGGGGTCCTGAAGGCTCTTCAGGACATTTTCCAACCACCAGGGGGAGATTCTCAGGCCTGCTGGAGAATGTTTTCCCTCCAAAAGTTTTAATCCTTTGTCCTCACCGTTGGCTCCAGGCTGTCTGAGGAAGGTGTGAATTAAGACTGAAAACTGGCCAAACTGGTTTCAGCTTGGCCTAGCTGGGCCCAAGTATTTACAACCCACTGGGGAGTCTACCCCAACACTGTCTTGTTTTGATGACAGTCATCTAAATTTTTATTTGATCCGATGAAAGCTCTACGACAATTGCGTCAAAGTAAAAATGTGGATTATGGGCAAAATGGCCACTAAATACAAAATGGCGGGCTTCCTGTTTGTAGATGTCGGCCAATCGTTTTGCTGGGGCTGACCTTTAGGGGGCGCTAGTCAGTGATTTTGCCAAGCCCATTCTTTAAAACGATCTGAATGTCTGCATGGGGGGGTTGTTTCTACACAAAAGTAGTTTGAGGGAGATGGACCCATGAACACGGAAGTTACAGCAATGTCGTGTGTTATGGCGAGTTGATGAACTTTGATGCCACGCCATTAATAATCTGCATGATGAAAAGTCACAGTAATCTTATGGCTACATTATAAATGTCTTGAGACCCGTTTGATACAGTTTGACATGGTTTGTCAAAGTGGATTTGGAGGAATACTTCAAAGTGTAAGACGTTCCAAAAACAAGACCTTTCCTGTTGCCACCAGGGGTTACTGTGATTTCAAGTCACGATTTCTGTATAGATGTCTTCAGGTCGCGACTCTTGTCTTACATGTCTACTTTGGATTTGATTGGACCAAATATGTCCGAGACATGAAACAACTGGACGTCATCCAATGATCAAATAACACAAACAAATTTACCTGCTTTTCTTCCTTAAAAATAAGCATGTAAAAAGCTCTGTTTTTCCTGCTTTAGCTTGAAATTAAAGTTCCTTTATAGATGCAGACTTACTGTTATGAATCTGCGACTTCACCAAGGAAAAGTTGTATGTATTAGCGACTAGGGATGAGCGAGTACAGCATTATCTGTATCTGTATCTGTATCTGTTAACCATATGAATTATCTGTATCCGTATCCGTACTCGGAGTGGGCGGGGCCTAACCCGGAAGTGGGTGTGATTTAACCCGGGAGTGTGTGTGTGTGTGAGTGTGTGTTTGAGTGAGTAAGAGAGAGACATAGAGCGAGAGGGGGAGTGTGTGTGTGTGTGTGTAGCTTAATTTGTAATATTTTTTATACCACTACTACCTAGAATGTGTCAGACACTCAGTGCGTGAAGTAAAATAAAACTGGTTAGAGCCAACTGACGGTTTAAAAAAAAAAAAAAAAAACTCCAACGACTGGCAGAGAGAGGGAGAGAGAGAGAGAGAGAGAGAGAGAGTGAGAGAGCGTAGCCAGACGCTAGAGAGTAGTCAGACACTTAAGGCGTGAAGTAAAAAAAAAAAACTGTTTAAAAAAAAAAAAAAAAAAATCTCCGACAGGCAGGGACGCAACGCGAGTCGCTTTCTACCAGCACCACGTCTGAACGAACCCACGTTTAACAGAACTCTACTGGTTAATAAGTAAGTACAAACTGAAATAAAAACAAACTTCAAGCTGAAGAAACCCTAAACGTTAACCGAAAAGACCCGCGAACCTGAGTGACTGAGAGAGACAGAGAGCTGTTCTGTGAGTGAGTGAGCAGAGCGGTGTGTGAAGGGGAGGAGCGCTGTGACGCTGTGTGAGGATTTTCATTCAGTCCGAGCACAGATAATGACTCGTATTACTCGTATAATACTCGTGCTCGGCAAAAGTGCTTTATCCGTACCGGATACTCGTTTCAGCCGAGTATCCGGCTCATCTCTATTAGCGACCCTCCGAAGAGGCACAAGCTCTTACTTTGTTGTTTCGGAAAGTTTCAAATACACCTTAAATCAGTTGAAAGTCTCAAACATCTTTCGTGAGACATGCTACAGATAGGTAGACGATAGTTTAAATGTTTGTCCCGTTAGTGGCTTTATTATGGAAAATTGATGTGTAGTTCCTGTTATAAGCAGGTTGGTGGGTGGGACTCTTGTTTTGAAAGGGGTTCTGACGGACGAGAGTTCCGTTTTGAAGTGTAAAGTAAACGGGTGTGATGTCCAATAACCATCTCTCCTGTCCTTTCTCGGCTGAGGCCGCCTGACAGTATAAGAGAACTAACCACTCGGCTACATTAGTCTGAAATGTAGCTTTTTGAATTTTGGCATTTGAATTTGAGCAAATTGAATATGTATACTTTGAATGTTTAAAACTTAAACATTTGATTCGGAATTTGAGAACACTGAAAAAGCAGCGATTCAAACAAACACTACATTACTTCATGTACTGATCAGGTGCTGATAAGTAGTGATGAGTTTATTAGTTAAAGTTAGAACACAGTGGAGGAGGACACAGAAACTCCAGCTCGGTACAAACCAACTGCAGCCTCTGCTCAGATCACATAGCAGCCGTGACTCAACAAAGTCGCTTACCGGCTTCGGTAACGAGCTCTGATCTCACTGCATGTCTCAGACTGAGCGAGTGAGTGGGGGCCTGTTTGTGTGTGTGCATAACCCCGCATTTGCATATGAGAATGGATATATGGGACATAAATAGTCCCATGAAATAAATAAATGCGGCATAATGAAATAATGTCCCATGATATAATTTAATGTGGCATTATGAAATGAAGTTTTTCGTAAAATATATAAATGTCATCATTTGGAAAATATCATTTTGAAATTAGTAATTGTATTAACTTAAGTAAATGGATTAATTTATATATTTATATTGTGCTATATTTATATAGCACAATATAAATATATAAATTAATAAAATAAAAATAAAATAAAAAAAATTTATATAAATATATAAATTAAATTTATTGTCATATATTTTTTATTTCAGGGTTTATCTAATAGCAATATTTATTCCTGTTTATTTATTTACCTATTTATTTATTTAATTTAGACTCAAATGGCATTCCATAGTTGATTATCAGTTTCCGCAGTGAATCAAGTGTCAAGGACTGTATATTCTGCCTCTTCCTTTGTTTTCCTTGTCATCTTTGTTTGTCTTTCTGGTTCACTCTGCAGGGGGTAGTTTGAATTAATTAAAAGCCAGTTTGAATACAATTATTTTATTGAGCCCTAACCTCAGATCCACCCAAGACACATACATTTCATATGTACTGGAAAAAAGATTGTGAGCCTTGCTAACCAACATGTTGGACCACACTGATGCTTATGTTCTATCTCATTATGGAGTTACATTTTCTGTCATGTGCCTTCTCTCTCAGATTTGCCAGATATCAGTGTCAGCCACAGCAACCTCACAGTTATCGAGGGTGGTCGTGTAACTGCTATCTGCAATGGCTCAGGATCCCCATTACCTGAGGTTGACTGGCCTGTGAATGGCTTACACTCCATAAATGCACAAGAGGTAGGAAGCACACACACACTTGTGTAGGTGCGCGCGCGCACACACACACACACACACACAGACACAATAAACAACAGCTAGATTAGGGAGTGTTGCATTTTACAAGTTATGCTGGCAGTTGCCTCATAAATAATCAATGTGAATCTCTTTGCATCATCATTGACATGAGTTGCAGCGGAAATAGTTCATTGGAAGTGTTGGTCTTGATTGATCAATTAGCTTTAGTTAGTTAGAAAAAATCATGGAGAGCAAAGTGGCAGTTTTGTCTTAACACAATATAGTATATATATTGTGTGATTTAGAATCGGCTATTGATAGTAGCACAGCATGAATACATAGATTTGAATGAATTCCACCTATTAAACTCTGTTCTTTTCAGTGCTAGTCTCTACCTTAAACGGTATATTATTGTCATGTGAAGACCAAATACATTAAGCAGTTGCTGGCAATGAAGTGCTTGGGTCACAGGCTCTCATCATGCAATGGTCAAAATATTACACAAGCAAACAAATCTAATTATATATAGAATAGATTATCCAATTTTTTTTATAAGATATACAAAAAATAGATACAAATATGGTAAGGCTGATATGGTAGGGTGCAGAGTTTTGAGGAATTATGGCAGATTGGAGGAGTTTGAAAGTCTAATGGCCTGGGGGAGGAAACTGTCTCTGAGCCTGGTGAGCCTAACGTCGGCCAGATGGCACCAGGAACAACAGTTTATGGCTGGTGAAAGGGGTCTTTAATGATCTCGTTGGCCTTCTTCCTACACCGCTGGAAGTAGAGGTCCTCGATGGATGGCAGCTCCGTCCTGGCAATGTGCTGAGCAGTCCTCAGAGTATCCTGGAATCCATGGTGAGCCTCTGCAGCCTGCGGAGAAAGACAAGCCTCTGTCTTGCCATCCTCCTGATGGACTCTGTGTGGTGGGTCCAGGTCAGGTCATCACTGATTCAAACACTGAGGAACCTGAAGCTGCTGACTCTCTCCACCGTAATACCATAGATGGAGAGGGGGGCGTGTTCTACCTTGTCTCTTCCTATAGTCCACGATCAGTTCCTTTGATTTGCTGATGTTGAGATGGAGGTTGTTGTCCTGGAACCAAGATGTCAGGGCTCTGACCTCTCTGTCGGTTACTGCATGTGTTATTTTTGGTTTTACTTTATCATCTTTGAACAAAGTGTTATAATTTAATAATTTTTTTCTCTATTTTAGAAATAGTACAAATGTAGTGACAAATGTCATAAAAAATATTTTTAATTGCTTATCATAAATTCCTGAAAGTTAATCGAGTTAAACTTGGCCTATTTTGTGATAATTTTGTTGGGGCAGGGGAGCGGGTGGGGCTCCAACTTCTCGAAAGAAGTCAAATGTAATACAGTTTAGGGCTAATAGTAAGCAGTGCACCAAATGGTTTACTTCTTAACTACTTTGTATTCCATACTCAAGGGGCTTTTACTCAGCATTAAAACATTGTCTTAACACGGAAACAAATCCTATGACTATGAATGGACAGTGGCCTCAAAAAAGTTTTTTGAAGAATTGGAGGAAAGGCTAAATGTGGGGGTTATATCAATTAGAAGCAAGGTTTAAATGAATCAACGTTTTGTGACTGCAGCAAAGTTGATTAACCATTAATGGATGATATTGTCATAATATATTTATGGTACTACTATTCATTTTATTGTTCTGTCCAATTCTCCCTCTAGGCTAAAGTCATCGACAACAACACCATTCATTCCATCAGCATAACTTTGGTCAATGTAAGCAGAGACGACAACAACTTCCTGCTAACTTGCACTGCCAGCAACATAGTGGGAATGACCAATGCTTCTGTCCAACTAACAGTTCACTGTAAGTACACAGACACATACAAACACACACATTCACATTCAGCATTCTCGTTGCCTGGCTCTTAAATGCTCCATTTAATGGCAACTCATTTACTAGTGTTTTCATAGTGCAAAACCGGCCATCCATGATCATTACAGCCATTCACATACAGGACTGTCTCAGAAAATTAGAATATTGTGATAAAGTTCTTTATTTTCTGTAATGCAATTAAAAAAACAAAAATGTCATGCATTTTGGATTCATTACAAATCAACTGAAATATTGCAAGCCTTTTATTCTTTTAATATTGCTGATTATGGCTTAGAGCTTAAGAAAACTCAAATATCCTATCTCTAAATATAAATATTAGAATATCATGAAAAAGTATACTAGTAGGGTATTCAACTAATCACTTGAATCGTCTAATTACTCGAAACACCTGCAAGGGTTTCCTGAGCCTTGAAAAACACTTAGTTCAGTAAACTAAATCACAAGTATGGGAAAGACTGCTGATCTGACTGCTGTCCAAAGGACCATCATTGACACCCTCCATCAGGAGGGTAAGACACAAAAAGAAATTTCTCAAAGAGCAAGCTGTTCACAGAGTGCAGTTTCAAAGCACATCCACAAAAAGTCTGTTGGAAGGGGGAAATGTGGCAGGAAACGCTGCATAACCAAGAGAGATGACTGCAGCCTTAACAGCATTGTGAAGAAGGGTCGCTTCCAGAATTTGGGGGAGCTTCAAAGACAGTGGACTGAAGCTGGAGTCCAGGTATCAAAAGCCACTGTTCACAGACGTGTCCAAGAAATGGGCTACAATAGCCGTATTCCCATGGTCAAGCCACTTCTGAACTCAAGACAACGGAAGAAGCGTCTGACTTGGGCTATGGAAAAGAAGCCCTGGACAGTTGCAGAGTGGTCCAAAGTCCTCTTTTCAGATGAAAGCAAGTGTTGTATTTCATTTGGAAGTCAAGGCGCCAGAGTCTGGAGAAAGGCTGGAGAGGAGCAAAATCCAAGTTGCTTGAAATCCAGTGTGAAGTTCCCACAGTCAGTGATGGTTTGGGGAGCCATGTCAGCTGCTGGTGTTGGTCCACTGTGTTTCATCAAGTCCAGAGTAAATGCAGCTGTGTACCAAGAGATTTTAGAGCACTACATGCTTCCGTCTGCTGAAAAGCTCTATGGAGATGAGGATTACATTTTCCAGCATGATCTGGCACCTGCCCACAGTGCCAAAACCACCAGTAACTGGTGTACTGACCATGGCATTACTGTCCTTGATTGGCCTGCCAATTCCCCTGACCTGAACCCCATAGAGAATTTGTGGGGTATTATGAAGAAGAAGCTGAAAGACACCAGACCCAACAATGCAAATGAGCTAAAGGCCGCTGTTGAAGCATCCTGGGCATCCATAAACCCTAAGCAATGCCACAGGCTGATTGCCTCCATGCCACGCCGCATTGATGCAGTAATCCGTGCAAAAGGATTCCCAACCAAGTACTGAGTGCATTAATGGACATTTTCAAATGTTTGATTTTGTTTTGCTGTTATAAATCTTTTTTTTACTTGGTCTGAGGAAATATTCTAATTTTTTGAGATAGGATTTTTGAGTTTTCTTAAGCTGTAAGCCATAATCAGCAATATTAAAAGAATAAAAGGCTTGCAATATTTCAGTTGATTTGTAATGAATCCAGAATGCATGACATTTTTGTTTTTTTAATTGCATTACAGAAAATAAAGAACTTTATCACAATATTAAAATTTTCTGAGACAGTCCTGTATGTGTGTATGTATGTATGTGTGTGTGTGTGCATGCGTGTCTGCTAGGTTATGGTGTGTTTGTATTCATGTGACCACTTAAAGGGGTTTGCATAAATATGTTCTCTTATGTAAAGGCCTAAATTGTCGTGTCACATGCGATCAAAAATACCTCAACAACATTACAACTACAGTTCATTATAAAGAAAAATAATAAACTAAATTGTATGACTTTGCTTTCGTGGATTTAATAAAAAATGTATAACCATATTTATAAAACATAGCTCATAATGACACCAGTGTCTCAAACCTTCTTGGACCTTCTAGGGCAGGGGTGGGCAATTAATTTTCCAGAGGGGCCACATGGACAGTTGTGGAGGGCCGGACCAATAAGTGAACTTAATTCTACTCATATTAATTTGATGAGCTTCTACAGATAAGAGTAAATGTTATGGTTAGGCAATGAAAAAGTGAGGCAGGCAAAGTAATAACGCCAACAATATATCACACTTTAATCAACATTTACAAATAATGCAATTTTTTTGCAGTATTCCAAACATCAGCTTTAAATTAACTGTATACAAAGCGCTACTACTATTTGCATATAGTCTAATCACCTCATTTGCGGTTTTTTTCTTGTTAAGTGAGAGATATCGAGTCTGTTCATGGGCATGAACAAGTGCACTGAAGTCAGGTTGAATATCTGAGGTGGATATGCGAAGGACAGCTGACAGGTGATAATCAGTGAGAGAGGATCAGTATCTGGATTTGTTCAACTTCATCACAGAAAATGTTTGTTCACATGTCAGTAGATCCAAAGAGAACCAACATCTTCTGAGCATGCCTCGTCAAGTATGAAAAGTTCTCCTCTTTGAGAGAAGAATAAAACTCCAGCAGTGACGCTGACTGAAAGTGCTCTGCCAGCAATGTACCTGCGGAGGTGATCAACTGATGGTGTGGCTTCTTTCAGAGATGGCATGTGGTTGAGAATGTTACCCTCCAACTGGCTTGAAAGAAACTGCAACTTTCTCATGAAAGCCTTCACCAGGCTGTACATTTCATGTGCAAATAGGCCCTTGCCTTGCAGTTTGGTATTTGGCTCATTCATTAATGCAGTGACATCAACAGCAAATGCAAGATCTTCCATTCAGTCTGCATCTGAGAGATCTGGGCTGTCCTTGCCTTTCTTTTCACAAAACTCTTGAATCTCTGCTCTCAGGTCCCATACTGTTTTAAGCACTTTGTCCAGACTGAGCCATCTGACAGCTTTGTGGTAGCCTATGTCCCCATGTTCAGTCTCATGCTCTTCCAAAAGTGCAACAAACTGTCTGTGATTCAGCTCTTGCCCTGATAAAGTAAACTAATTTAGTTACAACATCAGTAACATGATTCATTATTAGCACTGACTTACACAACACCTCCTGATGTATAATACACAGGGTTCATACACATTTTGACCCATGGATTTCCATGACTTTTCCATGACTTTCAATATCTTTAAACCAACTTTCCATGACCAGACATTTTGTGAGATCTCAGTGTATACATGCTAAAGGGTCTAAATTTAGTATTTAAGCTAACAATGAGAATTGCAAAGCATACACTAAACCTTTAATTACACAAAGGAATGAGACAATAGTTTGATTGACGTCTGTTGTAACACATGGCATGTACTTTTCCATTTGTAGCCAAGCATGGTTAAATCTACACTTCCCTGGCATAGTGCATTATCTCACCTGCTTCCCCACCGAACATTTCAATTAGTATGAGATAGTACGCCTGCTTATATTTTGAGCGTATTTCTTTTAAAAACATATGAATTGATTAAAACTCAGCGTAAATTAACGACATGAAAATATGAATATAACAAATCTCTATGACTTCTCCAAAACTTTTGGGATTACATTTTTTTCAAGCACTTTTCCAGGACTGGAAATAAACATTTAACAATTCCATGACTTTTCCAGGTTTTTCATGACCGTGGGTTAATTTCCCTCACTTTATCTTGCATCCGCTTCAAAAGTCGTCCCTTTTATTGACCGCATTGCTGCCAGCTCCTCAGTAATCGCAAAGTCTTTCGTCATCCCACGTACGAAGATGAGTAACTGGGCTGTGTCGCAGACATCACAGCCCTCATCCAGAGCCAAGGAGAAAAAGTCAAAATCAACTACTTTCTTTAGCAGCTGTAGCTCGAGATTTCTCGCGATGTCCTCCATCCTTCTCGTTACGTTTCGTCCGTAAAAGTCTCTCCGTGCTTTGTCTCGTAATGCCGGTTCAAATTGTAATCCTTAAAAACAGCGATCTTTTCTCCACAATCTAAGCACACGGCTTTCCCATCGATATTTCTTGTCTTAACGTGGGCTGACATTGCGGACTTTAACAGCTAAATCCCATCTCTTCTTAACTCCGTTCGCCAAAACATCATCTGCTCGCGGGCATTCAGGATGTACGTCAGGTAGATGTTAAAAAAAGGCACCTTCAAAATAAAAGAAATGTTGTTGTATTCTTTGCATGATGTCCACCTATTTACGTGCTATTCCTAATATTCCTTTGACCTCACCAGGCCGGTCACAGACAGCCAAAGGGCCGGATGCGGCCCGGGGGCCGTACAATGCCCAGGTCTGTTCTAGGGCCAATGCTTACGTCCTTACGAGTCAACTGTTTGTGAGGTCCCTAATTAAATACCACCAGTGGCCATTTGGGAGTGGGAATCCAGAACCCATTGGAAAGTTCATAATCAAATTTATTCTGAAACTGAACCCCTAAAACCACCACATCATCTTTTAATATAGATATTTCCACATCCTATCCTGCCTGTCCTCACACACAACTGATTCAGACCTGGCTGTATCACACACAAACACACTGTTTGCACCACTGGCTGAGTGCTGCTAAGGCTACTACAAAGGCAAAAGGCCAGCATGGGATAGTCAGACCATGTGGCTGAGATCAATTGTGTGTGAGAGTATTAGTTGCATGCAAAGACAGACCGCTAGTCTGTGTGTAAAGCATTACACAACTAACATCAACTTTCAGTAACCTTACTAATAAAAATATCACAACAATATATGTTCCGCAGGTGATATTTTTGAAGTAATTTGTGGGAATCAGATAATAAGTTGTGCCACGAAATATCAATCTATTCTCACTTACTAGTTCAAGCAAACATATCTGAAGAAGCCTCTTAGATGAGAGAAGAAATGTTGCTGTCAGAGATTTGGGGAAGCAGTAAGCAGTAGGACCCAGGCGCAGAGTGTAAACAAAATAGTAATTTTAATGAAACAGGCTTCTTGACAAGACAACCAAAGCACTAAAGGGGAAATCTGGATAAACACTAAACACACGTAGGAGAAAACACAGGAAGCTTACACGGGGATGCAGAGGTGCAAAGTCCCAGGAGGACAGCACACAGAGAACACGGGAGATCAGGACAGTAAAGCAAGACAGGACAGCAGGACACAACATCACCTTTTTACGACAAACCATCCGAAAAAGTTCAAAGGGGAGCACAGAGACTTATATACACACAAAAGGAAGTCAGGTGCAATTGAACACAGGTGTAACACATTATGACTGGGGCAGACAATCACAGAAAGGGAAGTGAAGAACACACACGAGGAGCAGGCCGGTCCGGGACAAAGCACGGGAGCTCATCAGGAGGACGGCCCGGAAGCCGATCAGAGGCGAAGCACGGGCCCTCAGGCAGATGGCCCAGAGGACGGTCAGGGACTGAGCACAGGGGCACAGACTTCAGCCCCAGACGTGGGGAAAGAACCGGAGTCTCAGCTTGGACATCCGACGGCGGAACAGATGTGACGTCTGCTTGGACCGCCGACGCCGGAACATTTGATGGTATGGTTGCTGCAGGGACCACTGAGGTCGGAACTGGAGGGATGTCAGCAGGGATACCCTGCCGTGGAGCAGGGACTGGAGTAGCAGCCGCCGGGACACCTGATGTCGGCACTGGAGTGATGTCTGCCGGGAACCTCCGGCGCGGGACAGGAACAGACAGCACAAGGACCTCTGACACCGGAACACGCGCGACGTCAGCCGGGACCCTCCGGCATGGAACAGGGACTGGAATAGATGCCGCGGGGACCTCTGACGCCGGAAAAAGAATGACGTCAGTCGGGAACATCCGGGGCGGAACAGGGACTGGAACGAACGCCATGAGGACCTCTGACACCGTAACTCGAATGACGTCAGCCGGGATCCTCCGGCGCGAAACATGGACAGAAACAGAAGCTGCATGCACCTCTGAAGCCGGAGCACAAGTGAGGTCAGCCAAACCCCCCGGCATGGAACAGGGACTGGAACAGACGCCAGGAGGACCTCTGACGCCGGAACACGAGTGACGTCAGCAGGGAACCTCTGGCGCGGGACAGGAACAGACGCAGCGAGGACCTCTAACGCCGGAACACGAGTGAGGTCAGCCGGGACCCTCCGGAGCAGAACTGGGACTGAAACAGACGCAGCGAAAACCTCCGACGTCGAAACACGAGTGACGTCAGCAGGGTGACTCCGGCGCGGGACAGGAGGAGAATGGGACCTTAAGGCCGGCCCATGCTTCTGCATTTTCAGGGACACGCAAGCAAATGAGCCCTTGCGTGCCGTTTGCGTGCCTGCGTACCCCTTCTTGCATGTGTCGCCCAATTTTTCTGACTAAAAGACAAAGCTACGCAAGCCTCACGCAGCCAGGCTGTGATTGGTCTGCTAACTACATCCTTTCCGGAGTCACATTTCCGGTTAAAAGCCCCATAATAGCGGCAGAAACCACGGAAGATGTAGAAGAACGAATATGGATCAAATAGAAAAGCGTTTGGCAGAAGATATCCGAAAGTATGACCACTTGCATAACCCGTCACTGACTGGCGGATTTGTCTGCCAAAAAAAGGCTATGAGAAGAAGCAGTGGCTATGTAAATAAACAGCCGACAACGACTTGGGGTTGGTTCCTGTGATCCCGCTGCAGAGGAGAGAGGCTCCCGCTGTGGACGCCCCCTCTCCAACGTCCACCACCCACAGTAGGACCCTTTTTGAGGCTGCGGGGTCCACCAAAGGCCAGGCGGCGGCCCAGGTACGAGTTAGTGGATGGGGCTGGAGGGTTGAGGTATTTCTTTAGTCTGTCACGCACCTCAACGAGGTACGGGACGAAATGGTAAAAAATGTAGCTCTGCTGGGTCCATAATATGGTTGGATGTTCGGTCAGGGTTATGCGGAAGAAGTAAGAAGTAGAACCCATTGCTTCCTACTGAACATATACAAATTTAAAAACATCTAGCAAATTTACATTGATGTTAGGTGATTTCCATAAACAGCCTGTCAAAATGGGAGGAACTTTTCCATTTGTTGTGAATAATTTTCAGCTGCAGATTATTCCACATTTGTTGTCACATAGGGCAGCAGGTCGGTGGGTGTTGATGGCAATGAATAAGCTTGTCACCAAATGCACAAGTGTGGCTCAGTGTGCAGGAAGTGTTCAGACATTTGTCATTGTATATCATTGCTGGTGTTGGTCCATATGTGGACTTTTCTAAGAATAAGAAAATAAAGAACCTTGCCAGTCATGTATTTTTTTCATATGATTAATTTGCATGTTATTTACATCTTTTAAACCTGTCGATGCGAGCTATTTTTTGAAGCATGATCTATTTTGCCAAGGTTTCACTTCAGATATGAGCCTTTTTAGACATGCTCTATGTAGGAGCTCCAGAGAATTGTGACTTGACTTTCTCCATAGTTTGCCTTTAACACAAATCAGGGAGATTAGGGTTAAAATTAATTATCCAAATGCATATAACTGGGAATGTTAGAAACAAATGGGACCTGTGTCCGAATTAATACCATGATCTTGGTTGAAACTCTTGAAGAATTTCTTTAAACTTGCAGACAGACAACATGAAATACTTTCTGAAACGCTTGCTTGGTTAAGCAAGAACCATGTCTCTCCTAAGTTTTGTGACTGAAATGATGTACGGGAACTTCAGCTGCTTCCCTAGATTGAGCAGCAGCTTCAAATCTCTCGACCACTCTTGGTCTTTAGGTGTTGCTGGGGCTTCAACTCTGCTCCCACTGTAGTATATTCCCTTAGCTAATAGATATCCATAGCACATATACAAACAATAAATGGTATGTTAATATCCAGCTAATGATTTTCTCTAGCATAGGTATAGATCATAATAACATGTTATTATCTTAAGGCGCCTTGAATCTTAAGTTCAAACGTTTAAGTATTATCTCCAGATGTGTTCAGTGTGTTTCTCCTTGTCTGAACTATCCTTGAACTGCCTATGGAATAATGAGAGGAGAGATGCTTTTCAGCGGGTCCTTAAATTTTAAGGTACGACACATTCCCAAATTTAGGCAGAAGGCCCGGTTGTGTGACGTCATTATATCTCTAGGTTTGTGGTAAACAACTCCCCTATAAAACGCCTTACCTTGCAGAGTCAAGGCGGATTTTCACTATTCGGTGTGTTATCTCCGAGTTTTCTAGAAACTCGTCCTGAACCTATAATACTCTCAATAAACATTATACTTGTAAGTACTGGGTCTCCTCTCTTCGAACACCGACTTCAACGAGACACTACTGCGGGAAAGGTACGATACCACGAAGGTGATGGCACACTGAGTTGGGTGCTGCTACTTGCTTTTACCAACTTTCCCATGCAACCTTGACACCTCTTCCCTGTTCTAACCTCAATGCCTGCTGATTGAACTATGATATCTGCAGAATCTTGATAGAGCAGGATATTTCATATGATGAACGTGAGTGAACGTCACGTTCATCGTATCAGTCGTCATGAAAAACCAGGAGCGGGTGAATGTGTGTGTGTGTGTATGTGTGTGTGCACGCTCCCAGAGAGCGGACACACACACCGGCCCTGGGGCTCCGCCCCCAGCTCCGCTCATTCGCTCACGCCGGGTTCACAACGGACGCTGAAGCGTGATGAAGCGCAGCACATCCCTAATAATATCACAGACCTTTGCTGTTATCAGCCAACAGTAAAAATGGCATTTAATAATTTTTTTCAGGCATTTAGTAGTTACTTGCTGCTAACATTAACTGCAACAGCGTCCCAACATTTGTCTTTTTTGGTGTTGTCTTATACAACATGTGCTGAGGATCATACAACTTACTGTAATTCTCCACTCCAATTATTAATTTAATGTCATCCATGGTGAAGAACTTCTCCGCTGTTGCGCGATATGTGGCGAGGAATTAGCAAACAATTTTTTATGTTTAAAGACATTTCCAGAGCAAACACACAGCATCTGCTCAAAAGTACCAAGCTGGATATGAGCAAAAAAAGCATAGTTCTGTTTTTTTATTTATTTCAAAGAAGGCCTACAGATGTATTTTGTTCTCCTCTTCATAAGAGTTGGGTGTTTTCCTTTTTTGTAACAGGTAAAAATAGCAGTTAAATGTCAACAGTTATTTTTATTGTCATTCTATAATTTAATAAATGCAACAAGCTATAGTTATTATATATATTGTATAACTATATATATTTCTTTATAACCTGTGTTATCAAATAGGTTTTGCTGCTCCAGACAGATTTAATTTGGGGGAAGAGGGGGCAAAATGAATCTTTCGATAGTAAAGGTTGCCTACCCCTGGTTTAGTCTATTTGAACGCCATCATTGTTTCATAGTAACTGTGTCTCTCATGCTTAGACCAATGCTTGAGGCACAATTGGAAGCATTTTCCTTTTCAAGATTTACGTATGCATGCATGTTTGCTTATATGTCTGTGTTTGTGCACTGACAAATCTCTCACACTGTCATACTCATCCGGAGCATAATCGCCACCTAAGCTTCCATTCTTGGGCATCTTTGGAACGTTACTCTCATACAGGAGGGTGACAGGTGGCCAGTGCCCTGAAAAAGGGGTTGTGTAGAGGCCAGCAAAGAAGAGGAACAATGCTGCACAGATGGATCTCTGAGGCACCAGGATGCATACATTTTGACTTTCTCTCGACCATCAGCAGCAATGGTATGGATCTCCACCTAGAAGAGACATATTTTTTGATTTAGAGATTGCACAAACAAACTATCCTAGTGTCCTGTCTGCAACCTGCTTGTTATATGTTCTCAAAGTGTTGGTGAGAGCTAGAAAGACACATATACCCCTTTCTCCATAACAGATTAGCTCTGTGAGATGTAAGAGGTGGTCTTGCACCTGTTGATAAAGGTTTCCCTATCAAGACTTCATGCAGGCTTAAAAGCAGCTGTCTGGGTAGGTAAATGTAAATATTTTTGTGGCAATTGTATGTATGCAACTTCCAATTGATTCTGGTGCTGGGTGATTTGATGAACCCTTATCACTGGTTATTCTATGTGGAATTCCAAATATGAGAATTACTTCTTTTAACAGACATTTAATACAAGTAGCTGCATCCTTTCTACTTGTTTTCTCTCTTCATGTTAACCCATTTTGAGAACATATTAACAATGACAAGGAGATACTTGTAACTCTGACTTAAAAGCATATGTACAAAGTATATTAATACAAGGTCCTTACTGGGGCAGTAGATGGTCATATGTTACTGACAGATTACCCCCTGTTTTTCGTAGGCACACTTTGCATCTGACCAGCAACGATTTTTAAAGCAGCAATGCCTGGGGATTACCTTTGGTTTTGGGTCATGTGATTCCATCCCCACTTTTACTACATGTATGAAAGCATGAGCCAACAAATAGAGAAGGGATTTAAATTTCCATCAGAAAATAGTATTTAAGGCAGCTAGTTTAGCAGAGAGCTAAAGCGTGGTGTGCTGCACATTTTACCACAGCTAGCTCTAGCAAACAGATACATGGAATAACTGAATGTTGGTTAGGTTCGCTAATTTGCAGGCACAATTAAGTACATAAAACTCCATTTGTTATGCTGAGGTGGCATATGAGAAAAGCCTGTAATTTTCTCTGTGTCCGAGGGTTTCATCGCTTAGCCAGCTTAATCACTTTGTAGTATTATATTTATATTATTAGTATTATTAACTTGTGCTGCCATGATAAATAATGATCACTATCACTATTGTTATTTTTATTAAGAGCTTCAAAAAGATTGTAACACAACTCTCTTATTTCAACCCCCGTTCCCATCTCTCGTTCTCTCAACTCTTTTCGAACGTCCCAGTCGTGTATTATATGGGTTCAGGGGCAGAGTTCAAAGAACCAGCACTGAGGACAGAGTCCATTTCACTGTAGCCATGTGTTTACAGTAGTTTGCCATGCAGAACTTTGAGGAGTTTTAGGTCCTTCAAATTATTATTACTTTAAAGATTTTAGCCATTTTACTCACTTGTTGAGTAGAAAGAAATAATGCTGAACTTACAATTAAAAAGCAAGGGATGGAAAACAAAAGATAACATAAATAAAGTAGATAGTATCTAGTGATGAGTCTTTTGTCTTTAATTGATTGAATTTCAAGCTGTGGAGGTAGCTGGGAGAGCACCTTCACCTGGACAGAGGATCAATCAGCGCAAGTGAGAGCTGTTAGCTGATCTATCTTTTGGTAAAAAAGGTAGGAGCAGAGCTGCCTCAGAAAGACAGTCACGGAGAGAGACACACAAGGTCTAAGACAGACACATGAAAAGCCACGAAGAGAGACAGAGACACTGGGCTGCAAAGCCAGTCAACAGCAGAAACTGCTGGCCTGTGGCATGGTCATTTGTCACACAAGCATTTTTGCAAATAATGTCTTCTCACATTCTTATTTCTCCTTTCTCATCGCTTTTCTCTCTATTGGACAAGAGCAGATGATTTTTCTTTAGAGCTCCGTTAAGCAGTGGCTTGTAAATTCATTACATTATCTGGCAATTCACAGTATTACTTATTGGTGCATGTGTTCTATGTACATTTGTAAAACAGAACTGATGTTCCAAAATACATGGCTCAACCAGTCTCCTTACAGCCCATGCCAGGACCATGTGTAAGGCAGCCGTTTTTCCAGCTTAATCTCAAGCTCAACCTCAAGCTCAACCTATGTTTGTCTGAAATTCTGTGTGTGTGTGTTTGTTTGGTGGAATGACTAATACGAATGACCCCCCTCCTCTCTCTCTCTCTCTCTCTCTCTCTCTCTCTCTCTCTCTCTCTCTCTCTCTCGAATTTCATTGAGTCTACTTTGGTAAGAAAATTACACTGTTCCAGCCTACAATAAATTTCTGTTTGTAGACAGTTGATAGGAAACAGAGAGAAAAACTAGAACTGGAACACATGCTTACACACTGAAAATCAATTGCAACCGATTTTGGTGAGACTGGCATATTAAAACGACAATTAAAGTTTATCCCCTTGATATATCTCTCTTTTATGTCTGGCTCTCCCTTGAACAACAGCAACAGTACTTCAAGTGTCATTGCAGAAAATTCAAGTTTTACTGTGATACATGTACATGTGATAGTGTACAACAATAAAATAATTTACTATCTTCATGTGTCTTGTTTTCTGTTGCGTTGTTTTTTTGTTTTGTTTTTCAGTTCCTCCCACCATTGTGCAGCTGAAGGAGCCAGAACGGCGCCATGATACTTGCATAGAGTTCACGGTTCGGGGTTCACCCCACCCAACCTTACGATGGTTCTACAAAGAAAAGGTGTGTTTGTTTCACACACACACATATTGGTGAAGGCTACTGTATTTCTGATTTATATATATTTTCACACGTTTGATTAAATGTATTTTATTTGTATAGTGCTAAATCATACCATACTAATGGCTCTTGTGGCCACTCCGAGGAAAAAAGCCAGCATGGGATGGTTCGACCTTGTGGCTGAGTTTAAATACATCTGTTAAGTTTATTGGAGATGCGTGTGAGGATATTGATTGCAACAGGTTAAAGAGAGGGGTTATTTGCATACATACATACATCCAGAACCTGAGTCTGCGGTCGAGCATATAACGGACATTAACTTGCAGTAACCTTAACACCAAATTATCCCAATAAAACAACTCAAACTGATAAAGCATCACATATGGATTATAGGAAGTATAGTATAAGTATAAATTGTCAAAGTAAAGTAAAGGATCCAAATCTATTTTATAAACAAATACATACTAAATTTATACAAGGAAGGGATGAGACCTTAAATCTTTCAATAAAAAAGTTTGGTAAATGGACTCAGAGATCTGAGCGATGATGTTTATCAGGGGTGTCAAACATACGGCCCGCCAGGGGGTCCAGCTCGGCCCGCCGGATGCAAGGCATGCTCTAAATTTAAAAACAAATAAAAAAAAATTAAACCCCCATCTCACTCTTTGCCAGTGATTCTCAAACGGGAGGGGAAATGTGAGGCAGAACTATTGTTTGGACGTCTGCATCTCTGTAACGGTCGAACGGTAAACAATCGTTCTTTCGCCGTAGCCAGGGGTCGGCCACCTACGGCTCTGCAGCGGCATCCTGTACAGTGATGTGCATGTCGCAAATCTTTTTCGCGAACAGTGAACTCAAGTTCACGTTAATTTGTTAATCATCATCGTATCAGGCCAGCATGAAATACCAGGAGCGACAAATATGTGTGTGTGTGTCCAGACAGCACACACACCCAGGCCCGGGGGCTCCGCCCCAACTCATTTGCTCAGAGAGATGCACCGTGAGATCAGAGCTCGTTACGTAGAAGCCGCCGGTAAGTAAAGCGTCTAACGAACAGATTAAAGGAAGTTAACTTCAGAGTTGTGTGTTTGGTTGTGACTTGACTTAGACAGTTTAGACAGTTCTCATATTAATTATATGATTATGTTTTATGTGTGGAGAAACTTGATGTGGACTGTTATCAATAGTTCTGAGGGAGATTATCACCTTGAATATTATAGATGAGGTAGAAAGATTATTTGATCTATTTGTAAAATGTTTTATTTCTTTCAGTACTTTTATCCAACGCGACTTAAAATATCTGCATTAAACCATGAGGGTACAAACCCAGAGCCCAGTAAATCTTTTCTGCCTGACATCTGTGGTGCTTCAGACACAACACAAAAGACTCTTTAATAGTGAGTTTCTTCTTTTCATTAGATGAAGAACTGCAGCACCTGATGTCCTCAGTAACAATATGGTGGAGATCGGCAGCTTCAGGCTGGTCAACATGAGGACGACCTGCACAACACTTCATGTTTTCCTCCCTTAACTAAAGACGGCCTGCAATGGCTTAGAGTTGTGAGTCACTGCTAAATGTCATGGATAATAGAGTTAATTTCTATAGTCATTATGGTTGATTAAAAAATTCACACTTATTTGAACAATGTTTATCTTTTGCTTTCCGATTTGATACACTTTAGATAAGAACCCAGTGTTCTATTTTTCTTCTTTGCCATAAGAGACAGAACAAGGTCATCACAGCTGTGTCCCTCAGGCTCATCCATCCCTAATAAAATGATAGGAAAAATGATTATGATGGCATTATTGCAGAGGAAGTGTTACTTATGAACAAAGTTTGCATCCATATTTTCTGTGGATATTCAACTATGTATTTGAATATGCTTTTGGATTAAACTGTGCACTACCAAGACAATGAATGTACAGTATGGAGTTATTTCACATTAAAGTATTGCATATATTATTTAATCCATTATGTATTATATGCAATACTTTGCTTTGATTGTTTGTAAGTAATGAAAACAGGGCTTACCATGGAGTCAGTGTTGAAGTGACGACTCAGTGTTCAGTCTGGTTGGATTCCAGTTGTGTCTCATGTTGGACATCCTATAGGAACATTCAAAACAAATACACAGATATGTAAAGTAATTAATGTGCCAGGTTAACTCCTTAACAGACTTTTACATGGTAAAAATAAAAGTGTATTACTTCAAAGTTCATCAGATCATAATCATTTCAGCTTAGGAAATATGTGGTGGACATCAGCCTCAGGTTTTCTATGAGACTGTCTATTCTAGTAAAGTTACACTTGCTAAAAAAAATTTATATTTAACACCATAATTCAGTGAAGACTGCCTGAGATTAACGATGTAAAAACTGAAGGTAGCAGACAAGTTTAGTTTTAACTGTAACACTTTACAACACATAGACACCAATACTCGGAATAAAGAGTGTTAGGAGATGTAATGCTACTTTAAACAGCTGCTCTTAAAATGCAGATATGACTTTAAATACTCAGGTTTCAGTTGACCACAGTAAATCTGTTTCTGCAGAATAAGAATCTGTGTAATGTAGTCAAGTCAAATGGTATGTCGAGTGAAACGACTTTACATAACATTAGATATTTTACGTGGCAGAGCTTATTCTCTGTACGGGCACAGTCTCCTGTCTCGGTTTAAAAGATTCATCATCAAACTCTAACGCTTCTCTCTGCTGGGCGACGGGCTCATGTCGGTTCATGTCGGTAATAACTCCTGTTCGCATCGCCATTACTGCTTGTATCTTGCCTCCGGGGTGTTCACTGACCGGGGAGTAGCCTGTTAGCTCAGGTGAAGCCGAGCAGGCAGGAGGCTAGGAGTTGCAGTCGTCGCGGTGACGTGACGTCAAGTTAATTTCAAACCTCTATATCGCTTAAAAGGGGGAGTTAGAAAAAAATTCACCCCCCTCAGAGTTGTCATGAAGGAAACCCTCGATATTGAGACTAAAACCAAATTTTTAACCATGCTGTAAAACGGTTTAATTATGCTCTAAACTGCAGCTTTTTACACTTCCTTATCGGCCTCATCGCTCAGCCCAGGATGTTGCCCCTTGGCCGGCCCTCACCTTTCACTTTCAATGCGTCAGACTCCTAGGTCCGTGTTCCAAGATGGGTCGGACCCCCTCGTTATGTTGATTTCATGTTGGTATCCACCGCCGCCACGCCCCCCCACCCTGTGCTATACGCGACGTCATCCAGGGTGGAGGGGCGTGGTGGTGGCGTTGGGGTATGAAGCCATTATGCAATGATTTTACTGGTCTGGCCCACTTGAAATCAAAGTGGGCAGTATGTGGCCCCATAACTAAAATGAGTTTGACACCCCTGAGATATACGTGAGCTTTTTTCCTCTCCACAGTCGCAAAAGCACTTGCTCATTGCGGGAAATGTTCATATAAGATTTTTATGGTCTCAACCTCAATATGTAAAGTCTCTTGAGATAATGTTTATTATGATTTGGCGCTATGCATATGCAATACAATTTAATTGAATGTGATCACACTCATCATCACACTTACTCAGAGATTCATGTTATGATGCTATTCATGTGTTGCTCATATGTAACTCCCACTCAGGAAATTTCCCATACTGAGTATGTGCGCCCTGATATGGACATTTACAAGGACGATATAGAGGGCTGCCTAAACTTTAAAAATCCAACACACCACAACAATGGAAACTACACTTTGGAAGCCACTAATTACCTGGGGGAAGCCACCTTTACTGTGTATGGGCATTTCCTTGACAAGCCCTTTGACGGTAAGTGTTCACACTAGTATCCAACAACGTTGGCAACAGACATTTTATCAATCATGATTACTTCAAATTAAATGAGTACTTGAGTTATCATCTTCTTTGTTCAGCTTATTGGCAGGTGGCATCCAACTTCTTCTTTGCTGGTTCAACCTTTTGTCCCAAATTTGTTTGTAAAACATTGCCTTTGATGACTCTTGGGGTGCTGCAAAGTGGCATTTGATTTTTATGAGGGTAAATTTGACAGTATGAGTAGAGGGCAGTAATGCTCCTTGCGGTTTCCACCGGACAATAACCGAACAAAGGAGAAAAAGTATAAGAAAAACCCCATTACAAGTAAATCACATACAAAAACAACAATGAAAGGAAACATTAAAGAATAGCAGCATGGCTTAGTGCTCCTTAATAAGGATCAAATGCTCCTTAATAAGGAGCACTAAGTTGGACAACATTTTTACTTGGCTGATAGGACACACTAGACTCAATAATACCCTGCCCTTGATAAACAGATATCCAACAGGGTTATGAAATTACTGCAAAATAGAGGAGTTAATGGAAAATGTGCAGTAGAGGCTGAGCAAGGAAGAGGAGGCAGATACAGTAGATGACGATAATGCACCTTGCTGTCGCCACACGCCGAACTGAGAAGAAGAAGAACCCTATTAGAATCTCTTATCTAATTCAGTATGAACATTGGGCCATAAAGCATTTCACTGAGAAGAGAACAAAAATCGTTTTTGTGCCTCCTCACCACCTCATTTCACCCAATAAGAAGTCACCAACTTTATCTACGAAACACATACTAGTGTTTGCAATGCAGCTCTAATCAACTACTGGAACTTAACATAATTGTGTGCATCCATTCACATAGTCACTTTTGTGCTGGCCCTAGAATAACATTTTGCCCAGTTTAGGCACTAATACAAAAGTTAATTTACAGATACTCAGAACAATAACAAATGCTGTGCAGGTAGTTCCATAGGTCATGACTGCTCAAACAGACCTGACATCTTAGCATGAATGGGTACAACAAACACAGTAAGTTATGTCTGGCAGAAATGCCAATGCATACCACAGACAAAAAGTTAAGGTAAAGTTTAAAAACGCCAAACCACAATCTTACTTGGAAGCTAGAAAGCCATTGTGGGCATTAAACTTGTTTTAGACAATCAATAACACCATGCGTTATGAAAGTACTTTCCGAACTTATCAAACATCATAGGTAGATTCCACCATATACCTGAAATTTCCTGATTTTAACAGATAACACAAGAAAAGATTCCAAATTCAGGTTTGGAAATTTTTTTACAAACTACAATTAGGACAACAAGCCCTTGTTCTGATTTGAGAAATTGCCAACACATAATCTCAAATAAGATTTTTGCAGAGAAGTGTCTAGAGACAACACACAAACTTCACTGAATAATAACAATTATAAGAATTACTATTATTATAAAAATGTCTTACACATGCCCTCCCTTTAAAACTTCTAGCCATTTTGTTTTTGACATCCCTTTCTTCATGCTACAGTTTGTCTTACATTCTCTTTTCTGTGTCTCTGCTACTTTTCTTTTCACAGGTCCAGAAACAGATTATGAGTATGGTACGTGTTTTTTTTTGTTGTCATATTTGTTGATAGATTTTTATTCTCAGGATTGTCAACAAGGAGTTAACAATTTAACATGGCATTCTATAAATGATGTTTAAGGCCCCAAACATTCATTTTATTTAATATTATCATCATAGAACATGAAGACTACTGACATAGATTTTACCTGCCTGTTATGTAAGGCATCATTTAGTGTCAAATATTTAGTGGCAGGAAAGGAGGAACACTGTCAGGTGAATGTAAATTCAGATGCCAGACAAAAACACATTATAATCGATCACTCAAACTATGTTTTGGATTCCAAAACACATGAGCCGGCCTTCAAGCTTGACTGATATGCAGTATGTACTTTCAGACTTTGAATCTAAAGTCTGTGGACTATGTCAATATTATGGTTATTGGTTATCATGGAGCTTCTATAGTGTAGTCTTACCATAACTGTAAGACGTGCCTTGTATTGAGTCTCCAAATCGCTCTGCATATGGTGGATAATACATGAATAGGCCAAACTATTTTGAATTAAATGCTGAAAAGAAACATTTGCTGGAGTGTACAGTTTTTAAAGTACTTGTACTTAACTTAAGTTTAATTCTATTTCACTCCTACTTTTTATTGTCTTTCCTCACAGTTCAGTTAATCATACACAATAAGTATTTCCAAGAAACAAACAAAAGAGGCAAGCAATTATCCGAAGACTTATGATGCTAGCAAGGGTCGTACATCAAAAAAACATTAGGAAGGACTCTGGAATTCATGTACACTCCTGATCAAAATCTTAAGACCAGTTAAAAAATTGCATGAGAAATGGGAACAAGAGACCAAAAGTTGTGAGCAGGCTGATGAACAGCCTACTTCAGTTAAATTGTTGTTTTCAATAAATTGCCTGCTCAGAACTTTTGGTCTCTTGCTCCCATTTCTTCTTCTTGCATTTTGAAGCTCTACTTAGAACCTTCTTAAGATCCAACAGTGCAAAATGCAAATTCATGCAATTTTTTAACTGGTCTTACGATTTTGATCAGGAGTGTATATGAAGGTAACAAGACAATTTAGAACAATGGAACATGCCAAGCCAGAACTTTTGGTAAAGTCATGTACGCTGCGAAAGACAAAAATAATCAAATTTCTTAACAGATATTTCTTGACGTTAATAGAAAATGACATGAGTTCAAGGAAAGATATGAAGAGGAAGCATCAACTTTATTTAAGAGGGACTGGGTAGGAAGAATCCTCGCTGCTGGTAGCGGAAGGACCAACCAAGCATGTTAGGCTCAATGATCTGTTAAGCTATAGTCTTAACAAAAATAAATACTGTATGATCCTTATGTGCTGGAAATGCAATAAGTTGGGTGAGACTATGCTGTCTTTTATATAAACCTTTGCAAATGGCTCAACCATTCAGCAGTTGTCTTGGCAGAAAGACAAAGGAAGTACAGAAAGAACATTTGAGGTGGTGTAGAGTGATAACACACAGCCAGCAAATCAGATCAAGTTTTAGATCAGAAATCCTTGTGGTTTCCATCTGTAGTGAACAGATATAGAACAAAATAAATGTCCATTACACGATAGGATTTATTTAGTATTCAGTAATAACAGATCACAATTTAATGACTTTGATCATGAAAACTGAACATGAATTCACTCATTTTATAGATGTGCTCATTTATGCTCAACATCTATTGCACTTATATCCCTAAGTGATCCCTCACTTGTGATTCTTCCTGTGGTTTCTGCATTTTTTTTCTCTGTTAAGGCGGTTGTTTGGGACAGAGGATATCAAACCTTGTGAGACAAATTGGAATTTGTGAAGATGGGCTTTACAAATTAAATAGATTGAGTCATTGATTCATTGATTCATTCTTTCATTCATACAATCTGTATCTACTTGTGTTTTTCTATCAGTGACCCCGACTGCAGAGACACATAAGCCTGAGAAGGATACGTTTGGGGTGAGCAACTGAAATATTAAAGAAATGTATTGCCTGTTTTCCTCTAATTATCCTAGTCACCCAGGTGAAGAAACATATCTATAAACAAAAGTAAATACAGAGAAAGGACTGAACAACTTAAAATATCTGAATTCAATTAAGTTAAAAATATTTGTATTATATTGTTTAAAATTCTACTTATTTTTACATATTTTTAAATGAACTCCTGGCTTGACTTGAGGATTGTGTTTGTGATCAAGACTAAATATAATTAAGTCGGGCCAAGTTGCATAATTGCATTGTTATCTTTTCTGTTTATGAAAAGCTTCAGATAATATTAAAGAGGTGCTCGTTGTTGAGGGACTCCCAAAACTGTGTTTTCAAAGAAAATTAAGGTGTATTATTCAGTTCTATTTTAACATATTCTTCACCTATGTTCAAGTTCAGCCATTTGTTTCAGTCTGCTGACATTCTTTGGTGGCTAGTGAGACTGAGAGCTTGTAAGAGGTGTGATTAATTTGATACTCGTATAATTAACTGAGGACAGATACATGTTGAGCAGAGGTTGTGAAGAGATAATGTTTAGTGTCTGTTTGTTAAATTATCTATCGCATATTTTTTTTGTTATCAAGTTTTTATTCTGCCTTCTGTCATGCCACACAAGGGGCATTGTTTTTCTTTAGATGCTGGGCAATGATATGGTCTATAGTCACATGACTTAGACTTGAGTCAATGGAAATGATCAGAATGTCGTCAGGACAAACGGCAGTGATAATATGATGGTTTTTTAAAAAGTGGTCTTGGGTCTCACTTTACCCCTAAGCTGGGGTAAAGTAAGACAGACCATAGAAATCAAGGGGGTAAAGTGATCCAGTTACTTTTTCCACATTAAAAATACCATAACAACACATGTTGTAATAGTTCAAATCCTGACAGCTAGATTGACAACCACACATTCAAAAACTAATATCGGACTAGTAAGAGAATCATGGGGATTGGTCAATTAAGCACATTTATGATTATTATGATTCATGTGATCTCTTGCACATCATAGCTTACCTGCACATTGTTTCTCTATCCATTTAGCAGGGGCAAGGACATTTTTTTTCTCTACGTATTCAAATGCCAGTTCACGGCACTTAGCTGGAGCAAGGCCATGGAACTGGTCAGCTAGTTGTTTCAAGTGTTTGGCAAGCTCCCCCTCCATCTCATCTGTGAATATTCTCTTTGTCTCAGCTACTGCACCCCAGGCTACTGATTTTACTTCCCCTTTCTCTTTGTTCTTTATGGATCTTTTGAGGGTTGTTTGTCAATATTTCCATCCCTTCCAGCTTTTCTTAAGGACTTCTTTCCTTATATGACCTCAGCGGCTGCACTCTCAATCTCTGCGAGGGGTGTTTGGCCCCAGATTGTCTTCCTGGTGTAGTTTCTTGGGATGATGGCTTTTCAAAATGGTTATGACATTAAAAATAAAACATGTGTAATGTAATATTACACTTAAATATTTTTAAGACTAAACTTAACTTGTGCTTCATGTCTCACTTTACCCTACAGCATTTGTCTCACTTTACCCCACAGCCACCATTTATTAAAAAACAACATCTCTTACCAAGTCAGGCTAATCTTCAGTTAGCATCAATCACATGGTTTTATATGTTGGAAGTTCATCAACATGTTTGATATAAGTTTTTCTACCTGAATCAATTTGTTTGACACAACAGTTGATTAAGTTCAAAGCAAGAAAATTTACTTTTACATGCAAAAAAAAACATTTTTGTGAAAAAACATAACTACCATAGCACCAACACCAACTTCTCCTTCATGGAAAGGGGGGACTGGGAGGGGCTTGAAAACATAATGGTCACATGACCACAAATGTGTTCCGTTGCCTAGATACTAGGTATCTCACATTACCCGATGTCTCACATTACCCCGCTCTCCCCTACTCTAAATTAAACAAATATCATTATACACCTAAATGACTGTACATGACTGCTGATCAGCGGTAGCTAATAAATACAGTATTTATGTTGCTAATAAATTTTGCCTAATCAAATGGGATTTTACATGACGTTCAAATCCACTTACTTAGCTATTTAAATACATTCGCAGTATCACCAAAACACCTGTTGAGGTTGTTGCTTTGCAAAAAATGTTCATCTACAGATTTTTGTCTCGAACTTTCTTTTATCTGAATAGAAGATGAACAAGTGATGATTTGTGTGATTCTAGGTCTCAATAGCAGTAGGCCTGGCAGTGTTTGTCTGTGTGATGCTGGTGGTTCTCCTTCTCCTTATCAACAAGTGTGGACGACGCTCCAAGTTTGGATTGAAAGGTAAGAAGCAAATATATCACTTTATCCCTTTGCACAGACTTTCTGAAGATTCAGGCTCAAAGTTTATTACATGACTAAAACTTAAAAGGTGTGATATGGTGCTATACATGAAAATAGAACGCATATATTGTATATATGTTTCATACTTAATTTTTTTTTTCTGTTAAAATATTTACATGCTTATATTGTTACTCTTGCATGGACCTATTGTAACTAACACAATTTCCTTATGGGATCAATAAAGTATTTCTGAATCTGAATACCAGTGCTAGTGGACGGAAAGGCTCAAACCATTAACTTCATCAATATCTTTATACAGGGCTCTACAGTGTGATTACTTCACTTGCATTTGCCCCTAAAAAATAGATGTATGCATAAAGGTTTTTTATGAGCAGTGTGTGAATTAAGAATAAAACCAAAGACAATAAGAGATACCAGAGGGTATTTAATGGCCACAGAAAAATGTGAAAGTCAGGCAAGAAACCAGTCACTCAATAAATCAACGACATATTATACTTAAATCAGAGACATTGATTCATCGTTTTAACCACATTTATTGACATGCGCACAGGAAGTGATGTGAATGTTATAGTCTTTGGCTTATTAAACCCCTATGTGATGTCATCGGGATTAAGAGAGGATGGAGCAGAATGTAGCAAAGGAATTCTCCCCCTGGGGTCTAGAATAATTAAGTAGCGCTCAGGTACTCACATACACGATCTAAGCTGGGAGAAGTAAAAGGTTTGTTAAGAACGTAATCATCCACCTGTTCATGTTGGATGGAGTCACTGCTCTGTTGGAAATGTCAGTTTAATGAGCACAGCAGAGATGATCCGTAACCTTACTCAACACTGTCATCTGGAGGCACTCAAGTGTAAAGGTTTTAGGAGGTGATGATGAATAACAGGAAGCGGAGTCTTCCTGTTTTTTATAAGCCTCTTGTATTGGAGCTGTTTCTGCCAACAGTCCACCAGTTTTTTTTCTGGACTATAATAAAATAATAAAATCCCCAAAAGAAGGGCAACATGTGTGAAAACATGTGACCAAGGTTCTCTAAAATCGTATTTATTGTCTTTATCTAAAATATTTTAGGTGCTACATCTCTGGGGTAGCGTAGCCCATGTTGGTTTGAAAAGATTTGTTAAACCCATAAAAACGTATCTTCTGTCTGAGACAATCCAGACCCCCTATCCAGCAGCAGAGGGAGGAGGAGAGAAGACAGATACTGACTCATATCTCACTCCACTAGAAGCTATATGTAGTTTTCCTGTTTATAAAGTATATTTTACCTGATGGATTTTCCTGCATTTAGATATTATCAATATGTTTGGCCATATCATATATTTTTGATTAATTTAGTCTGAAACCAAGTGGATGTTTATTCTTAATTATCAAATTCCTGTTTTCATTTTAAATAGTTCTCCATCAACAATCAGGTACAACAGTCAGTATGCCATACTCGAGCGCATGGTATGTGAAGGAAAAGTAGCATTAGAATGTACCAGAGGCTCCATTTTTCCCATTGACTTGTTAATCCTTACCTTGGTGGATGTAAAGCCCAACCTGAGCTATTTAAATCAGAGTAGATTAGTCTCTAAGGCTGATGAATACTGATTTACTATGTTTATCTTGTTTTCTACAAGACAGTACTTTATTAATTTGCTGCACATTCACACTCTCATACCACTAGGTCTAGCCTTATATGAAACTAACATTCGCTGATTTTTGTTTTCTGTTTGGCAATTGCTATTGAAGTTATCAGGAGTAATAAAATGTTAAATGTTAAAAATAGAAAAATAAAGCAGTGCATTATTGTCTACATTACAAATGTGAAAAAGTAACTTTTGAATTAAAAATGAGGATGTAACTCCTTATGGTATATATCAAGCCTGGTAAAAGTGAAAGTTTTAAGGTGAAAAAACATGTACATGGTCAAGAACAAGCTTTCAGGATTCCAAGCACCTTTTTAAAGGGGTTACCAAACACGAGAGCAGCAGTCTCAGAAAGCAGAACTTCCAGAAACCCCACCTCTAAGACTGGATTCTGCAGAAATGTAGAATTTAGCAGCAGACAATCAAATTGAGGTGAACGGGTAGAATGTGTGCTGAGATTATCCCTGGGTGTAATTTATTTCAGGTTGTACAACTGTGTACTTTTCTGATCTTCAGATGTTGTTGCTGCAATATGTTCCACCTAAAAATGATGCTGCTGGTAAAACATCTTTCCAAATTTCTATTCCCTATTTGTAGCACAAGTATTACATAGTACATGTTTACTGGTCAAGATGCTCAGATTTTTACAGATTATTAATTGTTAAAATGTTATGCTAATTGGTTGAATATGGTTCCAAGACTTGATATGATAATGTCGCACATGTACTCAATGGGCCCTATTTCACAACTGATGAAAATCTGTCCAGTATTCAAGTGGTGTAATTAGCAAATGCACTTGCCCATCTGAGGAAAGAGGCATGTTAGCCTTAAAATATGTCTGGTCAGTTTCTAGGTGTATTTATCTACTTAGGGAACCAGTCAGTGATGCAGTGTTGACCAACAGTGATCTGCAATGAAGACAATGGAGCATTATTTAACTGTTATTTGTTTTTGTTTGCTTTGGGCACAGGTAGGTTTGTTTCCTTTGCAGAAAAGTATGCTCTCCAATATAATAGCAATTCTCTTAATTCTGCAGTACTGTCACACCACTGTTGGAGTCAGAGGAAGGACTTGCAGGCACAGATGGCAGGGTAAAAACGTGCAAAAGGATAAATCAGTTGGTACATTTTTGGCAACAGATAAGCATTCAGATCCGATCATGGCAGGAGCAGAATTGACAAACGAGTTGGTAAAAAAGTCCACAGAGAATATGCAGATATGATTACATGTTTTTAGACCTAGGACCTAGTAGAAGTATTTTACGTCCTAGTCAGATATATTTAACCTTTGCAGTTACAGTCATATTGTCTTATACAAAATAAAAACAATTTATTGACCAGATTCAAATAATATAACATTGACATTGCCTAAACTAGCTCTCAAAGCCCAGGAAATGGTTCCTGAGGTATTTTTCAGACCAATGTTTGCTGCACCTCAGTTATTAAAGCGAGCAGAGAAACTCAATTGTCTTTCGAGTCAAAGTACACGCCAATCAAATATAGTATTTGAGTAGTACCCATCCCTTATTCAATTAGTTTGTATTTTAATTAGAGTAATTCAGTTGTTAATCAAACCATGCAGTAATGTGAGGGGGGTTGCAGAAATCTTATTAGTTTACAGCTAGTTATTCACTACCTTCACAAACATCCTCACACCAACAAAATTATTTGAATTTGCAAACTGAGTACTGTTTCCAGATCAATCAGTCAGTAAGGGATGAATGCAGTCATAACGCTGTGATGGCCAGAACCATCTAGGCAGTATAATATTTCTTGAGTGTTGTTTACTCTTGTTTACATGCCACTGCTTTGCTTTCAGTCCCTGTGACGTCCTCCTCTATAAACCCCCACCACTAAAGCCCTGAGCAGCAAACCAATCTCCAAACCAGTCCAAAAGACGTGGATAGAGGAGGGTGTAAGATGTTTTTACACCCTGCATGTCTTTATCAATCCACATCAGAGGGATAAAGCCAGTGCCGCTGCTAGCCATTTTAGTGCCCTAAGAATAACTCCTTTATGATTTGGATGCACCTCTTGAAGGCATTTCTGATGGAGAAATGTGAGCAACTCCAAGGCAGTTGTCTGTGGTGGCCGTACTGGAAGGTTGATGATTTCCTTAACCATCTCAAGTCCATCAATATCAGAACTTCCTTTCTCAGTCCGTGTCTTCTGCACTTCAAATCAAGCATAACTCCAAATTTGTCTCTGACCTGGGTCATGGTCTCAAAACACTCCTGCAGTGACATCAAAGCTGAGTCCACAACACAATTGAAAAATGTTACCTCAAGCCTTTTGAGGGCATCACTGAAGGGCTCATCAGCAGCCTCATATGCAAACTACCTTTTTGTGTAGCTGAGCCTTCTCACCTTGAGCTCTGGCTCTATGTTCATGGCCTCGCAAAGGTCGTTGGCAGTTGACACTGCCTCAGCAAACCCAGAGTGCCTGTACCTGGAGAGGGAGGTTTTTGGCACTGACCAAGTAAACATTGAACTAGCTTGTTTACTTGGTTAAAGAATTTCACACCAGACAACAGAACAGATCAGAAATCTAAAAGAGGCCACCTCTTCTGCCAGGGCTTGAGCCTCTATTTTTGCGGCTGGGTCATTGACTGTTTCCTTAGCCTCGATGAGCGCATTTCTGATTTCTTTAATTTGACTTCTGGCAGCTGTGACACTCTTAAGCCTGCTCTCCCACCTCACATCACTCCATGATTTCACAGTCAGGTTGATGTGTTTTGTCAAGATGCTCCATCGCTGTGTAGCTCCTGAGAAGAAACATAATAGCTTCTGCAAATAGCCAAAAAAGCCAGTGGCATCCCTGGACGACTTGGCAGCATCAGCTATGACAAGATTCATCGAATGAGCTGCGCAAGAACAAACAACGCCCTCGAATTACATTGTAGCAGTCAGGCTTGAACTCCTTGCTTCTTCCCCTTCAGGTTTGCTCCATGTCATAGGCCTGTCCGCGGCAATTATCAAACGGAATGTTGAGTTCCTTCAACTTGTCTAGAAGGACAGTAGACAGGTTCAGGCCAGTTGTTTCAACCACCTCCATATACCCAAGGAAATACTCCTTGATATTTGGCTTTGGCACCAAATAAGCAATGCGCACGATGAGGGACATTTGTTCCTTGTGGCTTATATCAGGTGTACAGTCAGGAATTATTGAGAAATATTTTGCTTCCTGAATTTGTGTCTGGATTGTTTCTAATACTTGTGGTATTGATCTACTGGTGGAGACGATCTGGATCAGTTCATTTTTTGTCTGCTGTCCAAGATAATGCGTTCAGGAGCTTTCAACGGATATCTTGGTCAGTTGATTCTCAAACACAGCATCAAAATGGCCTAAAAGCTCCACTTCCTTTAAGAAGTTGCCATTGTCTGGCTCATACAGACAATGTGAAGAGGCTCTAAATGGCAAATTCCTTGAGGCAAGAGATAGGGTTATTTTAACTTAGCGTTTGAGAACATCTCGCCATCTTCTTTTTTCTGCCTCCAGCAATGTCAGTTCCTGGTGGTCTATTGTCATATTTTTCTCTAAACGCATGTCCAGTTCTCTCCATTTAAACATGCACTTGGCATGGTCTGAGCTACATTCATGACTCTTCAATCTACTGTTTCTGTTGGACCAGTCACCCCTCATCTGCAGTCAGCTTTATAGGTTTCAAACTGAAAAACCTACACGCAAAACAGAACACAGCATTGCTTTGTTGCGAGTAAACAAGCCAACTTCTCATGATTTTTTCTCCATTTGAGAGTGTTTTGAATTGTAGGCTACCATGAAACGCCCCGCCATCTAGTCCCCTTGGAAAATTAAAATCTTATGGGATTTTAAATGAACCTCTACGTACTATTTCAACCTGATCTGCGTCTAAAACTTGTGGCGACCACAGAGCAGGATCAGTTGGAGGGGGCACACAGATCTCTACATTGTCACCTGCTGATGGACTCTCAATGACAGGAGTTGTGCTTTCAGAGGTGGTGGTTCTCTGCGGATCTGTCCCTAAACTGCTGGGTGAGGGTTGTTGATCATCAGGGCTTGGTATTGTGGAGTCTACAGACCTGCAAGACGGTTGCTTCTCGTCTGCATCTTCGTCTTGGTCACGTGCTTCTCCTTGTACATATCCACGAATAGACCCTGCATTAATTTAGAAATACGATGAAATAGGATCAGTATAGAAAGAGACAAAATATTAAAACAAAGAATCTTATACCGAAAAAATTATGAATATTTAAAACTGAAAGCAAGCAGCCAAGGTGCTCTCCCCCTTTATTTGTCAAATATTTGATCAATCTAATCTAATATAAGAGCATAATAGAATGTAAAGTAACATCTAGCTGGCGTCAGTTAGGTCTACTTGTAAAATGCATAATGTTTAACAATAAAATCTAAATTTAGCTTGCACCTAACATATTTGAGTGTGCTGACATTAATAATGTCAGCTAGTTCGAGGTATATGCATAGGCTAACCATTAAATTAGCAGCCCATTTCCCGTATTTTAACAATGATTAAACATGGACTTACCTGAAAGTGATGCAAAGGCATCATCTTTCAGTTTCTTTCTCTTTCTTTTTTCTGCCCCGGACTCCTGTTGTCTTTTTGAGGCAATTTTAGAGTTGACCTGGCCTACTGTCAAAGTTCGTCAGGCCACTGAGATAGGAAAGGGCACCCACGGCGAGCTTGGGAAGTTGAGTGTGTATTTGTTTTGGTTTTTTGGGTGGGGGCCACCATCGTAACTTATTTTGGACCAATTAAACATATCTCTTGCTCTGCCTGCTTTGTGATATACATGCATAAGAGGTGCCTAATATTTCTATACTGAAATAATATCGCTATTACAATTGTAAACTATTTTATACAATGACGTTATTGTTGACGGTTGATTTGTATTTCCTGTTCTAAGCGGGGTTGTTTGTAGTGACTCCTATTTTGAAATGGGGTTTTAAAGGAAGTGGGTTCTGTGATGAGTGAAGTTGTTAAATGAACGGAAAATAAACGGGTGTGCTGTCCCGAGCTCATGACCTTCTTGCGTGTTCTTTGTCGGCTGAGGCCGGACCTATGATACAACCAAACAATTGGCTACATAATTATTATAACTATGATGATTTTCAGTTGCCTATTTTTTGGTGTCCCCTCAGGACTTGTTGCCCTACACACAGCGCGTAGTGCGCGTTATGGGAGCAGCGGCAACGCACAAGAAATGTGTGGCATAGGCAGAGGAGGGAATAAAAAGCTCAAGTGCAATGTTTTTTTGTATTGTGTGTGTGTGTGTGTGTGTGTGTGTGAGTCATGCCTGCACTGCACTGGGGAGGATAGTTTAACATCTTTAGTTCTAATTAAATTTCAAACTGAATAATCTCTGGATAAAATATCATTATATCAGTAGAATAAGATGGTCTAAAAATTATGTAAATTTCCAAACCAGTAATCAGATTAAAGTTACTTGTCCAAGTCACCTTGCGTTACTATTTTGGTATTTGTGGTTAAAGCGGTGGGCATGTCCTGCGGCTGGGGGAGCAGTCGCCCCGTCACCCTCCTCACCACGCTGCCGGAGGCTCGTGTGCGGCACGCCTCAACGTTTTTTTGGGGGGGCAGGTGCTCCTCCGTGGAGCGGGGGCTTTCCTTCTAGTGGGCCGCGGAGCGGTGTCCGTCGGCGCTGCGGAAGGCGGGGACCGGTTGGAGGGGACCGGGTATGGCGGTCAGGACGCGTGTCGGTCCCGTCAGATCACCTCAGCTACTGCGCCTGTTGGGGGAACCCTCCATTCGGGCGGGGGGGGGGGACCTCCGGCGGTTTCTAATTAAGTGAGTGTTGGCTAAACCGGTTGTCATTTTTATGTTTAGGCGGCGGGTGTGTTGTCGGCAGCTGCTGACTGTAACTAATAAACTAACTTGTAATCTGACTTAGTTACTTTTAAAATCAAGTTACTTTTAATCTAACTAAGTTACTTTTAAAAGCAAGTAACTTGTAAAGTAACTAAGTTACTTTTTCAAAGTAACTCTGGCAACACTGA
This sequence comes from Platichthys flesus, assembly GCF_949316205.1. NCBI lineage: Eukaryota > Metazoa > Chordata > Actinopteri > Pleuronectiformes > Pleuronectidae > Platichthys > Platichthys flesus. The sequence continues at coordinate 27,669,706 of NC_084950.1, read as the reverse complement.
TTATAACATATCTTTGCATTTTTCAAAAATGTAAAATACATAAATATTGGTATGCTTTTAGTTTTTTGATGTTATTCCTTTCCATCAGATTTGTGGATTATGCCTCTCACACACGGATTTACACAGACTTGCACTCAGTCCTTGACACATTTTCTTGTTCTTTTCTCTGTAAACTTAAGGTCTCAACCTTAATGTTATAATTTGGCTCATAAATTGGACTGAAAAGAATATCTTTATAACAATCGATTCTCAGTTTTGCAATGGACATTTGTGAGAAGCATTTTGTAACATCATTTAGATAAGTGCTAAATACATACAGTTATTATTATTATTATTATTATTATTATTATTATTATTATTATTATTATTATTCACAAACTTGGACACATCCTCAATGTTGTAGCCTGGTGTCATTATGCGTTTTGGGTCTTACAACAGACCCTCATCTAGGTAACCCAACCAAGGTTGAGCAAGTGGCATTCTGTTGCCTCCACTCATGAGGCCTCTTTAAACAAAGCCATCTTGATACTCTCTCAACTGCCTCCATGCTATTCATGGCCCTCATCCTGTGATACCCATTTGGCCTTGTGCAGTGAATGACCAACAAACCCTTTGCTGCCCTCATCCACTGGCAAGCACATGGAACATCTGCAAAATTACACCATAATAATGACAAATTTGATTTTTTGCAGCAATCAATGGTGGTCAATAAGATGGGTCACCTGTGTGACATCTATGATATCTGTCTATGTCAATGCAATTTGTTTAATGTACTTTTGAGGCTTTTCATTGCCTTTTTTAATGGATAGGACAGAGTAGGCTGTGATAGGGGGGCTGAGAGAGAGTGGGGGACAAGATGCCTAAATGGCAATGGGTCGGAATCAAAAGCCTCTGCAGGTTAAGGCCTTGCCTTGTTGGGGCGGCAGCGCTACCAGGTGAGCCTTACTCCGCCCCTGTCTGTGTCAATGTTTAGTATAATCTACTGGCAAGCGTATTTTAATAGTTTCTATATTTGCATTATGTAAAAATATTTAACGTTTATCTTATTAGGCAACTACTTTGTTTCATCTGCAGATATACATTGAGTCCCTCTGACAGTAATTCGATATTCACCCAGCCTGTACTACTTGTCTCTGTCTTCCTAGGACCAGTAGCAGTGATAAATGGTGAGGAAGATTCTGCCAGCCCTCTTCATCATGTGAATCACGGGATTATCAGCCCTTGTACGCTGGATGCAGGGCAAGATTCTGTGGTGATTGGAATGAACAGAATCCCTGTCATAGAGAACCCACAGTATTTCAGACATGGACACAACTGTAACAAACCCACCACCTGTGAGTACACATGGATTTTTGTATTGATTTTTAAAGTTGAGTGTCAATTTTCATTCTCTGCTAAAATGTCAGTCAATTCTTCATCTGGACATTTATTTAGTAGCCATATTTCTACAGAGGTAATGGATAGCTAAAAATCTGGGCGCTTGTATCTCGTGAAGGAGGGAGGAGGGGGAAGGGGGAGGGGGGCGGTGAGAGGGGGGCGGGGCACTCAAAACAGGTCAATCTGAGAAGGGCTGTTTTAGACAGGGTAAAAAGGGTGCTGTTTTAAATGATCCTTGTGGTATTTTGACCAAAATATGTTACAGACATTTCATTAAGACCCCAAGGAACAATATCAACTGTGGTAAAATGGGCATACGATGAGTCCTTTAAAGGAGACATTATGTCAGTTTTCCACAAGTACCGAAAATAAAGTCCAGGGGATGAGATTGGAGTAACACAAAGATGAATTGATATTTTAAAGAAGACATTTTAGTGTGTTTATTTACAACAATTAGAAATAAAACAAACAATTAAAGGCAAGTTTCCTTAAAGTCCAAGCTGGAAAATGATTAATCAAAAGCAACATCGCAATTTTCTCAAATATGACATCTTCAAACCACCACACAGCTTTCTCCTTCGCTTCCATTGGTCCCACTGGCACTGATACACCATCGATTCCCACTTTAAACTTTGCGCTGATAAAGTGATTGGCAGGGGCTGATAAGGACGATTGTCTGCTCCTCTTAAACCAATTTGAAACCAAATAATTTGTTTGATGACGAGGATATAGAGACATGCTTGTCACAAGAAAGTCATTTTAACAGTTTGTCACCCCTCTGTATCCATATACACAATCTGATAATAAATTCCGATAATAAAAATACAATCGGATTTTGTAAAATGCATTTATACATAATCTCCTTTTTCTTTGTTTGTTTAAGCAATTGCGTTAACACGTTTTGTTCTATACCTCTCTCGCAAGACCAAACAACGCACATGTTTTATGGCACTCTAAAAGGAAAGCTTTCATTTACGCAAAGACTAAGTTTTAAACTTTAAGAGTGAATATTTCTTGTGACATCATGCACAAAATATGATTGTTAGCTTTGCCACATTGCATTCTAATCAAGTGAAGCAGAGCAAAGTGAGGTTTTAGCATGTAACGCCTGTAACAACGATAATAGGTGGCGGTATGAACCTTGGAGTTTGATTGGTGGCTTTACCAGAGTTATGGACTAAATCAAACCTTAACCTTCTAATTATGCCCCTTTCCCTTTAACTATTTCATTTCAGAGGATAAACCTCTGAGAACACTGAAATCCTATGGATACAAATTCATCCCTACAAATGTCATCGGGGGCTTCATAATACTCTTTAATTCTATATGTATCATAATTATACATATATGAAAGCTTTTTAAATTGTGGTGTCCTTGGGTATTTGGAAGCAGTATTGGCTAATCCATCTATTCACACCATTAACATTGGGCCTTTTGTCCAAACCAAAGGGGAGAATATCTTTCCTAACAAGATTTACTAGAAATGTTATTTATGTATCTATGCCTATGAATATCATACTAAATCCCTGTGATGTCTTAAACTTTTCTTTAGTGAGGCATCTAATTTTGCAGCTGACTTTTGTTAAAATAAGTCGCTCAAAAAATCCTTGACAGTAATTCCTTGCTCTTATAAAACTTAGCAGTAATCCTGTGCAAACATGTTAAGTGGGTCTGTAAACATCCTGATCTTTGGAACATTTATAGTTTATTAACGAACTACTAACAAATGTAATTGTACTTGTTAATCATTCAGTTCAGCTGCATGTTTCCACCTTTACTGTTACCCCAAATGGGTGCTCACTTCAAGCAAGGCCACACATACTAGTCACAAGTCAAGTTACAGTTTTGTGTGTGGAAAGTAAAGTCAATTAAAATGGGGGGGTTGGATTTTATAGATGGTGGGCGTCTTAAACACCCTCATCTTTCTGTCTCTCATTTAATTCCTCCTGAGGTTAGTCGGTCACTAGCTAGCCCGTACCCTGCCCATGCACTTATGGTGCATGATCAGAGTCTTCACAGCCAGACAGGCACAAACTGCTGAATCAGAGATGATAGCTTTTAGCGTGTTATGTGTGTAAGGTATTTTGGGGGGCCGTTGGTGAAATGTATTGGAGGCATATTTTTTTTTGTAGCCTACCCTAGCTGGCTATTTAGCGATGCTTTAGGATGATGTAAATCAGTCTCCTATAAACATAGCCCAGATGCTGGTTGCAAAATAATTGACCAGGCAAAATAATGTCATTATGGTTAAAGGGTCTGTGTGTCAGAATAAAATACAATACTTCGCCCTTAAACCAGAAGGGGTTAAACTAAGACGTATATTTTTGTTGAATTTAGAGGAGTTGTATCCACAAAATGGGGTCTTATCTAAAAAGAAATTGCAGTATGTTTTACAATGTTTGCTGGTGTAGAATATATTGTAGATTGTAGTGAAAACTGATTTTTCTTAACAAATTAAATTATTATGATGAAGATGATTCTAGTTCTAACTTTTGACAAGATTTCAAACTTGGCTGAATGGAGCTTTAAACAAAACGAGAAACAAACACAACACACCCCCGACAGACAGCTTGAGGGATCATAAGCATTGTGAAGTCGAATAGAATTTTTTTATGTTTTTTATGTTGTGGTAGCATTAGACAAAGATTGTAATGGCAGTCTACTTAATCACTCTCTCTATCTTACAGACGTTCAGCATATTAAACGACGGGACATTATCTTGAAAAGGGAGCTGGGAGAGGGAGCCTTCGGCAAGGTCTTCCTGGCTGATTGTTACAACTTGAGTCTTACCAAGGATAAGATGCTGGTAGCTATAAAGGTCAGAGACAGACGATGTGTGTGTATGTCCATGCATGTTATATGATATTACATTACATATCATATAGCTCAGTGGTCCCCAACCCCCGGGCCATGGACCCGTACCGGGCCGTAGTTCATTTGGTACCGGGACGCACAAAAAGAATAAACAAATTACATTATTTCTGTTTTATTTATTATCTGATTCTGAGCGGTGTTTTATTTTGAAAAATTACCGGAGCCTCTCCGTTATGACTCATGATTTATGCATGTCAAGACGCTTATCTTGGTCACGTGAATTTTTCGCTAAACACAAACCCACACGGTATTTGTCGGACCCATTTGTCAACTAACCAGGTGAATCCAGCATGTCTGTGCCAGAAGAAGATCAGCTGCTGGAGATCGCAAATGACGTCGGCCTTAAAAGTATGTTCGAGAAAATAACTCTGCCGGTGTTCTGGATTAAAGTCACGGCAGAATAACCGGAGATCGCCACAACAGCACTAAAAATACTGTTGCCATTTCCGACATCATATCTGTGTGAAGCAGAGTTTTCTGCTGTGACCAGTGTTGCCACAGTTACTTTGAAAAGGTTAGTTATTTTACAGACTACTTGATTTAAAAGTAACTTAGTTACTTTACAGATTACTTGATTTTAAAAGTAACTAAATTAGATTACAAGATACTTTATTAGTTACATTCAGCAGCTGCCGACAACACCCCCGCTGCCTCAACATAAAAATGACAACCGGTTTTGCCAACACTCACTTTATTAGAAACTGCCAGAGGGGGCCCCCCGCGCGAACGGAGGGTTCCCCCGAGGGTGCCGTAGCTGAGGTGATCCGCGAGAAGGGACCGACACGCGTCCAGGATCGCTGCCGCCGCTCCCTCAGCCACGGCACGTGCCCATCACTTTAATCTGATTACTGGTTTGGAAATAGAAACGCGTTAGATAACTCGTTACTTAAAAAAAAGTGGTCAGATTAGAGTAACGCGTTACTAAGTAGCACGTTACCGGCATCACTGACTGTAACCAACATGAAATTACGGAGTAGACTGGCGATCAGCAACACACTTCGGGTGTTATTGTCAGCCATTAGCCCTAGATGGGACCGCCGTGTTGCAGAGAAACAGGCTCAGGGCTCCCACTGATTCAGCGTTGGGGTTAGTTATATGTTTCATGCGCTTTATATTTGTTTTTTATTTGTGATTCATTCATTGTTACTCACTGATGTGTGGTTGGTGCCATGTTACAAGGACGCTGCTAATAAAGTTGCATAATAATACACATAAATTTCACATTTATTATTATTATAATATTTAGAAAATACCCCACTTTTAATGCTATCCACCACATACGGTGGATAAAACACTATTGACATCGGTGGATTTTTTTTTAATTAAAGAATTAATTGTTAATTTTAAATAACAGAAGAAACTCTCCAAAGCGCACTGAAGCGCATCGTTTGCATGATGGAAGCTTGGTATCCATCCGTCTCCGTCTTGTTGGTAACTTACCACGCAATAATTAATTTTGAGGCTGCGTATTAACAATTCGTTAATTTCGTTGAATGAAAAAATTCTACCGATGTCACCAGAAGGCCGTACCAGAGGGCCTCCGTAGTGAGACTCCGTAGCCATACCTTAACGGCCGGTCCCTTGGAAATATTGTCTGACATCCAACCGGTTCATAGCGCAAAAAAGTTGGGGACCGCTGATTCAGCTGACACTTTTACCCGAGACAACTTACAGTGACTGCATTCAACCATGATGCTACAAACCTAGAACAGCAAGAATCATGTATGTAAATTAGCTTAAAAAAGCCAAACTAGGGGACTCCCGGTTATAGTGGCCACGTAATAAGACGTGTCTCACAGAGCTCTGCTTATCTAATACAATTCCTGCTAAAAATACTCCCAACCCAAGGCTGAGTGGATATTTTCATCAAGATTTGAGGTTCAGTAGGTTATATCTATATTGCAAGGTAATCTAATACTTTTTGTTGAACATGTCTCAAGGAGTAAACCTTAATTTTGTTTGTTGTAGCTGCAGAGGTCTGTTATGAATAAAATAAAGGATATGAACTCTCAAATAGTATTTTAAGAGAAAACTCATCTTTTAAAGGAGGAAAACAAAAAGATTAGGAGTAGGTGGCAGGGTAGTGTATTTACAGTATAATTTTAATCCGAGGATAGAGGAGTCATGATTCTTGTTCATAAAACAGTCCCGCTTCAAGTGAAGAATGTTATTAAAGATAGAATGGGAAGATATTGAATAGTCCCAGGTACTCTATTATCAGAAAATGTTAATTTATTAGACTTGCATGGTCCCAGCATAGAGGATCCTACCTTTTTTGAAGACCTGTTTCTTACTTTTTCAACTCTTGTAATAGCAAGGGACTTCCGTTCGAAGTGAGGGTCTGAAAAATCTCCGTTTGGAGGGGTATAGAGCCCTACCCCTCCTTCCCAACAGGAATTGGAACAACCTACCCATATACGTTAAATGGGATTGGGCCTAATTGTACATTAAACGCCAGTATGGATAGATACCAAATCAATTCCAAATCAGGTGTAGAGCATTAATAAATCATTTTATTAAAGAATTACGGCTGTTAGATACATGGAGAAAATTTCAACCACATGCCTACTCTTGTTACTCTCACATATTCAATGCATACTCTGGAATATATTACTGTTCATCAGAATTGTGGTCCAAAATTCATAACTGCTTCTATGCTAATATTGTGATCTTGGATCATGCGCCATGTTGTTTAGTATATGTGGATACAAAATTGACAAAAGACCCACCTAGATGGCATTTTGCTCAATAAGCCATGGAATTGGGGCTGTATGGCCAAGGGGGTAGAGTGGGCCTTCTCCAAAATGAAGGTTGGCGGTCCCCACTCTTCCCCATCTGCATGCCGAAGTGTCCTTGGCAAGATACTGAACCCCTAAATGGCCCCTAATAAAATGTTAAGTGTACTAAAAATGTTAGTCCCTTTGGACAAAAGCGTCAGCTAAATGACATGTAGTATAATGTAATGAATCATGAATTCCCAGTCCCATGGTCACAGCTCAGCCATGGTAACTGAGCTGTGAGAGTATAATTACATTCATAACTCTAAGGTTTCTCACAGTAAAGCTGGAGAAAAAAGCTAATACTATTCAAGGTAATTATCTTGTCAGATAATGTTTCTCTGAGGTGTTAAGGGCCAAGTTTATAATAACTTCAGTAATTGTCTGAAATTAGAAGTTAAAACTGATAGGCCATACAATCTTAAAGACATTAATTTAAGATGATGTAATGACATTTTTTTTAAAGTGAACAGTACAGAACCTTGTGGATTCATTTTAGAATGAATGAATTGGAATCTACAAAAATTACATAAACAATAATCCGAGTATTTACACTAGGATGTAATCATCTAAATTGTACGAATTGTTGTTTTCTTTACCTTAAAATGGACTCTTTATTTATTAAAAAAACGTTATTTATATCAGGAGCAGGTCCTCTATACGCAGGCCGCTATGTTTTTTTAAACAGTAATCCACTAGGTCTGATCTAGGTCATGGTGAAAAAGAAAAAATCATCTAAAGAAACATTATAAATGCAGACTTTTCTTTTAAGCACAAGGGGATGTTTCCACTGCAGTATCGATACAGGAAGGACAATATGGATACTAACCCTTGATTCAGTCATTAATTGCCATCTTTCTTTCTCCCTTTCTCTCTCTCCAGACTCTGAAGGATCCCACTCTTGCAGCTAGGAAAGATTTTCAGCGTGAGGCTGAGTTGCTGACGAACCTCCAGCATGACCACATTGTAAAGTTCTATGGAGTATGTGTGGATGGAGACCCACTCATCATGGTCTTTGAGTATATGAAGCATGGAGATCTCAATAAGTTTCTCAGGTGAGTTCAGCAGACAACCGGAGCAGAGGAGGAGGAGGGGAGCAGATTTGGAGTAGAGCGTTTACGGAAAGTCTTTTCTCATCATGCCCAACAGATGAAGGTGAAAATATCCTATGTAAACTAGCATTGGCTCTGTTCTTTCACAGAATACTTACACAAGACTATCTCCCTTTGAACCTTTCAATTCAATTTAAATCGTGAGCATACATACATTAACTGCTATTGGTCTTGAATGTCGTGCAATACATAACACATGGAGCTTCTCTTTCCTCTTCTCCCTCCTTTTTTTAAGATAAAGATGAAGATAAAGTAGCTTTATTGTCAATTTCTTCACATGTTCCAGACATACCACGAATCGATACAACGTATCCCACCCTCCTACGGTGAAACATATAAAGTGCACAGGCACAACAGATAAGACATTTCAAAATACCATGTATTTTTCGTACAGCAGCATAAGATTCTCTAAAGTGTAAAAGTAGTGATAAAAGGGATAAAACTGCAAAAAGTTAATTTAATTAAAAAAATTAATTTCTCATCAATACAGGATACTTATTTGACTTCTTTTCTGTAGTCCCTATGCCATATCATTTGCAGATCCAGGGCCGAAGCTATGTATTTGTCATACATATGAATGGTGTTTCTACCTATGCAAATTAGGACATATTCCATAAGTGGAGAGCTCATGTGCATATTCAATTTAATTTCAAAAGAGACTTGTAATACAAAAAAAGTTACTTTTCATGTATACTTTTACCATGTCAAGTTTTATTGTGGTAGGTGTCAAGGAAAAAATTAAGCCTATTTGTGATTATTTTGGGCATATTCAATTAGTGTACAGCTCATCTGCATATTAAAATTAATATTCAAAGAAACTTGTAATACAAAATGTTTACTTTTCATGGGTACTTTCATTGTGTAAAGTTTCATTTTGATAGGAGTCAAAATGAAACTTTCACTAATCTCGGATTGATGAGAATTAAAAATATTTCCTCCACTAGGATTTCTTAGGACTTTTAGTATGTTGTTCTGGACACCTCAAAGGAATGATCTATGCTGACAAAAATTATTTTACAATTAGTCTGTCACAAAACGCCACTTTGCCTAGACTATAAGGTACTTTGCATAGTAAGCTTGAGACCTTCAAAATTGTTGAGTAAAGGCCGGCCCATGCTTCTGTAACTGCGTTGGCGGCTCTACACGCGGCTGGGTTGCAGGACTCTTTGTCATTCATGCTTCCCCAAGCGCTGCCCCTCTTACAAAGCATTTCCCCACCAGAACACTAGGCGGAGTAATGTCTCTAGAGAAGACGACCTTAGAGACGCCTTATTTCTTCTTCGTTGATTGTTTATTTACATAGCCACTGCGGCTCCTCGTAGCCTTTATCTGGCGGACAAATCCACCAGTCAGTGACGGGTTATACAAGTGATCATACTTTTCGGATCTCTTCTCTCAGGATGTAGTTAGCAGACCAATCACATCCCTTGCGGGCTGCATAAGGCTCGCTGAGCTTTGCCGTATAGTTAGAAAAATTGGGCGACGCACGTAAGAAGAGATACATAAGCTCGTAAGGGGCCCGGAAGGGCTCTTGCGCTTGCGGGCCCGTGAAAACGCAGAAGCATGCGCCGGCCTTAACTCAATTGCTGCCTAAACGACCATGAAACCTAAAAAAAAAAACCTCACTATTGGCATCCTTCTACCCTGACCGGTTGCGTTACCAGCTTTATTATTATTATTATTATTTCTAAGCATTACAAAAATGAAGCATTATTTTCCATCAATCAATCATATTGTATTTGTATAGCCCATATTCACAAATCATAATTTGTGTCATAGGGCTTTAACAAGGTGTGACATCCTCTGCCATTAACCCTCAACAAGAGTAAGGAAAAACTACAATAAATAATGTAGAAACCTCAAAGAGAGCCACAAGTGAGGGATCCCTCTCCCAGGACGGACAGAAGTGCAATAGATCACAAGTTTAGAGGAAAACATCATCAGGATAAAGGTTTTAGCAGCATTGATGAGGGTAAACAATTTGAAGGATAACTGAAGGTCAGATACTTGAAGGTCAAATATATGAGGAGAAATACTATACGTCAAGCAGTCCTGCTGCAATCATAGTATATCGTCAGCAGCCAGCAAGATCATGATCAACCATCAAGATCGGATGCCACTAAAGTAACCTGATCAACAGTGATTAGAGAGAAGATCTATAAATAATTGGTAGGTTTCTCAATTTCTGTGGTCAATGATATATTAGCATCAATTGAGGGCAGGAAATGTTAGATTTTAATCGTATTGTTAGAATTATCATTGAAGAACTTCATAAAGATATTGTTATTCAGGGATGTAGAAATACTGGGGTCGTTTGAGGTGTGACTCTCTGTCAATGTGGCTGAAGGGAAAACTGGGGTTGTTTTAATGTTCTTATTTTAATGTGGAGTAGTAGGCAGTTAGTAGCAAATTACCATAGTTTGCTTCTCAACGGTTGTGTCATTGAGTGGAAAAAATCAGTTAGAAACGTGAACTGGTGTTTCCTTAAGCAGTGTAGCCTCGCATCTCAGTCGCTGAGCCTCGCATCCATTGCTACCAAAACACTACATTTATTTCATGTACCACTACTTAGTGTTGTGCATGAACACGTCATTTTTATGAGAACGTTGAACTGAATGCAACTTAATGAAAAAAAATGAATTTGAACGGTGAAAACGTTCATATTGTAGCGTCCTCCAGGGTTCTGTAATTTGTCAACAGCACAGTACAACATATGCCTATAAAAGGCAGGGCAGGAAATGAGTGGGAACACGTGTGGTTCTATAAAAGGAAAGATAAGTGCTTGCAGACTACACACCTCCATATTAACAATATACATCCGTATCTACCCGTATCTACCCGTATTTACAAGTTAGCGAGGAGCCCACCGATAACGCTGCACTCGCGCTGACCGTGCAGCCCCAGCAGTGCAAGTTAACTAATAAGGAACTCTGAAACTGCTAATAACATACAGTGCCCACTCACGTTCCTCACGGATGCACATGCACCAACAGACAGCAGTCTCCATCTTACGGACAGCTGTCTTTTTCCTCTCTACACTCTACACGCTACACGCTTGATTACTACTACGCCACACTCCGCTTGCGCTACTCTGAGCGCACCCCCGCTGAATGCACGCTCAAGCGGCAGGAATGCAACGCGCACTCCTCTTTCTGTGCTCTGCGCGCACCTCTGCGCCTTTATCCACAGTGTCTAGCAATTGAAAACGTGTGGAGCACCAAGCAATCAAGCTAAATGAGACGGAAATTCTACTAGTGTGTCGACGTCTTTTGTAACTTAATGGGGAAGTGCAGGTTCAACTAAGCTTGGTTGAATAAAAGCACGTTTAGTGCATGGTTACAACCAGTGGAGGGGAATGTTTTTGAAGACCCCTGCACCTTTAGCAAGAAAACAGTAAAACTAGGAACATCAGGGGTAAAGGCTTTAGAATCAAATGTCCAGTCAGAGAAACACAAGAGAAGTGAAAAGCCAACAACAAACTCCTGCCATCTCGTCGGTGTTTAAGAGGCTGAGGGCAAGGTTGGCAGCAAGATGGCCGAGGTCATCTCTAGGTTAGATATTTTGGGTAGGGGCTGCAAGGAGAAGTTGGCTGAGCTTGAGACAATTGAAAAGGAGATTGTGGCCAAGGCAGCAGAGCTGAGAAGATAGAGATTTATGTTTGTAGGGGTGGGTTGTTTAATTTTCTTCTCTGGCCATTTTTTTTGGAACAAATTTTTTTTCTATGCTGAAAGAATCGTTTATTGAACTCATACTTGGTAACTGTTTGACAAACAAAAGCATCCTTATTGACTAGAAGGCTCAGTTATTTCTGATTCTATTTGTTACTATTTTGGAACTGTTAGGAATTCCAACTGCTGTAAGTCCAGAGATTCAGTCTTTGCCTCAGTGCAGGGCCAGCTAGCTGTCGCCTGTATTACTTCTCAACCAGGTCTACAGACACACGCACACACAGTTCTGTGTACTGTTCTGTCCGGTCATTGTTATGTTGAAATAATTCTGGGACTTATTTCTTCTTTGATAGTAATTCTCCTTCATACTTTTTTGCCAGTATGGCCGTGAAATATGTCCTAAATTCTATTCAAAGTGGTCTTAAAAAGTCTTAAATTTAACTTGTTAAAACCTGTAGGAACCCTGGTCCTCGCTTATAGACGACAGGGAACTTCTCTCTTTATGTGTAACTTTATTTAAGTCCAACGAACACAGCACACTTCTTGGTCGTAACTGCGACACTCCTAACATCCACCACCGTATTCTTCACTCCCCTTTCTCATTCACCCTTGGCCCGCCGCCTCATCAGCCAATGAGAGCCTACAGCCATTGGTCTAGAACTTTCACGTGCCCCATCCCGACCTGTTCACTGACCCTCAGAAAGTCTCAATACTTATTTAACATGGTGTACCTAGCTGATCATAAGTCATAACAAACAAATACCAATCAAACAGAACATTAACCTGACTACCATTCCGTTACAATATTATCTGAGGTCTAGCTAAAACTTTACGGAATGTTTTCCCGAGAACATTTCTGCGATGTAGCTTAACCTAAACCAACTAACTTACCAACTGTTACCCATGACTCACCGCGCACACATGTAGAACAAACAAGCAATGTATTCCAAGACAACAGCTCTCGGTCTCATATAAAAATGGAACGTGAAAGCAGAGACACAGATTCAGCGACTACATCCGATGCATCTTATTATTAAACTGATCAAAAAACGTTTAATCATTAATGTAACTGTAAGGGAAAATTCAACTGACCAGGTTTCTCACTGCTGTGGCCTTGGCAAACAGGGAGTTTGCTACAGCGGACGGACATAGCAGATACAGGGGAGGATTTCATATCTTTTTTTTCTTTTATGAAGCACCTCTTTGTATTAGTTCTGGCATGTCTTCTGTTTTTCATATTATCTTGTGAAACGCCTCTTTGTATAAGTCCTGGCTTTTTCACACTTTCAGCCAGTTGTTCCATCCTGAGCACCCATGCTTGTTGTGTAAACTCTGCAGAGCTTACTATTATAAAGACTCAATGGCAACTCCAGTCTGAGAATTTAATCATTTCAAATCTCAAGATGAATTTCCATCACATAACATTACTTCGGAAATTCAATTTATTTAGCTGGTTTTCAGTTATATATTTTGTAAATTTTTCTCTATGCACTTTAAATAGGTCAAGACCTTAAGAATTATAGATAAACCCAATCGTTCTAACAAGGAGCAAGCACTTTGGCGAACGTGGGGGCAGTCTAAATTTAAATGGAGAGATGGTGTCTGCCTCCAGAACCCAGAGTAGTAGCTGGCTCCACAGCAGAGTAAGCCGTTATATGTTTTTTGAAATAGTAAGAATAATTTAAAGTAAACCCAATTCAAAGTTAATGGGCCACAACATTCAAAACCAGCAGTATGGCCTTTTAAAACAAAACATTTTGAAAAACATTACACTGACTGATGACTCCTGACTCTGTAACTTCCTCCTTAGAGCCCATGGGCCAGACGCCATTATCCTGGTGGATGGACAACCTCTACAGACCAACGGAGAGCTGGGTCTTTCCCAAATGCTTCACATAGCGAGTCAGATTGCAGCTGGAATTATCTACTTGGCATCTCAACACTTTGTGCACCGTGATCTGGCAACCAGAAACTGCCTGGTTGGGAATGGCATGCTGGTGAAGATAGGAGATTTTGGCATGTCCAGAGACATTTACAGTACAGATTATTACAGGGTGAGTATCTCGCTGCTTCTATCATGCATCCCATCGTTGTTTGTTTTACCAATATTTGCAATTGTTCAGTATTTCATGGATTAACTCAGACTACCTCACAATGCAGTGTCACCGTGCTGAAGAGAATAAAGTGATAAATATAACAGGCCAATTTTTTTGGGAAGTTGCTAAGCACATACTCTTAAAATTAAAACACACTTTTGACATGTATTGACCGCCTTCCCCAGCATACTTAACATCAGGGCCAAGTGTTAAAGGGATGGTTCACTGACATTTTTTGTTTCACTCATTATCTACTCACCGCTATGCCGATGAAAGGGTGGGGGAAGTGGTTGAGTCCAAAAAACATTTAAGGAGTCTCAGGGGTACACAGCATTGCAGAAAAATCAAATACAATTGAAGTAACTGGGGACCCGTTCTTCAAACGTAAAAACACAACAGACAAAAAACATAACATGCCTCCTTACAGATTCATGACACGTGCGCACCATCTGATTTTTCTCTCACCAAAATGCATATCTTTGTCAATCAGAATCCTTCTTAATTGACGCATGTCCGCTTTCTGCAATTAGCATATTGCCACGCCTCTATTTTGCCAAATAGGGACATCCGTTTGTCATGAAGCAATGTGCTGAAGAGACAAGTCGAAGTGAGAATACGAATTTCACAGCAGCAATTTTAACATTTGTGTCAGATTTGGAAGACACAAAAAGAACACCTCTCTATAATGTGTCCTCCAGAGTGACGATGTTTAAAATGAAACCTGGGCTGTAATAACTTAAGCGACGAATGCTGTTTCCTTTACAGAGCTGAGCACTAGAAGTGTGGACATTTCTTTTCGATGCATTGTGACGGGGACATGGACTCCACTGTATAACAGTGTTAATTTCGTTAACGAAAACTTTAACGAAAAATATTTGTTAACGAACTTTTTTCTATGACGAAGACGATACGAAGACATTACGAAAACGGATCGTTGAAAATAAAAAGTATGACTAAATCTATTTTAACTTTCGTTGACGAGACGAGGCGAAAATGTTGGTGGTTGACTAAGTCACAATTTTTTTTTTAAACATCATCGTATCAGGCCGTCATGAAGTATCAGGAGCAGGCGAGTGAGTGTGTGTGTCTGTGTGTGTGTGTGTCTGTGTGTGTGTGCCCCAGATGGCGCACCGGCCCGATGCTCCGCCCCCTGCCCTAAGAAGGATAAAAATGACTAAATGTGACTAAAACTAACATGCATTTTCGTCAAAAGACTAAGACTAAATCCAAAATAGCTGCCAAAATTAACACTGCTGTATAATTATAACATCGCTGCTCCAGGATCAGGACAGACGCTCATTAAAGGTCCAGTTATACGGTGGCCCTGAGAGCTCAACAAACAGCAACTTAAGAAAACACGCAAGTTGACAAAAGACAAGCAAAGTAAGAAAACATCTTCATCAAGTTCTCAACACAACACAACACATTACAGAAACGCGCAGCAAATAGACAAATGCGTTGCCAATAGTGAAACGCACCGTACAGTTATCCTATAGCTCTGTCGGAATCTGCTTCCTCCTCATACCCCCTCTGACCTGCCATTACTTCACACTTTAACAATTAACACCAACAGGGATCACCAGGGCAATGCAGAAACCTTTAGAAGGGCAGGTGCTCAAATTTCAAAAGGGGCACATGGAAAAAAGCTTATATGCCGACATAACTTAAAGCTACAATTTGCTGTTGAGGGGGTTGCTGGAGAGGTTGCTGCTGTCAGAGGTCTGTATTGATCTGAGACTCTAGACATTAAAAGAATGGAGGAGAGATATTATCTTATTAACAAGTTATGTGACGACAAGATGCAGAACCTTGTAAAAATTACTTTCGCTGCTGTTGAAATAATATTTTGCCATATTACAAATCCAATCCTGTTCTCACTATCATAATTTTATTATATTTTTGGTAATAATTAAATGAATAATAACAAGTACTGATAATTTGGAGAATGAGAGAATCACAGTTCAAATCCATTCACTATAAGACCTATAATTGTTAAAGGCATACAGACACACACACAAACACACATACACAGTGCAGCACCTTAGCCCTTCGCAAACCTGGGAAAATCGCCGTAACTTTCTCTAAACCAGTGGACATCAGTGCAAATCTCCCATGACAAAAGTAAGACATACAGAAACAAAAGATCGTGTTTTCCTCAAGCAGCAGCACAGTGGTTGACAGACGTTGCCTAACGTTATACAGGCTGCGCAGTGAACAAAGCGCTAAAAACCCCAACAGTGCGTGTTCATTCAAAGTCTTTCGTCCCGCTGTCTCAGACGGCTCTGTGCAACTGTAGTGTGACCGCAGTTGCGGAACACGGGAAGACAGCAAGTCAGGATGAGCTCAGGTCACTCATGTGACTGACAGCTGCCAGGTGATTTTATTTATAGCAAAATTATTATTAATTGTTACATGTTCTTCATCAGGTGCCATAGACATGATTTCATATAAAAAGAAAAGAAAAAAGAAAGGAAAATATGCTTCTTACAAAAGGGCATATTTAGAGATGACGCAGATGAAAGGGTGTACATTTCATCATTTGTCATACACTTTTTCAATTCATAAATTCAGTAAATTAAATTACTGCTGTCTAACTTCTATTTTTAATTTAAATAAATGGAATTTTAATATACTAAGCATTTAGTCAAAAGGGTGTGTTAACATTTTCCAGGACAGTCTGGCCTTTATAATCTTTGCGTATGCATGGTCTGAGGAATTTCTAAATTTGTTTGCAGGGTACGGACATATTGATAGTTGAGTGTTATTAAATAAGGCCATTGTCATTCACAACTGTAGCAGTATATGCCCTGCCTTGAATGATACATATCTGGTGCTATTAACTTATGATCTCCTATGATCTCCTATGATCAATCAAATTTTATTTGTATAGCCCATACTCACAATCACAATTTGTCTCAAGGTCTTTTTAAGGACATTTTAAATTGAAAATATTGGATCGTAACAAAGGGGCTGAGGGCCCACTTTAGGACATACACATGTGTCCCTTAATAAATAACTTTCAATTAGATCAAATGATTTCAGTGATGCTGTTGATGCAAAGTATTTTTAGTAAGATAATCTCCTGTTTGTGTTCAGGTGGGAGGTCACACCATGCTGCCTATTCGCTGGATGCCCCCCGAGAGCATCATGTACAGGAAGTTCACCACGGAGAGTGATGTATGGAGCTTTGGAGTCATTCTGTGGGAGATCTTCACTTACGGCAAACAGCCTTGGTTCCAGCTCGCCAATAATGAAGTACATATTCATTTTCAATTAATGGCATGAAAAGGCATTTTCATTTCATTCTTCACTTTCACATGATGAGATTTTACATTTCATTTCATTTAACACTCTTTTAACAATTTAGTAGGTGGCTGCGGGTCTTCAACTTTATGTTAGCTATCATTCATTTTTATTATGGTAAGTACTTCATTAAATCAAATCAACAAATTGCAGTAAAGCAAACCACCTGTCGAAGTCCGAATTCGAAGAAGAGTATTTAGTGGGTGACTTCAAATATCATTGGGGACCAGTGTTGCCACAGTTACTTTGAAAAAGTAACTTAGTTACTTTACAGATTACTTGATTTTTAAAGTAACTAAGTTAGATTACAAGTTACTTTATTAGTTACATTCAGCAGCTGCAGACAACACCACCATTAAATTCTACATTCATTACAATCCTCTGGCATGGTGTTAACGTGAAATAAACCATATCTGGTTGTTACAGTTGATTACAGAGGTCAGCTGTTCGATCCCAGTCCTCCCCATCTACATGCTGAAGGCAAGATGCTGAACCCCGAATTGCCCCTCATAGAAAAACTGCTGATAACATTGAACTGTATGAATGTGTGTTGGAATGGGTCAATGGGAAACTGTACTGTTTAGCGCTTTGACTGGTCTTCAAGACTAGAAAGGTGCTATATAAATACCTTTCATTTACTTGGCAATTATTACACACTACACAAATTAGTGCAAAGTCCTACAATCTGGGCGTAGAAAAGAAAAAATCTTTACTGAAAATATCAAATATAGGTTATTTACACATTCCTGCATTCATGACCACCCTCTATGCAAAAATGCACAGTATGACTTTGAAATAAGCAAATCGATATTGATTAAGAATGATTTATTCTTTCCATCTCAACATCATGCCTCTGGGCCGGGTCAGACTTCATCTTCATCGAAGGCAATCCTCTCAAATTATGCCGTAGACCTTCATAAATATTGATGACTTTTAGTGTTATATGGTCCTAGATACTAAAACTAGAGTTATTTTCCAACACGTTAGTTATATATGTATGTGTATATATATATATATATATATATATACACATTTAATTACTCCCATCCAATGCTTTACTTTGTTCAGAGGCTTGTCTTGTTACCCAAACCAATTATTGTTTGGGTAGGGTATTGCATTTAGATCAATTTGTTTCAACAATTTTAACTAGTTTCTTTTATAGAAATGCCATTCTGATTCTCCTTTACCTGGGCAGAATCCTGCACTCACAGTTAGAATAGTTAGAATATTGCAGAAAAAAGAAAAATAGGCTCTGCTCACCTCTGAGTTCTGTGGCCAATGATGTTCTGAGATGCAGGTTCCTTAGGTGCTTTCAGTTTCTGGGGCTGGCTCACCATTAAATGTTTGAGATAAAAGTATAATACTGGGCCAGATACTAAAACTACACTTCTTTTCCACATGTATACTCTAATGCTACTGGAGTCTTGAATTGTTGGTTGAAAGAATTCACTGCAGATGGTCAGAGTTCAATGCAGTACAGTTTATTATTTTACAAGTGCTAAACCCAGAGCCTGCTTGGGTTAATCACTTGACTTGACTTTAACCCAACTGAAAACTGAAATCCAAACCTTACCCTTCTCTGCTGTTGCCCGCTCATCCAACCAGGAGGTGGCTTTCCCCACCTCCTTTTTAGTTCAAAACTTCTCTTTCATCTCAATTCTAATGGTGTCATATTTCCTTTAGTGAATTATTTTATTTTAATTGGCCATTAAATCACTGGTTTTTAAAAGCAACTGTTTCACACGTTAACATAAGGCCTTTCATGATTTCATTTTATAATGCTTGATATACAGTTGCAATCAGAAATATTCAACCCCCTCACCTCAGTAGACATTATAGTGATGTGGATGACAGATAATGACAATAAAAAACCTCATCAAACAACAAAAGATATTTATTGATGCGTATTTTAGTTATTTTGACAACAGAAGTTGACTTAACTTTCAAGTTCAAATGGAAAATGTAGCTCTTTCAACACATGTGCATGTGCAGTATTATTCAACCCCCCAGCTTCAGTACTTTGTGGCGCATCCTCTAGCTTTTATAACTTCTAAAAAATGTTTTCGGTAAGTGCGGACAAGCTTCTTACACCTCTCGATTGGAATCTTTGCCCATTTTTCAAGTGCAAAAGCCTCTAGATCAGTGATGTTTGATGGCTTCCATGCTGCAACTGCCTTCTTTAAATCCCACCAAAGATTTTCAATCAAATTTGAATCTGGTGACTGTGAATGCAACTCCAGGACGTTCCAGGATCTTTTACTCAACTAAGCTTTGGTGGACTTGGAGATTTTGCTTTGGATCATTGTCTTGCTGGAAAGTCCAATGATCACCAAGGTTCAATTTGTCAACAGAAGGAATCACATTCCTCTTTAAAATGGCCTGGTATTTCTGTGAATCCATGATGCCATGTACACAATAAAGATTGCTAGTTCCTGCCGCAGAAAAACAGCCCAACATCATCTTTGACCAACCTCCATGCTGGACTATGGGGATGGTATTCTTCTGGTCATAAGCCTGTCCTTTCACACGCCAGACATACCGCTGGTCCATACGTCCAAACAGTTCCAGTTTGGTTTCATCAGTCCATAGAACTGTCACCCAAAACTCTGTAGGCTTATCCAAATTCCTCCTGGCATATTCTAGTCGACTTTTGATGTTGCTTGTGGTCAAGAGCTGAGTGCGTCTTGGAGCCGGCCATTAAGTCCTTTATTATTCAGTGCACGTCTTATAGTTGCCACTGCAGCACTTGTACCAGCCTCCATCAGGTCATCCTGTAGGTGTCTTGCAGTCACACAGGGATTTATCTGAGTTGTTCTGACTAAGTTGCTGAGGGTCCTTGATGAAATGCTGGGCTTTCTTCCATGGCCAGGCATGTTTGAATCTGCTCCATCACTTGTAAACTTCCTTATAATGTTCCCAATTGTGTCTCTTGGAATATCATTTTTTGGGGAATTCTTCTTCTACCCAAGGCGTTTCAGGTGTGATGAAATAATCTCCTCTCTCAGCTTTTTGTAAACTCCTTTGTCTTTCCCATGATTGCAACTCACCTTGAATACCTTCATGGGTGGGGTTTATATATGCATCACAGCTGAAGCAAATGAAGGATCAGTATAGAGTTCCCAAAGGCTTAATAATGTTTCAACTCAACTTTAGGACAAAAAAAACTGTCAGACAGCTTTAAAAACAACAATATTATATAGGGGTTGAATAATTGTGACATGGCTATCTTAACAAAATATACTGCTACACACAAATACTACATCATGCATTTTCCGTGTTGATTTTCTTTATCACTCAACTCATAAAGAAGGCATCCGAAGCAGAATCTTGATCAAAGAACAAGATTCTGTCTACTTTAATTGATAAATCCTTAAAATCTTTGGGGGGTTGAATATTTCTGATTGCAACTGTATAGTGCTGTCAAGCAAGAGTGTGCAACTGCAACCAAAGCCAAAGAGTTAGGGGGCCTCCCTTATCTACTAAGTATGCAGTGGTGGGAAGTAATGACATACAAATACTTCGTTACTAGTTAAGTAGATATTTCACATATCTGTACTTTACAGTTTTTATTTTCCTGACGACTTTTTACTTTTACTAGTCTACTAAGTACTTTTGTATTCCTAAATGAGTAGGCTGAAAACTTGGGCGAAATTTCTGAGGAACCAGTACTTGCTTTAATTAATTAAAGCAAATTTCATTAATTTACTGATATATGGCCCCCCTATTGCCAGTCTGCTGCTGGGCCCGTCCAACTACTCAGAAGTAGTGCACAGTGTACTTTGCCGGTTCTTAACAAATATTGTTAAGTAGTGTGCATAGACAGCATTACGCTGCTAAACAATTTGACTGTATTGAGCAGTATAGGCTGGTAGACTGGACTAAACACAGTGAAGCAAATATTGGGCCTAGTTGGTACAGAAACTGATGGAGGAGATTTTGGGGTTAAAGATTTTGGGGTTAAAGAAGTTTAAAAACTCATTGCAGGCTTAAGGAGTAACCTCTACAGAGGGGACAGGGGGTGCATCAGTGGCACGGCTTACAATGTTAACAAGCACCTTGGGGTACAAAACATTTGATTCAATAAGATTATTGTTTTCATTTAGCCAAGGCTGAGATAGGTGCTTAATTTTTCCGATCGGAAATTTTACAATTTCATCCAGCATGGAATTGCAGGCAGAATTAAGACGTGTTAGCTACTCATCAACTGATGCTACAGGCGCAGACGCACAACTAAAACTCTAGACCGAGACCGAGTAGTAGGTAGCTATTAGAACCAGGGGATAAAACAAAATTAAAACATAAGCAATAGTGATCCAGAATACAAGGATGAAAACAAGTCACATCAGATAATGTAAAACCAGATCAAGAGTGTGTCCCAGACAATGTGTTGGTCCAGTTTGAGAGAAGATAGATTGAATGAGTCATTCAGAGACAAATTCTGTACCTAAACTGTTAGAGGATCAGCAGACATGGATATTAAAATCAACTATGATTAAAAGCCTGTCATATCTGGGTAATATTATTGACTTCAGAAAATGCATCAACAAAACCAGGCAGTGATTTGGGGCCTCTGTAGATTAGAAGACAAAGGCATTGGGTATTCTCCTTGAAAATAAAAGAAAGCGCCTTGAATGAAGTAAATGTTCCTCGGTCAATATTGGCAATATTGGAGGCACATGGGACCGCAGGGAAGATGGCAGCACAGTAGGAGAGCTCCCCATGACCGTCAGTTAATTAAGTAAATTTGGAGATACACACTTCGTTTTCAGTCTGAAAAGTGAGGGGTTGTGTTAAAGATAAGAAGTACTACCAGTTTCCGACCAAAAATCTGTTAGTTCTCCATCGAAATGGCAAACAACGGCAAAGCTAACTTTTTCAAAGGTGCGGCGACGAGAAGTAAGCTAACCTCAAAGACCAGCCCGACTCCTGAACCCACCTCGCCGACAACGTCAGGTGACAGCGACCCTAAACCTGGAGTGTCTGACGATACACCTATGTTTGAGGAAATACGGAAAATGAGTGCCACTCTTCAGGTGGTGGCGACGGATGTTGTCTCAATCAAGGAGACAACGAAAGAGCTTAAAGACGTGGTGGAGAGCATACAGATGAGGCTGGGAGAGGCAGAACAGCGGATAGCGGACGTGGAAGACGTAAATACACGGATGGAGGAAAACATGGAGAAGTGTGACAAACGACTGGAAACACTGTGGATGCGTGTAGAAGACCTGGAAAACCGCAGCAGGAGAAATAATGTAAGAGTGGTGGGACTGAAAGAGGGCAAGGAGGAGACTGGGAAAGTTATTCAGTATGTGGAAAAGATCCTATCTCAGGGGCTCGGGCTGTCTGGCAGCGTGTTTGAAATTGAACGTGCCCACCGCTCTATGGCACCCGTACCGGGCCCGAATCAACCGCCCAGGTCCATACTGATGCACTTCCTACGTTCAGCGGCCCGAGACAAGGTGCTACAGGGAGGACTGTAAGCTGTCCTTTTATGAGGATGTGACCAGAGAGTTGGCGGAGAAAAGGAAGGCATTTACTCCAGTGAAGAGACGTCTGCACCAGCTAAATGTGAGACACAGGCTGGTCTACCCTGCAACGCTCATCTTCACATGGAAAGGGCAGAAGAAAAACTTTCGAGACAGCAAAGAAGCGGAGAAGTTTGTGCGTGATGCTGAATAGAGGACCGTGGGACTTTATGGAAACCAGACGAAGTGTGTGGGAATGAGGTAACTTTGATGATGGTTTGTGGGAGGCGGGAAGAACGGTGCTGTTACGAGCTGACAGGATGCGCCTCACGGACACGGCTAATTTAGATCAGGTTAAGCGGGGGGCGGGGTGGGGGTTAGTTAGAAGCACCGAGTTCTGGGCTGCTTTAACCGGGGCTATGTTTGTGTTTTTCATGTTTTATCTTTGCACTAAGACAGTAGATCTTACAAGGCCTAACATTTTGAACAACCTATTGAATATGTGTTTGGCTGTTGCTGAAATCATGGTGCG
Source organism: Platichthys flesus (assembly GCF_949316205.1). Classification (NCBI taxonomy): domain Eukaryota; kingdom Metazoa; phylum Chordata; class Actinopteri; order Pleuronectiformes; family Pleuronectidae; genus Platichthys; species Platichthys flesus. The sequence goes on along the minus strand of NC_084950.1, from coordinate 27,646,502 downwards.
TGAACTGAGGTCAAAGGTCTAGAAAGGACGGTTAACAGCTACATTAATATAGTATCATGAAACATAAATGGATGTGGGAATCCCGTTAAAAGGAGGAAGGTTCTGACATATTTGAAATCCAAGAATACAGATGTAGCGTTTATTCAGGAGTCTCATATGATGGGGGACGAAGAGGCAGGGAAATTTAAAAGAGGCTGGGTAGGGAAGGTTTTCCATAGCTCATACTCTAGTAAGCAGAATGTGGTGATGATACTCATTAATAAAATACTGAGTTTTGTTATGATAAAACAACACAATGATAAGGAGGGTAGGATTATTTGTATTGAAGCATTGATCAATGGAATCCGGACAGTGCTATGTAATATATACGCCCCAAACAAGGAGGAACCTGACTTCTTTCATGAGGTTAACAGAGTGATAGGAAACATGCAGGGCTGGGTGATACTGGCAGGGGATTTTAACCAGGTAATGGACGGGATAGTTGATAAGAGTAAGCCCAGTGCAAAATCTTCACCCAGGGACAGAGCTGCAATTCATATGCTGACAGAGGACTTGAGTTTGGTGGACATATGGAGATTGGTGAACCCACATGAGAGGGAATACACCTTTTACTCCAACTGTCACTAATCTCATTCAAGGATTGATTTTTGTCTGGTATCTAACTCATTAATAGACTCAATAGTAGACTGTGAGATAAGGAGCTATTGCCCTTAGTGACCACGCCACGGTGGAGTTACATGTTGACCTGAACACAGATAATGTGAAAAGAGGACGTTGGAGGCTTAACACTGTGTTGCTACAGGATGTGTCATTTAGTAATATGTCAGCAGAAGATCTTAAATCTTTTTTTGAAATTAATATTGGATCTACAGAAACAATCTTCCCGGTTTGGGAAGCATTAAAGGCTTATATAAGGGGGAAAATTATTGCCCACACCTCAAAAATGAAGAAGGCGAATGAGAAGAAAGAAAACACATTAGACAAAGAGATCCGTAAGCTAGAGAAAGAAATGGCAAGTCACTATTCAGATGATTTATACAAAACAATTTGTAAGATGAAATATCAACTACATGATATATATAACAAAAAGGCTGAGTATGCCTTATTTAGGCTATAGACTAATTTCTACGAATGGGGCGAAAAGAATGGCAGACTGTTAGCGAGACAATCGAGACAACAGAATAATTCCAACAATATTCCAATGATTAACAAGGATAATGGGGTTGTAACCTCATCAAAGGAAATTAATCAGGTTTTTAAAAACTTTTATAAAAATCTTTACACATCCTCCTTCCCCCCCTAATCAAGAAGACACAGAGTCATTTTTCTCAGGTCTTAACTTGCCTACTGTATCTAATGAGCAATAAGACATGCTGGATGCCCCAATAACACAGGACGAGATTAGGGCTACTATCGGATCCATGAAAAATGGGAAGTCACCTGGTTTGGATGGCTTCTCGATTGAATATTACAAGAAATATATTGATATTTTGGCCCCCAAATTGCATAAGGTGTACATGGAGGGATTTGAGAAGGGCTCACTGCCTGGCACATTTAATGATGCTTTAATCTCGCTCATACCTAAAAAGGACAGAGATACCTCAGATCCGTCTAATTTCAGACCTGTGAGTCTTCTTGGGGTGGATTGTAAGATTTTGACAAAGACCTTGGCGTCACGTTTAGAGAAGACACTACCAGACATTATACATGGAGATCAAGTAGGTTTTATTAAAAAAAGGTCCTCAGCTGATAACATGCGAAGGCTCACTCATCTGATGCATATGAACTGCTCTAATCCGGTACCAGTGGCGGCTTTTTCACTTGATGCTGAGAAAGCGTTTGACCGGGTGGAGTGGCGGTTCCTCATGTCGACTCTCTTGAAATTTGGGTTGGGTCCTGGTTTTTGTAACTGGGTGAAGATACTTTACTCTAACCCAAGAGCAGCTGTGCTAAAAACTGGGCTGTTATCTGATCTTTTCTGTCTTTCCAGGGGGACAAGACAGGGATGTGCCCTTTCCCCATTGCTGTTTACTATGGTTCTTGAACCGTTAGCTGTAGCAATCAGAGCTGATGTGAGGATTAAAGCTGTGCAGGCGGGGGGTAGAGAGCACAAGCTATTTATGTATGCCGATGATATCTTAGCAGTGTTAGCGGACCCTGGGGACTCCCTGCCAGCGTTACTTGACTGTATCGAGTCATATTCTAGATTATCAAGTTATAAAATAAACTGGCATAAATCTGAATGTATATCACATACATGTCATTCTGGGATTATCACTCCATATGGCTTCAAGTTCTTGCCTTCTGGTATGAAATATCTAGGAATTCAATTAAATCCAAATCTGGATGATATAATGCTCTCAAATATGGAACCGCTCCTCCAGAAAAAAAAAATGAACCTGGATAAATGGGGAAAATTGAAGCTCACACTGTGGGGAAAAATTTATGTAATTAAAATGGTGGTTGCACCACAATTCAGTTATGTTTCCATGATGCTATCAGTTAATATAGCGCCACAGCTGTTTAAACAATATGATAGAATTATTAAAGCCTTTTTATGGGATAAAAAGAGACCAAGGATTAATATAAAGAAGATGTGGTCACCGAGGGAAATAGGAGGCATGGGTCTACCTAATGTAAGATTATATAATCTATCATTTGAAATGTCTAGATTGATAAAACATTGGAAGGGGATAGATCAGGAGCTGAGCTGGATCAAAATTGAATGGGAGCTAACTAGCCCATTTGAACCTCTGGATGTTCTCTCGCAAGGTTCAACAACTTCTGGACATAATTGTTTTTCAAACCCAGTGCTGTCTTATTCCAGAACAGTCTGGAGGGAGATTCATAAGATGTATGGTATGTCGCACTAAAAACAAACTTACAACTCTATGGCACAACCCAGCTGTAGGTATTGGGAAGAAATTGGTTTATTGGAATCAATGGCTTGTAAGAGGGATACGCAAAATAAGTGACCTATATGTGGATGGAGTGTTCATGTCGTTGGCTGATATAATGCAAAAATATAATCTGGAATATTAAGGTAATTTTTTGAAATATTTACAAATAAGAGCCTGTATCACAAAGGGTCAATTTAGGCTCAACAAGAATACATTAATGGAAGTTCTGGACCTACCTAGGATAACACACAGAGCAGCTACGTTCTACAAGACATTTAATGGTATACGAGAAGACAAGTGTAAAAATCTGAGGATCATTTGGCAGAAAGACCTAGGGTGTGATCTGAGTGAGGAAGACTGGTTAAATATTTTATCAAATACAGGGAAACACATGAGAGAGGCCAAGGGGAAGTTTATTCAGTATAAGATAATTCATAGATTTTATTTCACCCCCTCAAAACTGCACAGAATGGGCTTAATAGGAAATAATTTATGTGATCAGGGGACGTAAACTAGTGTACCCAATTTGGGAGAAGGTACTGGAACTGTGAGTAAATGGCTGGGTGTGGCGGTACCTGTATCACCAAGACTGTGTTTGTTAGGGGATCAAACAGAAATTCCAAATATATCTAAATATGATCGGGTAGTTTTAAAAGTCGGGATGTTCACAGCTGCTCGAACGATTCTCAGAGTATGGAAAAGTACAGTTGCCCCAGATGTTAAAAAATGGATGGAAATGATGTCAGAGGTTGCATCTTATGAACGCATGTTGGCTAGAATGAACGATGAAGAGGAAGATTTTAGGAGGGCCTGGGACCGTATTTTTTTGTAGATAGGGCATATGGAAAAATTTGTAGACATGGTGCTGGATGTACATTCTGGTTGTTTCAAGAAAAAAAAGAAAATATCGATTTGTAGGAGGCCTTTGTATATATGGTTGTATGATGGGTATACTGTCTGTTGATGCTGTTATAAATGTTGTTTTTTGAGTTTGATTGTATGTTTTTATATACATGAATAAATAAAAAACTTTAATGACAAAAATATTGGCAATATTGACGTGGCTTCGTAAAATAGCACTGAAAACTGTAACTGATGGTAGCTGAGAGACAGGAGTTGATTAGGGCAGTTTAACCTGGAGAGTTTATATCATCTCTGGACACAGCTGTGGCCGGAGCACCATTATGTCCGGAAGTCAGTGTCTGGAAGTTAGCTGCGGCATAACTGATAAGGAACTTAAAGGACCCATCGTATGCCCAACCACAGTTGATATGGTTCATTGGGGTCTTAATTAAATGTCTGTAACATATTTTGGTCAAAATACCACAAGGATCATTTAAAAGCCCTCCTCAGATTGAGTTGTTTTGAGTGTTACCACATTTAGCTAATCACATTTCTCAGAATGTAACTACATTTAATAAAAATACACTTTACAAACCAAAACTTATCCATCTACCTAACCAAGATATCTTCATTCATGGCATTTTTGTTTTTAAAGGTCCAAAAAGGGGCAGTGTTCAATTTGGAGCAATTTGGACAGGCTACACATTCAAAAGTAATAAAATATATAGTGGCTGATCAAGCCACTCAAACACAAAAGGGGGATAGAGTGAGACATACTGACATTGAACACAAACTACAGCAAGAACATAACACAACAGTATAAGGCCATATAATATTATCTAAGGAAAAATATTTAAACATAAATATCAAAGAGTAGTCAAAGATTAACAACTAAAAATCTAATTAAGGAAATAGTGCCCCTCCCTTATCTGTAATGTGCATGGGCAAAGAGAAACCAACTACCCATATTAAAGAACGGTTACTGCCATTTTAACGAGTTTCAGTGTGTGGTTGTGGTGTGGAGATCACAAAGATACATCATCTCGATCACTAAGGGTTTGAAATGCAGCTCAACACGACCTCTGACCCCCCCCTGTGTAAGGAACATTAGAAAAGATTGTTTACCATGCTTGGCTCTGGGCCTGCACCACCCTCGACAGACAATTTTCAGAAAACAATACAATGCAACATTTAAAACGACACAAAGGCATTTCATGAAACGACATAATTTCACAAAGTACAGGCACACAATTACATTTGACGAAACGGCATTTTACAAGACAAAGGTAAGTATTGGCATGCTTAATAGAAGATATGGGGAATGAACCACCAACGTTTTGGTTAGTGGATGATGCACAATATCTTCTGAGGAACAGCCCCACATCAATAATACATTTCACAAAACACAGCGGCATTTCATTTGATGTAATTCTGAATATGTTTTCAACATATGACTTTAAATGTTATGTACACAAAAATAAAGCTTTTTTCAAACAAGACAAGTCACTATCTTGTTAATCATGTGTCTCTTTGTCTCCCCAGGTAATAGAGTGTATTACTCAGGGGAGGGCACTTGAGTGCCCCTGGCTGTGTCCCAAGGAAATCTACGATATTATGCTGGGCTGCTGGCAGAGGGAGCCACAACAGCGCTTCAACATTAAGGACATTCAGAAGATGCTCATAACTTTAATGAAGGCCACACCAGTCTATCTGGATATACTAGGATAGGAAAGGATAAAAGGAGTTTTTCTGCTTGGATTCAATCCAAATTACGTTATTAGAAACTAGTACACTGGATCAGAGGTAAATTGATTGATTTGGAGCCACAATTTGCCATGTATCCAATTACCTAACCTATGAAGATTGGAATTGCTTAAAGTGGAGTGATGTCTAGTTAGCTGGGTTGGAATTAACAGGATTGCACAGCACTGCCTTACAATATATAGTAAATCAAGAGCAAATGGCTTTGGCCTACCTTCCATGACTGGGTCGGGACTTGTTTGGTCAGGTCTTGCCTCTTTTCAAAAAAATTACAAGAATTACAAGGATTTGACTATGTAGTATGGATTGCATCAAACATGCAATCATTGGGTAGCACCAAACGTATCACCATTAAGGATGACATTAAAAAATATGCATTTTAACTTGGTTCCACATTGGATCAATATAAGATCCTACACAAGAGCAACAAAACCTTTATGACAACAGAAAGTGTTCATTAAAAACACCCTGTAAGTTAAAGAATGTTTCTACTGTAAGTCTATACGTCTTGAGATATGTTAACTGATTTCATTTTCTTTTATCTGGCCACAGAAAGTATTTTTAATATGATAATACGTGTTAAACAATCTGGCCAGTAAAGGAAAGATTTTAAGTTAACTGGCTGTTGTTTTGGCAGTGATAGTATTAGAAACACTAGGTCAGATTGAAATCTGTTTATTCTTTAGGTTTCCAGTGTTTAAATCCTAGCTCTCTCATCTTGAGGCATGAAACTCGCAGTGAGCGGAAAAATGGACTATAATAATGTTTACAAATGTGTAATCTTTCTAAAAGTAAACACAGGCTGAATGAAATGAGGTTTATCAGCTATGTCTAAAAGCTGTGAGGAATCAAAGTGTAAGCCACTGTCAAACTATCGTTTTATTGCTGTCTTTGTGCTATAACATTGAACTCCAAACATTTTAAATAAAAGTTGTATTGGTTAGAAAAATATCAAGAGTGATATTTTGCAGTATGGGCAGATTGTATGGATAAACATATTCGCTAAAAACTTGTCCCAAATCTGTAAATACTTGTGTCTGACATTGAGCTTTAAGTGAATAATATGTTCATGTATAAATAAAAATCACAATGTCAGGATTAAATAGGACCAACATTTTTTTTACAGCAAAGGTGTAACCTTGCCCAGAGGACAAACCAGTCTCTTTCTTTTCAAAGCCCTTTGAAGACCTACTGAATGATAAAATTACTACTGTAACTATAAGTGTCTGATTTCTGATAAAACTCCAACCTCAACAAATGGTCATATTCTGGTATGACAATTTTAGCTGGAACAGGAAACTCATATAAGCTACGGTAGTAGTGCAACAGCTCACTTCATTTCTTTCACACTACAGACAAAAATTGTTTCTCTTACTGTGATTTTTTTTATGACCCCAAGCTAGTTTCACCTGCATGGTTCTCAGGTGGCTTTATTAGAATCTCTGTTTGCAGGTTCATATGATTAGTCATTTATGTGCGGCTCCTTTAATGGAGATAGTGTAGAAAAAGTGTTCGCACTATGTTTGTTGACGCAACCTGAAAAGCCCTACTTCATGGGTAGCCAGTATGTATACATACTGCATGTCAGAATGATCAAACATTTCCGAATAGTGTTCAAGGTGAACACGATTTAAAAACTCTGTTACATTATTCACTATAATTTATCTGGAGGAATGTTTGGAAACCCCATTTGTTAGCCTCAGAAAGTAGTACAAATCCAGATGTTAACTGAGGGCTAGCTATCGATGGGTATGGTAAAAATAAAAAAATTTCGATCAATGTTTGAGGACAATCTAATGAGTTCAGAACACTGCATTTTCCAGTGCAATCTCCTGCAGTATGTTTTCCAAATAAAGTATATAAGCTGAATATGTTAAAATCATTGTAACACAATAATACGTCTGTGTCATTCCTATCCATTCTCTCTCTGTCTTTGTTATGTGTTGTATATTTGTCTCCATACTATTGTTTATGAATATTACAATAATTTGACAATTTATATAATGTATTTTTAAACAGATAAGGTGTAGTGAACTTTTAAGCTGGTTCGATGAATGATTGTATCTTATTAAAAGTTCATCATATTTGAATAGCTGTGTTGTCTTTTCTTAAAGCACTTTCCAGGAAACAATACAAGACTTATTTAGAGAACAAAGTCACTACTGATTATTATCTTAAACATTTGATTAAATCTCTCAGTTTACTACTGCAACATCTGACACCTTTGAATATAAAAAAATGCATTAAGTAGTTCAGTCTTGATGATAGATGATCATGGTGGCAGCTGATCGTGAATTATGATTACAACTAGATTGCTTAGATGTACAATAGGCCTAATCACATATACTACTATTATTCAGGAATGACACTATCATTACAATTGTCATTTCTGTTTCCTTTATCTCTACCATAATCTTTCTTTTGTAGAAATATTTAAAGTTCATACATGTAGCTGTTACGTTTAAGTGTCTTCAACCCCAGAGCAGAGACAAAACAGAGGACACCACACAGTACAGATAGTTGTATGTACCGGTATGTATCCTCGACTCAGACTGTATCTGAGTCGAGGATGAGGTTTGAGGATGGAGGGAGAAGGATATGTTCTGTGATGCCTGAATGCTGGAGACACACGGAGAAAAAGTTGGTAGGCTGTCATTGGACGCGCCGCCTCTGAGTCATCAGAAGGAGCTGGCACACACCTGCGGAGGGGAGACATACACTCCTGATCAAAAACTTAAGACCAGTTAAAAAATTGCATGAATTTGCATTTTGCACTGTTGAATCTTAGGAAGGTTTTAAGTAGAGTTTCAAAATGCAAAAAGAAGAAATGGGAACAAGAGACCAAAAGTTGTGAGCAGGCAATTTATTGAAAAAACAACAGTTTAACTGAAGTAGGCTGTTCATCAGCTAATCAAAAGTTTAAGACCACAGCTCAAAAAAAAAAAACCCTCCTAAAACAGAAGTGTCAAAAACTGACTCAGTAATGAGTAGCTCCATCATTATTGTTGATCACTTCAAAAATTTGTTTTGGCATGCTTGATGCAAGTGTTTCCAAAAGGCTAGTGCGAATGTTGTACCAAGTGGTGAAGATGGCTTCACGAAGGGCATCCACTGTCTGGAACTGAAGTCCATTTTTGTAAACTTGTCATCCATCCCCAAATGTTCTCAATTTGATTAAGATCAGGGGAACACACAGGATGGTCCAAAAGAGTGATGTTATTCTCCTGGAAAAAGTCTTGGTCAGACGGGCATTGTGAATCGGAGCGTTGTCCTGCTGAAAAACCCAGTCGTTACCACACAGACGAGGGCCCTCAGTCATGAGGGATGCCCGCTGCAACATCTCCACATAGCCAGCTGCTGTTTGACGCCCCTGCACAACCTGGAGCTCCATTGTTCCATTGAAGGAAAAAGCACCCCAGATCATGATGGCACCCCCTCCCCTGTGCCGCGTAGAAAACATCTCAGGTGGCATCTCCTTGTCATGCCAGTAACGTTGGAAGCCATCAGGACCATCAAGGTTACATTTTTTCTCGTCAGAGAATAAAACTTTCTTCCACCTTTGAATGTCCCATGTTTGGTGCTCCCTTGCAAAGTCTAAACAGGCAATTTTGTGGCGTTGAAGGAGACGTGGGCTTTGAAGACGTTCCTTATTTTTGAAGCCCTTCCTTTGCAGATGCCGTATGATGGTTATTGGACTGCAGTTAGTACCAGTAATGGCCTTAATTTGGGACGAGGATCGTCCCGTGTCTTGACGGACAGCCATTCGGATCCTCCGGCTCAGCGACGGTGAGATTTTTTTGGGTCTACCACTTGATTTTATTTGTTCCATAACCCTGAGGATCTGTTAAGAAATGAAAATTACTGTCTCACTGCGTCCAACCTCAGCAGTGATGGCACGTTGTGAGAGGCCTTGTTTATGCAGTTCAACAATCCTACCACGTTCAAAGACGGTGAGCTTTTTTGCCTTTGCCATCAAGAGATCTTCACAGTGTGATTACTTGACAGGAAATGACATGGAATCCACATTTTTGCACAGATTTAGGCTTTTAAAGGCTGTGGTGTTAAACTTTTGATCAGCTGATGAACAGCCTATTTGAGTTAAATTGTTGTTTTCAATAAATTGCCTGCTCACAACTTTTGGTCTCTTGTTCCCATTTCTTCTTTTTGCATTTTGAAGCTCTACTTACTTCCTAAGATCCAACCGTGCAAAATGCAAATTCATGCAATTTTTTAACTGTTCTTAAGATTTTGATCAGGAGTGTACAAGGGAAGGGGAAAACACTGGGGGGCACAAAGGAGCTGTGACATATCCATTCATTTATAACTATCAATTTATGTTAGGCACCGTCTTTTATCATAAAATATTGATATTTTATTGATGTTCCCTGCTATGGCATCTATTGTACTTCTGTCTGCAAAGTGCTAAAAGTAACTCCATTTAAGTGCTACCAAATTTCTTATTTAAACTTATATAATTAATTTTTTTTCAAGGTATAGTCAGAAGAGATGTGTTATTAGTTTGAGCGGAATATGTATAGACTCTCTACCAGGGGTGGACTGGCCATCTGGAATACCGGGCATCGTCCCGGTAGGCCGTTGACCCAATATGGGCCGGTCTGGTCCGCTATGTTTTTTTTTTTTTTTCTCTTCTTCCTCTCTAAATTCCCTCCAATTGGGCCGGCCAATTGGCTACAGAGGGCTAACGGTGTATTGCCAGCATCGACACATATTATTGGTCTATTGTTTGTCATTGTCAATCAATCATGGGCTGACAGGCTCAGAGAGCCCTGACAGTGCTGTCAATCACAACACAAACCAGGGTGGGGCGGGACCTCATGGCATTGGTGGGGGGAGTCGCGGGAAGGGCTGCTGCTGAGACAGAAACTTTAGGTTACTTTCGTAACCCTGGTTCTCTGAGTAGCATGAGTGAGATGCCTCACTATGGGATACGCCCCTCGCGCGTATTCACAGAAGCACTTATTCCAATTCGCCAGCCCTGATAGGCTGGCAGTCGTGCCGTCCGCGTCAAGGTGCCGCACCTTAAATACGGTGGACGCGGCGTCACACGTCATTCAAAACAAGCACACCTCTTCTCGCTTCACCCCAGTAGCAAGAAGGGCGGTCTGGTGAGACATCATGCTACTCAGAGAACCGGGGTTATGGAAGTAACCTAAAGTTCTCTTTCTTAGCATTCGTTTCGATGTCTCACTATGGCAGGGGTAGGCAACCTTTACTATCGAAAGAGCCATTTCGCCCCCTCTTCCCCCAAATTAAATCTTTCTGGAGCCGCACAACATATTTGATAACACAGGTTATAAAGTTATATATATATAGTTATACAATATATATAAAAACTATAGTTTGTTGCATTTATTAAATAATAAAACGACAATAAAAAAAACTGTTGACATTTAACTGCTATTTTTACCTGTTACAAAATAGGAAAACACCAAACTCTTATGAATTGGAGAACAAAATACATGTGTGGGCCTACTTTGGAATAAATTAAACACAGACCTCAGCTTTTTTTGCTCATCTCCAGCTTGGTAATTTTCAGCAGATGCTGTGTGCTTGCTCTGGAAATATCTTTCAACATTATATTTCTTATTGTTTTCTAATTCCTCGCCACATATCAAGCATGCATGTAAGACAGCATTGGTGGGAGTGAAAGCAAATTAATCTGTCCACGCAGAATTAAACTCTATTTTCCTCCCAGACTTTTCTTTTCTGGTATTTATCCATGATTAGTTTACCGAGGCCGGGGGTCGGAACTATAGATTTGCGACATGAGGGAGCGCCGGGACGTAATAGGATGTGACGCATATTTAAGTTGCTGAAATATTAAAACAAAACGTGAGAGCAGGTCAGACTGGAGGCCGACACAGAAACTGCAGATCGGTACAAACCACCTGCAGCTTCTGCTCTGATCAAGAAGCTTAGGCGCTGATCTCTGATCAGCTGAGACCAGAGAAACTCGTTGTTTTCACTGTTTCCACTGTTGAGAAGCAGCCGGTCAGTCACTGAGAGGCTGCTCCACGTGAACAAGCTCCGATCTCACTGTGTCTCTCTGAGTGAGTGAGCGGGGCTCAGAGCCGGGGGCGGAGCCCTGGCTTTGTGTGTGTGTCGGCTATCTGGGAGCGCTATCTGGGAGCGCGCACACACACACACCCGCTCCTGGTATTTCATGATGGCCTGATACGATGATTATTTAAAAAATGAATGTGAACTCACGTTCATCATATGAAAGAACTGATTCGTTAAGTTTATCGTTCGCGAAAAATATGCACAACATGCACTGCACAGGGAGCCACTGCAGAGGGGCTGAAGAGCCGCATGCGGCTCCGGAGCCGCAGGTTGCCGACCGCTGCACTAAGGGATATGGAGACTCCCGTATTGCCAGACAAGCTTATCTCTGTGACTGACCGCCAGCCCCCCCCTCACTTTAAAAGTGAGATCCACATTGGAGCCCACGCTCAAGACAGCGTGGGTCAGGCCAGGGGATGTGACATCCAACCTGTAGTACCTCGCAAATGTGAGGGGAGAAGACCAGCTAGCTGCAGCGCAGATGTCTTGGATAGAGACTCCCTTGTAACAGGGCCCAAGAGGTCGCGAGACCTCTAGTAGAATGTGCCCGTAAACCAGTCAGAACCTGAAGGCCTGAGCTGGAGTAGGCCAATGCAATGGCATCTACTATCCAGTGAGAGAGTCTTTGTTTGGTGACAGGTTTGCCCCACTGGGGCTTAGCCCAGGACACAAACAACTGAGCCCAGGACACAAACAACAAGGAGCTTTCCACATATGTGGAAAGCTCCTTGTTCTTTCCACATATGTGTGTAAGGCATGGACAGGGCACAGCATGTGTAACCGCTGCTGCTCTGCAGAACCATAGGGAGTTGGCTGAAAAGCTGACAGTTCCACTGGGGAGGATGGTTTAACAACCTTTGGAACAAATGCAGGATTCGGTCTCAGCGTCACCCCAAGGTTCCCTGGGGTGAACCGCATACATGCTGGATGTACAGATAAAGCGTGAATATCACTTACACGTTTAGCTGTAGCCAAAGCCAATAACAGAGCCACCTTCAAGGATAACGTTTTCATGTCCACGTTATCCAATGGTTCAAAAGGATGACTAGAGAGGGCTCCAAGCACCACTGCTAGATCCCATGACAGTGACATAGTCATGGGCAGCAACCTCCGTGCACCCTTCATAAAATGACAAACCAGGGGGTATTGGCCCACTGGTTTTCCATCAAATCCAACATGGCAAGCAGAAATAGCTGCCAAGTAAACTTTGACAGTAGAAAATGCCCTCTTCTGATCAATCAAGTCCTGCAGGAAGGACAGGACTGTACCAACTGGACATTGAAAAGGGATTTCCTGTGCCTTAGCACACCAATCCTCAAACAACCTCCACTTACAGTCATAAAGAGACCTAGTGGATGATGCTCTGGCATTCTGAATTGTGTTAACAATATTCTGTGATAATCCAGTCAGGCTCAGATTAAACCACTCACGGGCCAAGCCCACATGGTGAGGCGCTCCGGATGAGAGTGAAATATCTGTCCGCGCGCCTGGGAGAGCAGGTCCCTGCGCAGCGGGAGAGGCCATGGGTGACCGTGGAGGAGCTGTCTCACTTCTGCCAGCCAGTGCATGGACGGCCAGTGAGGAGCGATCAAAATTAGTGACAGACGATTCTCCCGCACCCTGAGCAGTGTCGGGGGAATCAGAGCCAGAGGTGGAAAAGCGTAAAGCGGGACGCGCGGCCGCTCGTGAGCTGTCTCACTTCTGCCAGCCAGTGCATGGACGGCCAGTGAGGAGCGATCAAAATTAGTGACAGACGATTCTCCCGCACCCTGAGCAGTGTCGGGGGAATCAGAGCCAGAGGTGGAAAAGCGTAAAGCGGGACGCGCGGCCGCTCGTGAGCGAACGCATCCAGCCCCAGCGGCACTGTGTGTTCCACCTCGACGCAAACAGATCCACTGTTGCGCGGCCGAAATGTGACCAAATCTGAGCTACTACAGCCGGGTGAAGTTTCCACTCCGCGTAGAGAGGATTTCCCCTGGACAAAAGGTCCGCACCCACATTCTGAATTCCAGAAACGTGGGTCGCTCTCACTGAGAGGAGATGCTCCTCGCCCCACAATATCAGTCTGCGTGCAAGAGTGTGTAACTGTAGAGAACGTAGACCCCCTGACGATTGATATACGCCACCGTGGTCGTATTGTCCGTCCTCACTAACACATGATGTCCCCGGAGGAACGGCAGAAAATGTTTCAGTGTCAGAAACACTGCCATCAACTCCAGATAATTTATATGGGCATGTTTGAGATCCGTGCTCCACATCCCATTCGCGGATCGGCCCTCGAACACACCGCCCCAGCCTGATAGCCTGGCGTCCGGTGTGACCACTTTTCTGGCAGATATTGTGCCCATGCGCACCCGGCGTATGTGGCGCACAGGATCCAGTCTGAGAGAAGCCACCCAGCGCTGAAACTCTCTCATGTACAGCCTGCCCAGCCTCACCGCCAATATTGTTGAGGCCATCAGTTCCAATAACCTGAGGCACAGTCCGTACGTGACCTGACGTGTTATGGCAAAATGAGAGTGAGTGGACCTGAAAGTGTGCACTCTCTCGGCTGACAGGCGAGCCGTGTAGGTCAGTGAATTTAACGTGAGACCCAGAAAGGCAATTGCCTGTCTCGGCGTTAACGCACTCTTTTCCCTGTTCACCACAAAACCGGGATCGGCTAGGTGAGTCAGTACAATGCTCGTGTGCGCCGCAGCCTCTTGCTCTGAGCGCGCCAGCAGCAGCCAGTCGTCCAGATAAGTGGCCACGCGTATACCCCGCTCCCTGAGAGGAGCTATAGCGGCGTCGACACATTTCACAAACACCCTTGGGCTCAGTGACAGGCCAGATGGGAGTACCAGGTACTCGTACACTGTGTCCTGAAAAGCGAACCTCAGATATTTCCTGTGCGGAGGATAAATGGGAATGTGAAAATACGCGTCTTTCAGATCGATTGATGTGAACCAGTCCCCCGGTCGGATCAAACGTATCAGCTTTGAGTGTCAGCATGCGAAACTTGTATCTCCTGAGATACGAGTTCAAAATGCAAAGGACCAGGATGGGACGTAATGAGGTCCCCCCTTTCTTTGGGACCAGGAAATACCTTGAATAGAAACCCTCCAGTCCCTGCCTGTGTGGCACTATTCGTATGGCTCTTTTGTTTAATAGAGCTGATATTTCTTCCCGTAACACCCGGGCCGACTCTCCCTGCGCACGGGAAGCGATGAGGCCGGGAAAACGGGGGGGCATTGTGGCGAATTGAAGCCTGTAGCCTTTGGCCAGTGTTCTCAATACCCATTCTGATGCTGTGCATGCTTTCCAACTCTCTAGCCTCAAAGTAAGCGGGGAGTGAAGCTCTGTCTGACACAGACGATCTTTGGGGGCCCGTACCAGCTGCGCACCTCCGAGTATCACTGCGCATGCGCGGTCTGATAGGCTCGGAGCGAGCGGAACGGGATGTTTCACCACAGGTGGGACGCTGCTTCCCCCTTGTGGTGTTATGGGGAACAACAGTGTGCTCTGCACCTCTGTGTTTCGTTGGTTTTGTTTTTGTGTTTTTGTGATTTTGCAACCCTGCGCCCTCGGCTGTGAGCCTGGATACGTCATTGGAAAACTTTTTATTAACACAAACTCTGTGTGCGTGCTTGTGAGACATTGATGTGGCGTTGAACAATCCCACATCTGAAACATGTCTCTTCGCCTCTTTACTAGGATGCACGAACTGAGCTCTGGGCCCACGCGTCGCCGAGAGGGATGGGTGGCACTGGGTAATTTCTCCCCTAACACACGGGATAGCTGGGCTGCCAGTGAACAGGGAACGCGTGGCAGCTCCACTCACTGTGGGGTTGACCGCTAAGTCGCCTTCTTCTTCCGCCTGGCCTGCTGACTGGTTGACGGGCCCGGTTGAGCAGCCTGGGTTGACGGGGAATAGAAGGGCTTTCTCGGCCAAGCGGGCTTCGTTTCCGGGGGGCCGTTGGTGTTCGCACCCGGTTGAGCCCTGGGGCGCTTCGGGATGCGGAAAGCAGGAGTGGCGCTCCTAGAGGCAACCTGAGCGAAAGTCTGCCGGGGGGGCGAAGGCGCCGCGGCAGGTGTTTCCCTCGGAAGGCAGAGCTGTAGCGCCTCATCCTCCTTTTTCTTCGCCTTACAGCGCTTTTGCATTGAGGCGAGGGCGGAGCCGAAGACACCCTCGGGGACAGTAGGCATGTCCAGGATGTCCTCCTTTTCTCTATCGGACAGATTGGTCAGATTCAGCCATCTCGTCCTCTCTTGTAACACCAACATCGACATGCACTTCCCTGCCGCCTGTACAGCGCATCGCTGGACGCGTAGGCAGATATCCGCGATTGTTGTGATCTCGTCCCACGCGGAACTTTCGGGCATGTCGGCTATGTCGTCAAAAAGCTCCGCTTGGTAAGCTGACAACATGGAGGTGACGTTGAGAGCCCTCACCGTCAAAGCCGCTGCTTTATAAGCTCGCTCAGTCATGGCAGATTGGAAGCGATCGGCTTTCGTGGGAAGTGTGGGGGCCCTGGATGAGGCAGCTGACAGCCGTGGATGAAGGTGTGCTGCCACCTGGGGCTCCATGGGAGGCATGCGGGCCATGGCATGCTTATCCATTCCCTCAATATCCAAGGAAGACGCACCTTGAATGGTGGTCTTGCTGGAGTAAGGGTTCTGCTTCCATGAGGCGGTAACTTCCTCCAGGAGTTCCGGGATCACCGGGAGAAGTTGTCTCGCAGCTCTCTTTGCTTGGGGTAATTTCTTCCCCTCGTAGCGGGACCTTGGGGCCTCCGCCTCGACCGCGGGCCATGGAATCTTCAGTCTCTCTGCGGCACGTTTACACACATTGTGCATATCGCCACTGGCCTGGGGCGTAATTGTCCCAACCAAGCCCTTTGCAGGGCTTGGAGAGCTGAGAGCCTGTGAAGGTGGGACAAAGCAGGATTCATAATCCTCGTTGTCACTGTCCGACACCAGACAATCCCCGCCGTCGGACTCATCCTCCTCCTCATAATCCAACATGAGGGGTGGCTCCGTTAGCGGGTCAAGCAAATCCAGCGTGGAGCCCCAGCGCCGAATCTCTGATTCGGGAGCGTCCTCCTCATCCACACCGTGTTGGGGTTCCTCGGTAGTGGCACTGGAAAGGATCGGGTCCCTCTCAGAGACTCTAGCTTGGCGTGCTAGTCGGCGGCGGAGACTCTTCGCTGTGAAGCGGGCGCAGTCGGCACACAAGCTCGCGTTGCTGACAGTTGCTGACAGCTCCGCGTGTCTCAAGCCCGAGACACGCGGAGCAGACCGGGTGAGTGTCCATGCTCGATATTTTATTTGTGCGATGGGCATCGCCTGGTTGCGAGATGGAAGGAAGCTTTGCAGCTTGATCCATTTAGCTTGGTGTGCTAAAGGGGAGCGAATTATCTGGAATGATAGTCGCTGTTAGCTAGCTCCGGTGGCAGGCAGTGTGGTGACCGCAGGCTCCCGGTGCCGTGTAGCTATTCAAATAGAAGCAACTACCTATGGTGAAGGCAGTCGTATCGGCGTTTATTCCACTAGCGTCCGGCGATGGAGGTGTTAGCTCCGGTCTGTGGACAGCAGCTAGTTAGCATCAACGCCGATTAGAAAATTGCTTGTTCGTGAAGCGAGAAGAGGTGTTTGAATGACGTGTGACGCCGCGTCCACCGTATTTAACGTGGGGCACCTTGACGTGGACGTCACGACTGCCAGCCTATCAGGGCTGGCGAATTGGAATAAGTGCTTCTGTGAATCACGCGAGGGGCGTATCCCATAGTGAGACATCGAAACGAATGCTAAGAAAGAGAACTTAAAATGGATAATAAAATTAAAAACGCCCGGGTGGCGCTGAGAAGGATCGGGAAAAAAAAGCTGAAGTCTCTGGAGGTGGAGGCTGCTAATTGTGCCAAACTGACGGACCTATTTGGTGCCGGGTTCACCAGCCCAGAAGCAGCAGGTCCTCCTCGCTCGCGGGAGACGAGCGAGGAGGACTCGATGATGATGAGCGAGTGGAGGCAGACATGGTAAGTAACGTTGGCCTGGGGCTGGCTAGGCTACATTTTTGAGACATGTCCAAAACAAAGTAGAAAACGTTTTTGATTTTGTTTTAATATGCCGAATGTGATATTATGGGTTATTATTGTTCAGATGATTTAACTAAGCTAGCTAAGAGCTGCTAACGTTGTTTACTGTTGCCATAGCAACAGTAAACTCTCTGAGCTGTAAATAGAGATGCATTTTCAGGTATTGACACAATGATCAGATTTTTTTGCATTGGAAAACACTAGTAAAGTGTCCTAATGAAAACATGACATTAGTGTTGTAACATTCGTAAACGTTTTAAGGTCAGAAATATTTAATATTATTGTTATTATCACATATTGTCATTGTTAATCATTTATTATTCTGGGAGCACTCCGCTTCCAGAATTTAGGCCTACTTGTCGTCCCTAAATTCTCTAAAAGTAGAGTAGGAGCCAGAGCTTTTAGCCATCAAGCTCCTCTGCTGTGGAATAAACTACCACTTTCAGTTCGGGAGGCAGACACCATCTGTTAATTTAAGAGTAGGCTCAAAACCTTCCTTTTTGATAAAGCTTATAGTTAAAGCTAATTAGTGCGGCAGAACGTTACTTGTTCAGCTTCTCCTTCCTCTTCTCCATCCCTATCCCCCTTCCCCGGAATCCCTGTGCTTTATCACCCGCAGATCCAGGGCCTCTGTGGCCGCACCATATATTGCGGTTTGTTGATCGCGCATTGGGGGTCGCGATGGTGGATCCAGTGTGGCGGATTCTGTGTCGTGTGGGCTGATCGTGGTGGTGGTGGCGAACCCTGTGAGGCGGATTCTGTGTCGTGCGGGCTGATTGTGGTGGTGGTGGCGGACACTGTGTCGCGTTGGCATCGGGTACGGGCATTGGACCAGGAACACGGCGGCGGCTCGTGGTGGGTGGCGGTGGACGGTGAATGAGGACTGGAGTGGCGTTCTGGCCTGGATGGTGGATCGTGGTCCTGCTGGTTGCTGACCATGGACTGTGATTGCAGCGGGACTGCTTGGCATGTCATGTTGGGGTTGTCCTTCGGGATGCTTACCCTCATTAAATGCTGCTATAGACTTTAATCTTGATGATGTTTTCCTGCACGTGGCATCTATTGCACTTCTGTCCGTCCTGGGAGAGGGATCCCTCACATGTGGCTCTCTCTGAGGTTTCTACGTATTTTTACCCTGTTAAAAGGGTTTTTAGTAGTTTTTCCTTACTCTTGCTGAGGGTTAAGGACAGAGGATGTCACACCCTGTTAAAGCCCTATGAGATGAATTGTAATTTGTGAATATGGGCTATACAAATCAAATTTGATTGATTGATAATCATTATGGATGTAGTAATTCATTATTTGTCATTTCAATAATTCTTTTCAGAAGTTTTATTGTGTTTATGTGTTGATCCTTAATTGTGGTGATTGTGTTTTTGTTTGTATGGCTTTTGGCTGTGTTCTCCCTTTTCCCTTCTGTGTTTTCCTGTGTGGTTGTGTGTGGCAGGGGGTGTGGCTGGCTGGTGGCTGCAACAGGACAAGACACACCTGCTTCCAATCCTTCTAATCATCCTTCTCCATATAAGCCTGGGCGTCTCATCACTTCGACGCCAGATTATTCCGTCCAATACGGTAGCAAGGGATTAGCAGGATACTCGACCTTTTGTCTTTTTGGATGTACGCTGACCTTGTTGCTCTCTTCACACAGAACTCTTGTGTGCCTCTTCGCTCGGCTCTTCGTCCTCCTTGTTGCCAGGATCCACAAGCCAGCCAGCACCCTGCTACTCCTGCCTACCTCGCCAGCTAAATAAACTCTGTTCATATATTTTACTACAATCCACTCCGTGTCTGCTTTGGGGTCTGAGCCTTCATTTAAACCTAACAGAATAATCTCGCCACACATGGACCCCGCAGACTTGGAGAGATTCAGACTGGCGCTTTCCTCCCAAGGGAGTCGAGTGGGGCAGCACGAGGCAGCCCTAAACGAGATGTCAAAAACGCTCAACAATCTTACCTCCACAGTGGCGCGGATCGGCAGCCAGATGGACCAAGTTTCTACTCTCCTTTCCACGCTGACTGCTTCGTCTCACACTCCAGCTCCGGTTCCGGATCCTGCTCCGCTACCTCCTGCGGCTCCACCGAGCTCTTCCTCCACTCAACCCAGGGAACCCGTCATCCCCACACCCACTAGGTTTTCAGGTCAGTCAGGGACAGGTAGAGATTTTCTTTTTCAGTGTAATCTCGTTTTTGAACAGCAGCCCCTCAATTACGCTACAGACAGGTAGCTTTTGTTATGAGTCTCCTGTCGGAGAAAGCCGCGGCTTGGGCTGTAGCTCTCTCTTTCAGTAATTCTCCGGTTTGTTCTTCTTATTTTTCCTTCTCCGAGGAGTTCCTCAAAGTGTTTGATCACCCGCTGCGTAGCAAGGAGGCTAGCAGCCGGCTCCTGTCGCTACGGCAGGGAGAGAACTCCGTAGCTAAGCACTCTGTGAATTTCCGGATTCTTGCTATTGAGGCCGGGTGGGATGAAAGAGCGCTGTAGGAGGTTTTTCTCCGGGGACTAAGAGAGGAATTAAGGGACGAATTGGCCGCTCGGGACGAGACCTCATCACTAGATGAGTTAATTTCGTTAGCTATTCGTTTAGATTCCCGTCTCCACGAGCGGCGCAGGGAGAGATTAGGGAAAGTGAGTCACACCCCTCCCATGTCTCGGAATATGAATCCTCCTCAGTGGGAGCTGGCGCCTCCTCCATCTACTTCTTCATGTCCCGACAGGAGGCTCCCGCGGACTGCTCTTCCTCTCTCCGGTACCGATGAACCTATGCAGCTTGGACGGACCAGACTCACTCCACGGGAGCGTCAGCGTCGCCAGCGCCATGGTCTCTGCCTTTACTGCGGGCAGGATGGACATCTGCAGATGCACTGCCCGCTTCTGTCAAAAGGGGGGGCTCACCAGTCACTGGAGGAGCACTGGTGAGCCAGACCTCTGTTTTTTCGTCTCTTTCTCGTTTGACTGTTAAAGGGACTGTTTCATGGGATCAGTCCTCCCGGTCCCTGTCCATTTTAGTGGACTCCGGGGCCGATGACAATTTTATTGACTCTAGTTTTGCTTCTCAGGCAAAGATCCCCTTTCAGCTTCTTTCTCACCCTAAGCGGGTTATTGCTTTAGATGGCAGGCTCTTAGCTCAGGTCCAGTGGTGTATAAAGTACTTGAAAGCCATACTTGAGTAAAAGTACAGATATCTTACTTGAAAGTGACTTCGGTAAAAGTAAAAGTCACCCGTCAGAAAATGACTTGAGTAAAAGTCTTAAATTAGCTCATATTAAATGTACTTAAGTATTAAAAGTATCTGGTGTTGAAATTTACTTAAGTATCAAAAGTAAAAGTACAAGTACCAAAATTAAAAATCTAAAGTGCTTTTTATAGTCTATACAGGCACAAAACTACCAAAAATGTTTCTCCTCAAGATTTATTTCAACTGACTGAAAAATTATAACAATATGCATATAATCTATAATTTTACAAATTTTGAACCCTAGAGACTGAGGTTCAAATAGTAATGGACCAGTGCATCTGAACTTCTAGAGAAAACAAAGAATCAACACAACAGAATAAACAAGTGCCTCTTGTGTCTGCCTAAGAACATTAATAAACCACAGTATAACAACTAAAACATTCTGTAAATATCACTTAACCTGGACCTTTCATCAGTAGCAGGAGTGATACACAATGCTCTACTCAGTAACTGGAAACAAGTTCTAGGCACACAAAATAAGATAGTTTCTCTTTTGTTAACAGCTGCACTTTGCTAGTACAGAGAAGAAAAACTCACTGGACACACTCTCGTTTTGCTGCCAGATTTCAGAACGAATAATAAAGACTGAGCTGAACCGAGCTCCTGCAGGAGCACCTGGATCATTATAAAGGGAATTGTATGGGGAATGTGCTGGTGTTGATTAAGTCCCTCCTCTTTGTACACACATCGCTATTCATCATTGGATGGTTTAGTGAGGTCCTCGGATCGGCCCCGCCAGAGTCGGAGCGCCGAGAAGACGATTAAACTTGAATCTAGTGGAAGTTAAACTCGTAACAGGGTTCCTGATGGTGAACCTGCGGAGGGATCATTACCAGTACAGCCTGCTCGACCCAGTCGACCAAGGCAGCTCGAACAACCTCCGGACCATGAGGGTCTCGCGTGAGGGGGGGTGCACCTGCAAATCTCCCGAGGCAGCGGGTACGCGAGTGAGCGAGAGAGAGAGAGAGAGAGAGGTGCACCGTGCGTACAGGCGCACGTTGCACCAACCTCCGCTGCCCAAGTAACGAGACAGTTTTGAGAATGTAAGAAGTAGAAAGTATAGATATTTGGGTTCAAATGTAGCGAGTAAAAGTAAAAAGTCGTCAGGAAAATAAATACTCAAGTAAAATACAGATATGTGAAAAATCTACTTAAGTACAGGAAAGAAGTATTTGTACTTCGTTACCTCCCACCACTGCTCAGGTCACCCATCGCACGGCGCCTGTTAACCTGATGCTATCCGGCAACCACCGGGAGATTATTTCCTATTTTCTAATTCCTTCTCCGGCTTCCCCAGTAGTGCTAGGGCTTCCTTGGTTAAGCCTGCACAACCCTCAGATTGACTGGTCTTCCGTCGCCATTATCAACTGGAGTCTGTTCTCTCATTCTCATTGTTTGCATTCCGCCATCCCGTCAACCTTATCGTCCACGCTGTTACCACCCAAACCAGTGGATGTCAGCTCTGTGCCCTCAGTCTATCATCACCTCCGGGAGGTGTTTAGCAAGGACCGTGCTCTGTCTCTTCCCCCTCACAGACCCTATGACTGCTCCATTGACTTGATTCCAGACGCTCCCTATCCTTCCAGCAAACTGTATAATTTATCTAAGCCGGAGAGAGGGGCCATGGAAAATTATATTACTGACTCCTTGGCCACTGGTCTAATCCGTCCTTCGTCTTCTCCGCTAGGGGGAGGTTTTTTTTTCGTGGAGAAGAAGGATAAATCGCTGCGCCCTTGTATTGACTTTCGGGGTCTCAATGACATTACTGTTAAGAACAGCTATCCACTCCCGCTCATAGACTCGGCGTTCGGACCTCTTCATGAGGCTTCTATTTTTACGAAGTTGGACCTACGAAACGCGTATCACCTGGTGAGAATCAAGAAGGGGGACGAGTGGAAGACTGGGTTTAACACATGAACTCTGTTCATATATCTTACTACAATCCACTCCGTGTCTGCTTTGGGGTCCGAGCCTTCATTTAAACCTAACATTAATGGTGTGATCATGTACACTAAATGATCAATTATTCTCCATTACAGGTTGTTGTGATTTATTTGAGGAGTTGTTCTCCCTCTGTTTTATATGTGGACATTTGGGACCACTGTTAGAATTTGGTAAGTTTATCATTCATTTTTTTAATGTATAAATTCATACTTCATAATTATAATAATTTTCAAAAGATTTTAAAGGAAACACACATCCAAAAAGTTCTCAACTCTAGGTGCAGTACAGAGGAAAACATTTTCTTTATTTTTCAGACATTATAATATATCCATGTCCTCCTCAGGTTGACCACTTGACATGTGAGAGCCTGAGGAAGTGATCCCCCTCTATCCATGTTCGAGGACTTGCTCTCTGTCTGCCTCCACTCTCTGCCTTCACTGTACCAAAGTTTGTCTGTTGAGTCTCCTCTAGTCTGGTGAGTTTATCATTTTTTATGTTTTATGAAATCATATTTAATTTGTGATGATTAGAGACATTATAATGTATCCATTTCCTTCTCAGGTTGACCAATTGACATGTGAGAGCCTGAGGAGTTGTTTTCCAGACACAGGTAGAGCTGGCAGGGGCGTCACCCTGGGCCTGCCCTTTTGGGCTGGGCTTAGCTGCAGATCTAAAGGCTGCTTCCAGGGGTATGGCACCCTCAGCCTTTGTTTTTCTTTGCTTCTGCACCTTACAACATACATCACACCTATTTTCACACATCCAAACACTGTTAACACCACTGACGCGTAACATATTTTACACATCCCACTACGTAGTTAGAGCTATCTTGATTTGGAGTTAAATAAATTTACTTTTGGCTTGAGAGGTTTGTGTGTGGCCTCCCTTCTTGTTGCCATCTTTGAGCTAGGTGGTAACAGTAGTATGCATTAGAGAAGACGCCGCGAGATTTGTGGACTTCTATGTGGTGTCCGCTGATAATGTAGTGGGCTGGTCTGGACAGACAATTCCAGGGCTGAATTTTTGTACCAGTCCACCCCTGCTCTCTACTCTCCTGATGTCATTGGGAGGCTCATTCCACCATTTAGGAGCCAGGACAGCAAACAGTCCTGATTTTAGCGAGTGTTTACAGCACTCAGTATTTTGGGGTAGGAGTCTCTTAGCATGGCACATCTTGACTTGGCAATATTTGCCCACTCTTCTTTGTAAAAGGGCTCCAAACCTTTCAGATTGCGAGGGCTTCTTCTTTGCACAGCCCTCTTCAGATCACCCCACAGATGTTCAATTGGAATCAGGTCTGGGGTCTGGCTGGGCCATTCCAAAACATGAATCCTCTTCTGGTGAAGCCATGCTTTTGTTGATTTGGATGTATGTTTGTGTTCGTTGTCAGTGGCGATTTTAGCCTGAAATCTCTGGTGGGGCAATTTTGTATGACGTCATGTCCCCGTCACAAAAAATAAAGGTAGCTGATTATTATAAGCAGTAGGCCTATATAGACCAGTAAGATATACTATGGACTGCATTTTGAATGCCAGCAGGAAGCAGAAATCCATTCAATTTAGGAAATAGGTGGCGGGTAAGATTAACAATGTAAAGACTGTAGCAGACAAGTTTAGTTTTCACTAAGCTGTTGACTCTGCTGAAATTGCTTCATAATTTGAACTTCAATAGTCCTATTGTTACTTTCCCAGTATTCCATTAAAATGCTCAAATGAAAAACACCAGAAAGAATAAACTGGTCCATAGTCCAATATGCACTCTTTCAAATGAAGATGTAAATGCATGTTTGGGGTGCAGTGCAATGGGCCAAACAGATCGACAAATTTTGAGAGAAATGACTGCATGAATCTGTCCGCTACTTCCAGTCTCTTGATGGATATGTTAGGAATTTAAATTCTAGATGGTATTTGGGTCTGACTGAAACTATTTGCAACTAAAGGGGGGGGAGCATGAGCAGTTGGGCCATATATAAGGCCTTTATTCAAATGATTTATAAATAACCCTTGCTGCATATTGTTAATGAATCTTATAATTGTTCTGAATTCTAACTTTTGGTATTAAACTATTATTCCCTTGGAGTCATTCACAAATATGTTTCAAGCAGCTGTCTGATAAAGTTCTGGAGGTCGGACAGAGTGACTTTGTTGACATTGTTTTGTCTCGTTTTGATTTCGAGGATCCTAATGTTTACATCAACAGGACATTGTTTGAATATAGCAGGAACATCATATTCCTTTCTCCAATGGCCCACATGGCATCAGCTGTGTCAAGGCCTTTCATGAAGAGAACATTTTGCTTAGCAACTATCAGAGTAGTAGTAGCGTCACAGAGAGCGGCTTCTTGTCACTTCCTGGATTTCTGTGCCAAGAGGCGTGGACATGCCAGTGCACCAACAAGGGAGAACCAAATTGATTTGCGGTGACTCCCCTTCAATCTTTCATAACCAATCATATTAAATCTACTGTTATAACTATATCAAACCCCTTTTGTTCGGGGCCATTATTAACTACCTATTGCTAACTTAATTAGCCTAGGCTGTGATAATTGTCCATAGCTATGTTTTTCAACTTTCATTGCATCTCAATAAATATTTAAATTGGACCAGTCCGGCTCTTCTCTTATTTAGGATAAATCAACACGCCTGACAATTTGGTGACCCTGACGTGATCCTAAGAGAAGTTTTGACGGACGTGATCCTGAGAAGGAATCTTTTGAAAAGACCGCAGACCTCGAGGTCTAGGCTGCTCCGATCGATCCTCCGCATTCTCACAAGAGATCTAAATCACAAGGTAGGCAGAAACCTGTTAAAGCAAATTCTGTATTAGTTAGATAGTCATTGTTATAGGTGTGAGAGTGCGGTGGAGAGATCGGAGGTAAGATATAAATAAGTTCTGTGTTTTTTGAGATGCAATGAAATGAGATAAAGAAATGAAATGAGATAAAGACATGAAATGAGATAAAGACATGAAATGAAATGGGATAAAGAAATGAAATGAGATAGAGACATGAAATGAAATGAGATAAAGAAATGAGATGAAGGGGAAATGAGATAGAGAAACCAAGAGAAGGATTTGAGGGTTTTTTCAGCTTGGCGCAAAAGATTTCAAAATTTGACGATTCAAACAATTGTTTGCAAATACAACAAACTGCAACCTGAATTAGTCAGGGGGTTTTGGAGGAAGCAGTTTTTGCCTGCACCGGCGAGTGAGGGACCAAGCTGCCAAATACCCTGTTGTTGAATCGGGTCCTAATAGATAGAAGATTCAGTGACGACGAATGCGGTGGGATCTGGGGTCGGAGTGGTGTTCTGACGGGGACAGTTGCTTAACGGGCCAGATACTGTTGAATCGATCCTGAAGCAATGATAATAAGGGTCTGCGAAAATATTGTGTACTGGGAAGTCAGCGCTGTTATGACGAGACCAGGCGCTTCACTGCAACCAGTTACAAAGCTTTGGAGCGCCCTTGAATTCGGAGTATAACGGCTGTGAAAATATTGTAGTTCTGACCGTGGCATCAGTTTCGACGGATCTGAAGCTTAACAACCCAGAGTGCAACTTTGAATCAAGTACCTAAGATTAATTAACGGGACTCAGGTAATACTATGATAACTCTGCACCTAGCACCTGTGCTGACGAGGCAGGAGCTTGACTAGCAGACTTTACAGTTATTCTGAGTCTAGCCTAAAAAATGGGGTAAGACGCCAAGCTGCTATTAATAGTATTGTGAGCTCACCTGAATTGTACAAGTTTTGTAAAGTCTATGGTGATTCAGCACTGAGGCTGATCACCGTAGGAAGCTGTCTGCTGTTTTGTTTTGTTTCCGTGGAGCTGCTGTTGCTGCAGTCGCCACGGTAACGCTTCCATATGTAGATACATATATGCAATGTCCGTTTTGGCTTATGTGGTTTATTATTCATGACACAAAGACTTGAGAGAATTTATTCTGGCTTAGTTTTGTAAAAGTTATTTTTTGTGTTGTGTCTTTTACGTTTAGAAATCAGAGTTGAGATTTTCAGACAGTGACTGAAGACGTAAAAGCAGGGGAACACTGTAAATAAAAACCTGTTAAAATCTTTGCAATCACTATTAGCTCTGTGTAAAACGCATTGATCATAGAATTAGTTTTCAAGGATGTTTTTGTGACCTAGAGACTCATTTGTTGCTTGAATCAGGCCCAAATTATAGGTCACCGAGACATTAATATTCTGTTTGCACCAAAGGTGAACAGAAAAATTTGTTTTATGTTTTTCCCTCTCTCTCTGGAGAGGTTTTGTGGTTAAATATAAGGTTTTAGGAGGGTAATGTGGGGATATTACTAAGATTCCTATTTTTTGCTTTGTGTAAATGAACTAGTTAGAATTAAAGAGTTTATTCTCAGGGCATTTATTTATTATCAATCACTGGCTTAAAGAGCTTATTCTGAGGGAAAGTTAATATACCTGATATCAGATTTAACTTTGTGCTATTGTTATAAACAAAATAGCGACTAGAAATTCAAACTAAATTGGCACAAAATAGGGAGAATAATCTTTCAATTTATTTTTAAGGCTGCCTGAATCACAAAAAATACTAAATCTAGGTTGAATTAAAAAGTATGTCTATGAAAACGAGCGAGGATGAGAGGAAAAAGAGTCAAGGTCACACTGCTGACTGAGACACAGAAAAAACTGACTGAGCAGAAAACTGACTGACAGGAAAACTAGGAAAAAAAATAGGAAAATAGACTAGAGGCTATACGCCTGCCATCTGATGTATGTTGTATGTATGGACGGGAGGAGCAAACTTGTAAAGAACTTGCCAAAGAAAGTAAAAGAATGTTGACTGAAGGTTTGAGAGATTAACGGATGACAAGAAAAATAAAGCTATGTTTAGGAATAAGATAGGAGTGAGATGTTTCAATTCAGTAATATCTTGCTCTGAGATGGATAATAGAATGTAAAACTTGAGGGGTAAAGAAAGTAGGGGAAGAGATGTGGGATAGAAAGATTTTGTATGTGCACAACAGTAGGAATGGGAGGGAGATAAGAGTGTTTGGGAGTCAGAAAGCCATCTGGGGAAGGCCAAACGCTTTGCAGCTTGCAACTGGCATTGACCACATAAGGAGGCTTGGTTGTTTGTTTCTATGTTGGGTTGTTTGTTTTTTACTATTGCTTCATTTAGAAGTAATAAATTCCAAACTTAATTGTTAAAATTATACTTTTTAGGCACAAATTTGTGGTTTCAGATTTTTCAAATATATCCAATCCATTAGAGGAAAGGAGAAAAGGTTTAAGCCTCCAAATTTCTACATAAAATCTGATCATTTAATATCTTATTTTTTACCTAGCACCGCAGGGATAATAGTAGACACCAGTTTAATACTTCACAATTTATAACTTTGATTCATAATATAACTTCAATGATGAGTGATTAACCGAACCTTACATAATCACATTAATGTGTCCTTTAAAAGTCCATCTCTGAGTACAGTCAAAATTTAATGTTTAGTGATTTTTCTTTCTTTGTTTTTTGATATTTATTAGCCATTTACACCCTTGAAAAGTGTCATCCTCAACTGTGGTTGTGTGACAATGAAACAATAATTGTTTTTGTTTTTAGTATGGAGAACTTGATTCTCTGATGTAATGAGCCCTGTGAAGCTAGACAGAGCTGGTCTGCTTTGCTCTGCTCGAGTTTGATGAGAAGGGAAAATCTATCTGTTCTCTTTGGAATATAAATCCATACTCCACCCCTTTTATTTTTATTTTTATTTCACAACAGTTTATGTTGAAACAATCATCGATTATATCTGTGAGCATAATCTAACAACTGTTTCATATCAACTGAAAACAAAGGATAATTGTTTCCAAAAGAGGGATTAATGTTTGAGTCTTGTTGAAATGGTCTAATACTGCATCTTTATTTTTATTTTTTAGAGCTGAAGTCATTAATGTGCTTGCGATGAACCAAATCAGTCATGAGGATGAGAAATTCAACTTAAACTTTCAACTTAATTCTGTGCTGCCTGAAATTATCAAAATACTAAAATTTAGACCTTTTGAATTAATACTTTTGCCATTTTGGCCTCTATACACCAACTGGTTGCTGATAAAGTGTATTACACCTGGGGAAAACTAAAGATATTAAAGCTCAGGTTACAACTGGTTTGACATAATTGGATTTGCTTGTTTAATTGTATAATAAATTAGGTTTTATTTAATATTTTATTATGTTTGTTTTGTTTTATTTTGGTCTTTGTTATTGTTTTTAATGTTAATTTTAAATTAATTTAATTTTTAGTTTTAGTTTTAATTTGGATTTAGATTTTGAATTAGAATTTTGAGTCTGATTCTGATTTTAACTTTTTACAGACAGAGATACATACCCCTGACATACCACCATGACCAACACCGACCAACCAAAATACACACACATTCATCGACATGTCACAGCGCTACAAAAACATTGAGTGGCTGAAGTAGAGGATCTGGTTTATTCTGAGTCTGTCCCTTCTGCTTGGTGTGCTGTTCTGGAGGTATTATTATTAACAGGCTAAAGAAAAATAAATAATAACCACTCAAAAACAGTGCTTTTATCCCGAAAGATGGCCGCCGCCCCTGTCTAGACCCCCACCACCCTGTTGCAGCTTCTCTCTCAGCTGGAATACGCAGCCTGCGAGGCCGAACGTCAAATCCAGAGTCTACAAGAGATAAGTATCGACCTTCAGGCACGTGCTGATATTGCCCTTGAACAGTTGCACCAGTGCAGAGCTTCTTTCGCAGAGAACAAGGAGAGTAGAGACCAACTGAGACGGGATGTGATGAACGGCAAACGCCAGTCCAACCAAACTCAGGACGCAGCAGAAAACCACAGGAAAGAGAGTATGGAGCTGCAACGCAACCTCAGTGAGGTCAGCAAAGAGTGGGACACTCTCAGACGATCAAACACCAAACTGAGAGGGAGTTTGCGAAGTGCAGACACCGAAAGAATTAGTATGAAGCGACAGTTTGAGGAGGAGGTGGCTGAGCTAAGCAACAACCTCAGAGAAGTGGAAAAATCACGACTGGAAGTTCGGAGAGAACTCCAAGAGCTGCAGACTCGTCGGTCAGGGGAGGTGCCCCTTAATCAGATGGCTGCCGTGTCAGAATTACATTTGGAAATAGCAGAGGCAGTAGCGCAGGCTATGAAAATCTAAAGAGACAATCAACCCATGGCTCCATACGTTCAACCCCCTCCATTCAGACCAAGACGGGGGTACGGCCGTGGTCAGAATGGAGATCAAACCATAGGTTATAACGATAATCGATGCCATCGGTGCGGCCAATCTGACCATTGGATCCGAGATTGCGCTAATATGGGACAAAGACGATCATCACCTAACCCTAACCCCCCCATTGCGGAGGACCCCCATGACGAGGCCGAGGAAGAGGCATGCCCCCCCGCACCCATACCTGATGCCATCTGCCGCCAGGGAACACGGCAACGGCTATGACCATTGAAGTTGCCCATTGTGTTAGGTTTAAATGAAGGTTCGGACCCCAAAGCAGACACGGAGTGGATTGTAGTAAGATATATGAACAGAGTTTATTTTAGCTGGCGAGGTAGGCAGGAGTAGCAGGGTGCTGGTTGGCTTGAGGATCCTGGCAACAAGGAGGACGAAGAGCCGTGCGACGAGGCACACAAGAGTATAAGGAGGAGGATGATTAGAAGGATTGGAAGCAGGTGGGTCTTGTCCTGTTGCAGCCACCAGCCAGCCACACACAACCACACAGGAGAACACAGAAGGGAAACGGGAGAACACAGCCAAAAACCATACAAACAAAAACACAATATCCACAGTACCCCCCCCTCAAGGGACGCCACCTGGCGGCCGACCCGGCTTGTCCGGGAAACGTTCAAGTCATCCAATAAGGCAGGACCAATGAAGAGGGAACGAGAAATCCACTGTCTCTCCTCTGGACCGTAACCCTCCCAGTCCACGAGGTACTGGTAGCCTCGACCACGCCGGCGTACGTCCAATACCCTATTAACTATGTACGCCGGGTGGTCATCAATGTCATCAATGGGCTCCGCAGGAGGGCTTAGTGGGCTGGTGGACACTGGCTTGAGGAGAGAGACATGGAAAGTGGGGTGAATCTTAAGAGACAGGGGGAGTTTGAGTCTTACAGCAGAAGGGTTAATGATCTGGTCAACCTCGAATGGCCCAATATACCTGGGTGTCAGTTTTCGGGACTCAGTCTGGAGGGATAGATCACGGGTCGATAGCCAGACCATCTGTCCTGGCTGATAGTCCCGGGGCCGGGGTGCGGTGCCGGTCAGCCACTCGCTGGTTGCGGGCAGCAGAGCAGACGAGGGCCGCTCGGGCCTTGCGCCAGTCACGGCGAGCACGACGGAGGTGCTCCTCCACGGAGTGCACTGCCACGCCAGTCTCCTGAGAAGGGAACAGAGGAGGCTGGAAACCATTAGCTGCCATGAAAGGAGACATACCTGTGGCGGAGCAGACCAGGGAGTTGTGAGCATATTCAATCCAGGCGAGGTGTGGCCCAGGAGGCAGGATGTTGAGCAGTGACACAACGCAGGGCCGTCCCCAAATCCTGGTTTGCCCGTTCCGCCTGGCCGTTGGACTGAGGGTGGTAACCTGACGAAAGGCTGGCTGACGCCCCCAACGCCTGGCAGAACGCCCTCCACGTTCTGGCGGCGAACTGCGGACCTCTATCAGAGACGATATCCATGGGGATGCCATGCAGGCGGAAGACGTGGGTCACCAGCAGGTTGGCGGTCTGGATGAAGTGGGCTGCCTTGGAGAACCGGTCAACCACGGTCAGAATCACGGTGTTGCCTTCCGATAGGGGTAATCCAGTGACGAAGTCGACCGCCACATGCGACCAAAGGCGGTGAGGGATGGGAACCCGGCGGGGGCTTGATGTGAGGCTTTGCTCCGGGCGCAGACGGAACAGGCAGCGACGAATTCCCTGGTATCCATTGTCATGGCGGGCCACCAGAACCGTTGTTGCAGGTGAGCCAGTGTTCTACGAAACCCAGGGTGGCAGGCAATCCGGGAGGCGTGTCCCCACTGCAGGACAGGAGATCTCACCACCTCTGGAACGTACAACCTGTCCGGAGGGCAACCCTGAGGAACCGGCTGGTCCCTCTGGGCCCCCTGGACCACACCCTCGATCTCCCACCCAGCTGCTCCAACCACACAGGCAGATGGCAGGATGGTGCTTCCAGCGGTGTCCTCAACCGGGAGAGCAAACTGACGTGACAGTGCGTCCGGTTTGACGTTCTTGGATCCTGGCCGATATGTGAGGGTGAATTGAAAACGCCCCAGGAACAGGGCCCACCGGGCCTGCCGTGAGTTGAGCCTCCGAGCTGATCCGAGGAAGGAGAGGTTCTTGTGATCCGACCAAACAATGAACGGGGGAGTGGATCCCTCAAGCCAGTGCCTCCACTCCTGCAGAGCTAGGACAACCGCCAGCAGCTCCCGATTCCCCACGTCATAATTCCTTTCAGCTGAAGAGAGCTGGCGGGAGAAAAAAGCACACGGGTGCTGCTTCTGATCGGCCGAGGAGCGCTGCGACAGCACAGCGCCCACCCCGGAGTCAGAAGCATCCACCTCCACAATAAACTGTAGCGCGGGGTCAGGGTGGACAAGGACAGGTGCAGAAGAAAATAACAATTTCAATCTTGCAAAAGCAGCCTCGGCCACCGGGGACCACACAAAAGGTACTTTAACAGAAGTTAGTTTCGTAAGGGGTGTGGCAACTAGTTCCGGATAAACCTACGGTAGAAATTGGCAAAACCGAGAAACCTCTGCAGCTGCTTCCTTGATGTGGGAGTAGGCCACTGCCTTAACCTTGGCAGGGTCGGTCTTAATTTGCCCCTTCTCCACAATGAAACCCAAAAAACTAACAGAAGAAACATGAAATTCACACTTCTCCGCCTTCACATATAAACGATTCTCCAGGAGTCTTTTAAGGACTAAACTAACATGTTGCACATGCTCCTGGAGATTGCGGGAGAAAATCAAGATGTCGTCTAAATAAACAAACACAAAACAGTTCAACATGTCTCTTAGCACGTCATTGATCAGGTTTTGAAAAACCACAGGTGCATTTGTGAGACCAAAGGGCATCACCATGTACTCGAAATGTCCCAGAGAGGTGTTAAACCCAGTCTTCCACTCGTCCCCCTTCTTGATTCTCACCAGGTGATACGCGTTTCGTAGGTCCAACTTCGTAAAAATAGAAGCCTCATGAAGAGGTCCGAACGCAGAGTCTATGAGCGGGAGTGGATAGCTGTTCTTAACAGTAATGTCATTGGGACCCCGAAAGTCAATACAAGGGCGCAGCGATTTATCCTTCTTCTCCACGGAAAAAAAACCTCCCCCTAGAGGAGAAGACGAAGGACGGATTAGACCAGTGGCCAAGGAGTCAGTAATATAATTTTCCATGGCCCCTCTCTCCGGCTTAGATAAATTATACAGTTTGCTGGAAGGATAGGGAGCGTCTGGAATCAAGTCAATGGAGCAGTCATAGGGTCTGTGAGGGGGAAGAGACAGAGCGCGGTCCTTGCTAAACACCTCCCGGAGGTGATGATAGACTGAGGGCACAGAGCTGACATCCACTGGTTTGGGTGGTAACAGCGTGGACGATAAGGTTGACGGGATGGCGGAATGCAAACAATGAGAATGACAGAACAGACAGTTGATAATGGCGACGGAAGACCAGTCAATCTGAGGGTTGTGCAAGCTTAACCAAGGAAGCCCTAGCACTACTGGGGAAGCCGGAGAAGGAATTAGAAAATAGGAAATAATCTCCCGGTGGTTGCCGGATAGCATCAGGTTAACAGGTGCCGTGCGATGGGTGACCTGAGCAGTGGTGGGAGGTAACGAAGTACAAATACTTCTTTCCTGTACTTAAGTAGATTTTTCACATATCTGTATTTTACTTGAGTATTTATTTTCCTGACGACTTTTTACTTTTACTCGCTACATTTGAACCCAGATATCTATACTTTCTACTTCTTACATTCTCAAAACTGTCTCGTTACTTGAGCAGCGGAGGTTGGTGCAACATGCGCCTGTACGCACGGTGCACCTCTCTCTCTCTCTCTCTCTCTCTCGCTCACTCGCGTACCCGCTGCCTCGGGAGATTTGCAGGTGCACCCCCCCTCACGCGAGACCCTCATGGTCCGGAGGTTGTTCGAGCTGCCTTGGTCGACTGGGTCGAGCAGGCTGTACCAGTAATGATCCCTCTGCAGGTTCACCATCAGGAACCCTGTTACGAGTTTAACTTCCACTAGATTCAAGTTTATTGATGATTTTTAATTTTGGTACTTGTACTTTTACTTTTGATACTTAAGTAAATTTCAACACCAGATACTTTTAATACTTAAGTACATTTAATATGAGCTAATTTAAGACTTTTACTCAAGTCATTTTCTGACGGGTAACTTTTACTTTTACCGAAGTCACTTTCAAGTAAGATATCTGTACTTTTACTCAAGTATGGCTTTCAAGTACTTTATACACCACTGGACCTGAGCTAAGAGCCTGCCATCTAAAGCAAAAACCCGCTTAGGGTGAGAAAGAAGCTGGAAGGGGATCTTTGCCTGAGAAGCAAAACTAGAGTCAATAAAATTGTCATCGGCCCCGGAGTCCACTAAAATGGACAGGGACCGGGAGGACTGATCCTATGAAACAGTCCCTTTAACATTCAAACGAGAAGGAGACGAAAAAACAGAGGTCTGGCTCACCAGTGCTCCTCCAGTGACTGGTGAGCCCCCCCTTTTGACAGAAGCGGGCAGTGCATCTTCAGATGTCCATCCTGCCCGCAGTAAAGGCAGAGACCATGGCGCTGGCCACGTTGACGCTCCCGTGGAGTCAGTCTTGTCCGTCCAAGCTGCATGGGTTCATCGGGAACGGAGAGGGGAAGAGCAGTCCGCGGGAGCCTCCTGTCGGGACATGAAGAAGTAGATGGAGGAGGCGCCAGCTCCCACTGAGGAGGATTCATATTCCGAGACATGGGAGGGGTGTGACTCACTTTCCCTAATCTCTCCCTGCGCCGCTTGTGGAGACGGGAATCTAAACGAATAGCTAATGAAATTAGCTCATCTAGTGATGAGGTCTCGTCCCAAGCGGCCAATTCGTCCCTTAATTCCTCTCTTAGTTCCCGGAGAAAAACCCCCTGCAGCGCTCTTTCATCCCACCCGGCCTCAACAGCAAGAATCCGGAAATTCACAGAGTGCTTAGCTACGGAGTTCTCTCCCTGTCGTAGCGACAGGAGCCGGCTGCTAGCCTCCTTGCTACGCAGCGGGTGATCAAACACTTTGAGGAACTCCTCGGAGAAAGAAAAATAAGAAGAACAAACCGGAGAATTTCTGAAAGAGAGAGCTACAGCCCAAGCCGCGGCTTTCTCCGACAGGAGACTCATAACAAAAGCTATCCGCGACCTGTCTGTAGTGTAAGTGAGGGGCTGCTGTTCAAAAACGAGATTACACTGAAAAAGAAAATCTCTACCTGTCCCTGACTGACCTGAAAACCTAGCGGGTTTGGGAATGACGGGTTCCCTGGGTTGAGTGGAGGAAGAGCTCGGTGGAGCCGCAGGAGGTGGCGGAGCAGGATCCGGAACCGGAGCTGGAGCGTGAGACGAAGCAGTCAGCGTGGAAAGGAGAATAGAAACTTGGTCCATCTGGCTGCCGATCCGAGCCACTGCGGAGGTAAGATTGTTGAGCGTTTCTGACATCTCGTTTAGGGCTGCCTCATGCTGCCCCACTCGACTCCCTTGGGAGGAAAGCGCCAGTCTGAATCTCTCCAAGTCTGCGGGGTCCATGTGTGGCCAGATTATTCTGTTAGGTTTAAATGAAGGTCCGGACCCCAAAGCAGACACGGAGTGGATTGTAGTAAGATATATGAACAGAGTTTATTTTAGCTGGCGAGGTAGGCAGTAGCAGGGTGCTGGTTGGCTTGTGGATCCTGGCAACAAGGAGGACGAAGAGCCGAGCGACGAGGCAAACAAGAGTTCTGTGTGAAGAGAGCAACAAGGTAGCGTACATCCAAAAAGACAAAAGGTCGAGAGTATCCTGCAAGTCCTTTGCTACCGTATTGGACGGAATAATCTGGCGTTGAAGTGATGAGACGCCCAGGCTTATATGGAGGAGGATGATTAGAAGGATTGGAAGCAGGTGTGTCTTGTCCTGTTGCAGCCACCAGCCAGCCACACCCCCTGCCACACAGGAGAACACAGAAGGGAAACGGGAGAACACAGCCAAAAACCATACAAACAAAAACACAATCACCACACATTGTCCACGGAAGGTCACGTTATACCCCCAAATTAGACCCCAAAGTGACCTTTTAAAACTAATGGAGAGTCCATCCCCTTATCATGTATAAATACAGCCCAATACCCACTTTTAAACAAAACCCTCACCGCCATTGAATTAGGAAAAACAGTCACCTGGATTATAGGTGACATTATAGCCACATTTTTATATGTCACCCCCTAAAAAAGTCAACTCGGACCACGGCATCACTAGAGTTCTGAACTTTAAAGCAATTACCTTTACACCGGCCCCGACAAACCAAAAGAGCTCAGGTGCTCAAACACCCTGACATCACCTGAAGGATCCAAACCCATCAACATGGCCAATGGAATGATATCGGAAACACACGCCCCACATAACTCCAAGGCCCTCTCCCAAGAAGAGATCAAACTCAGAAAAGTTCTCCAATCCAAACTAGCCCAGATATTTCTCAACCAGGCCCCTGGACCCACACACATCAGTAGGAAACAGACTCAGAAGAACATAGAAATACTCTGGTGGCATCAACAAATGACAGCTCTGGTAGAGAACTTAGTACACAAATACGGTACATGCAATTCACACAACACTTAAAAGACCATACAAATGACTATGGGCCGTTTCCCTGTTTCTAATGCGCCATTCAAAGCGCTGACCTCCAAGTACAGGGCAATTTAGGATAGGAGTTTGATTCACCCTGAATGTAACTATTGTAAGACTCTTGAGACCTAAAATAAATATGTTTCACCACTTAAAAAGGAATTAATCTGAATCCAATTAAAGGACCAGAGGTCTAAAACACTTTAACTCATAACGTGTTTCATCTCAAATGAAAAGCACAAACCATAATACAAGCCCTTTGTTTACACTTTATTGAATGCCATATCTATAATAATATTTAAATTTTGTTGCAACACTTTAAACTCTTAATTTCAGGGAAGAAGGTTTTTAGTTTTTGGTTTCACCAATTATCTTAACATCCAATGCTCTTAATTTGAAAGGTGTTGTTAAGCTCTACTTATGTTTTTATTATTTTATCATGAAAGAAAAGTCTGTCAGAATAACTTTTATTTAATCTGTTTCACCTGTCGACTCTGAAACGGTTTGTTGAATCTCATTTCTAACACATTTTTCCTTTGTATGTGATTCCTGTGTTACCACAGTGCAATTTGAAGTCAAAGTTTCTGAATTATCATGTATAGAAGCAGTCAGATGATTTTTGGAGAATGGTTTGAACACAAATACTCAAACGCTGTCATATCTGCTGCTTATTGAAATTTAGCTTGTTGATCATTTAATATTTCATGAAATGCCAAAGATTTTTGTCACTCTTCTGCCTCTTTTTGAATCTTTATTTGTTTGTGTCCACTAATTTGGCTACTACTCCTCAAAATCTTAAAGAAATTGTTGACCTCAAAAAAAGGGTCTACGTGTTTGTCTTGTTTTGATTACTTGTTAATTTTCCTTTGCAAATATAAGTTTATATAATCAACTTTACACTCAGTTACGCACTGCAGCATATTAATCACTTTACTGTTTGTTTCCTTTCAATCTGTGGGATCTGGGCTCCATGTCTCCACAACCCACTCCCATCCGGTGACAGCTGCACCTCTTGCAACCTGACAAACGGAAAGTATTAATTCCACAAAAGGATCTCAACAAGGCTAGGATCCGAGATCATTGACTCTTAAACTAATGTCCGAACAGCACTGGATGGGATGGTGGTTAGGGGTACATGGATGTCCCCAGTAAGTTGTTCACACCATGAAAATGGTGTGAAAAGAGGGATTGTTAGGAATTTAAATTCTAGATGGTATTTGGGTCTGACTGAAACTATTTGCAACTAAAGGGGGGGGGGGAGCATGAGCAGTTGGGCCATACATAAGGCCTTTATTCAAATGATTTATAAATAACTCTTGCTGCATATTGTTAATAATGAATCTTATAATTGTTCTGAATTCTAACTTTTGGTATTAAACTATTATTCCCTTAGAGTCATTCACAAATATGTTTCAAGCAACTGTCTGATAAAGTTCTGGAGTTCGGACAGAGTGACTTTGTTGACATTGTTTTGTCTCGTTGTTTTGGTTTCGAGGATCCTAATGTTTACATCAACAGGACATTGTTTGAATATAGCAGGAACATCTTATTCCTTTCTCCAATGTCCCACATGGCATCAGCTGTGTCAAGGCCTTTCATGAAGAGAACATTTTGCTTAGCAACTATCAGAGTAGTAGTAGCGTCACAGAGAGCGGCTTCTTGTTACTTCCTGGATTTCTGTGCCAAGAGGCGTGGACATGCCTGTGCACCTACAAGGGAGAACCAAATTGATTTGCGGTGACTCCCCTTCAATCTTTCATAACCAATCATATTAAATCTACTGTTATAACTATATCAAACCCCTTTTGTTCGGGGCCATTATTAACTACCTATTGCTAACTTAATTAGCCTAGGCTGTGATAATTGTCCATAGCTATGTTTTTCAACTTTCATTGCATCTCAATAAATATTTAAATTGGACCAGTCCGGCTCTTCTCTTATTTAGGATAAACCAACACACCTGACAGATATCAGATGGATCGTCCAATCACATGCGAGCACATGGTCACGTGGAAGACCTCGCGAGATTCAGTATGAACAGACGAGTCCTCAACTTTACATCGCTTTTCAGGCAGTCCTGCCTCCACGGACAGGATAGTTGTATCTTCGATGAATGGGATGTCTCGCCAGATCTCTGTTTTGCACCGGGAGTTGCATCTTAGAATGGACAAAGACCGCGAAGCCACCGTCGCCGCTCTCGCATCCGTGAACGAGCAGCTGACTGCCCTGGAGAGTAACCGTTCCACTTGGCCGGAGCCGAAACGGAAAAGACGGGCGCAGTGTCCCAAGCTTGCGGTAAGTGTTAAGCGAAAAATAATCCATTTTGCTAACTGCTAAGCTACGTAACTGGCAAATCTGAATAGCGTATAAACAACTGTAGGATAAGTGAGAAAGCCAGAAGAACAAATCAATGAGTGCCAAACTAGTGTACTTTTAAATGTTTATGTATTGTTAGAACCTGATTGTTCATAAATGTGACTTTTATATGTTCTTTTGCATTTTTTAGGAAACTGTGCAACGTCTCCATAACTCCGAGACAAATGGCAGGAGCTATGACCAGAGCAAAGGTAAGATTAAAAAAAGAAACGCTTTGTTTCTGTGTTAAATTCGTTCTCTCTCTGAATTCTTTCTACCATTTTGTTTTCACAGCGTGAGCTCCCGACACAATGAGTCAGTGACTTTACATTTAGTTGCTGCTCTCGCCGAAAGCGCGGATTGGCGCACTGAACGCACCAACGTCATTTCATTTAAGTTACTGTAGTAATGGTGTTATAGTGTTTTAATGTGGATCTTATTACAGTGTTTCAGTGACTGCTTTACTTGCTTTAATAGTATTGAACTAATGCTACTCATGTTGGTTTCCAGCTGCATGTAAAACGTATTATGGGACAATACGGAGGAACATCTGCTATGGTCAACCACGACATGAGGCTATAGGAGCTGCACGGAAAAGTTCAGCTCGGGATCGACAGAGAAGGAAGAGGGTAAGATAACTGCTATCACAAAAAAATGATTCACAGTTGTAAGTTTATTGTGTCATTGAAGGCTAAGGATGCCAACAAGACTGAGCAAACTAATCAGGAAGGCAGAGTCTGTGGTTGGCTCTAAGCTTGTCACCCTGGAGGAGGTGGTGGAGGACAGGATGCTGGCAGAACTGCTGGCAATCATGGACAATCCCTCTCCCCCCCTCCACAAAACACTGGACAAGCTAAGGAGCAGCTTCAGCCACAGACTCATTCATCCCCGCTGCTCTAAGGAACGATACAGAAAATCGTTCCTCCCAACCGCAATAAGACTGTACAACTCATCTTCCTCTGTCAGAGCCACCATCACAGAACTGACCTAAATATACCTGTCTCCTTCACTGTGTACCCTGTACAACACTCCGCTCCATATACTGGAACACTTCACATCATATATGATATGTGATAATATAAACCATA
The DNA here is from genome assembly GCF_949316205.1 of Platichthys flesus. NCBI lineage: Eukaryota > Metazoa > Chordata > Actinopteri > Pleuronectiformes > Pleuronectidae > Platichthys > Platichthys flesus. Next base: position 27,606,335 of record NC_084950.1, on the reverse strand, counting down.
TTGATACTATATATCATTTTATACAATAATACTGTCTTTTGAACACTCTGTCTACATATTCTTACACTTATAGTATATTATATTATCTATTGTATCGTCAAATATTTATATTTATACCCGTACTATAAATCATATATTATATCATTCTCTTTCAATATTCTTTGTATATATAAGTCTATATACACATATTTATACATGTGTACATGTTATTATTATTATTATTATTATATTTACTATTATTATATATATACTGTTGCTGCCATTATTACTATATACTGCTATTATATTGGTATAATTACTATCATATATAAATATATATTATGTTATATCATATACTATATATACTGTACTATTTTTTATATACTGTTTAACAATAACATGACCATCATCTCATCAGTACTATTACCATCATCTGCCACTGCACCTTATCTACCTATTTATCTTGTGTTTCTGTTTTTATTCTTTCTACCTCAATATTTTTTATTAATATAATATAATATTGTATTGTATTTTATTGTATTCAAATGTGACGGCTGCTATGACGACTTAATTTCCCTCCGGGGATGAATAAAGTAATCTATCTATCTATCTATCTAACTGTGCTGACTGTACTGATCTGTTTCAGTTGCTTGGAGCGAGGCAGAGGGTCCTGGCGCCAGATGAGGTGGAGTTCTGGAGGGGAACCACCATCGACATGATGTCGGATGAGGAGGATGGCTCATCTGAGGGGATTTCTGGGTGGATTGTGCGGCCTCCATCTTTCCGCAGCCGGGAGCTCTCCGATCTGTGCGCAAAACTCCAGACCAGGGTGGAAGCTGCCACCAATTACACAGCCATTCGCAACATGCAGCTGCACACTGGGGCAGATTCAGAAAGATTGCCACCCAGATTATTGAATCCAGGGGATGCACAGAAATTCTTTAAGCCACACATGAGACCCTAGGTGTGGATTCAGTCTGACTTTTGCTGATACTGCTTGGGCCAGTTTTGTGCACTGTAAATAAAGCTTTCATTCAACATTTGCAGCATTACTGTTTTTCTCTTTGCCCCAGCAATGTATATTGATGGCATAGATAGTGTTGCCAATATGATAACATGACATGAATAAATCTAGCGTCAAGCATCTGCAGTGCTTTTTGCAAAGGATTAATAATTAATATTAATAAATATAACAATATTAATAATACTTTTTATTATGGTTATTAAAATTATCATTGTTAATTTGTGGGAGGGGTTTACCACACGTGTGCTGCATACCCCACGTGTGTGCTGCAATGACTAAATGTGACCAATAACAACACTTCTACCAACCAATCACGAGTGACTTTCTGGGTTGGTTTCCTCCAATGGGGAATCGAGAGCGGCTCAGCAGCGGCTTCGCCTGGAGTCATATGCTAATTAGATAACACCTTCGCTCCAGGAAGAACTCGGTGCTGACGTGCTGTGAATACCTAATAACTTCAGGGGATCAGGTAACTTCCATAAGATTTCCCATGACACTAATTCTGCTTTTCGCCTAGTGATTGTCAAGTCAAATGGTTTGGCGAGTTAAAAATCTTCAAATGTTATTAGATATCTTACATGGTGGAGCTTATTCTCCGGACACACAAAGTCTCCGGCTCATGCCAGTTCAAGTCGGTGGGTGTCCTTAATACTCCCGTACGATCCTGTTAGCATTGTGATTACTGCTGCTATCATGCCTGTGGGTTAGCGGAGCAAAGCTAACAAGCCAGGTACAGGTACCTGCGAATCACTACTAACACCTAAATGAAATACTAGGGATGAGCGAGTACAGCATTATCTGTATCTGTATCTGTTAACCATATGAATTATCTGTATCCGTATCCGTACTCGGAGTGGGCGGGGCCTAACCCGGAAGTGGGTGTGATTTAACCCGGGAGTGTGTGTGTGTGCGTGTGTGTGAGTTTGAGTGAGTAAGAGAGAGACATAGAGAGAGAGGGGGAGTGTGTGTGTGTGTGTGTAGCTTAATTTGTAATATTTTTTATACCACTACTACGTAGAATGTGTCAGACACTCAGTGCGTGAAGTAAAATAAAACTGGTTAGAGCCAACTGACGGTTTAAAAAAGAAAAAAAAAAAACTCCAACGACTGGCAGAGAGAGGGAGAGAGAGAGAGAGAGAGAGAGCGAGAGAGAGAGTGAGAGAGCGTAGCCAGACGCTAGAGAGTAGTCAGACACTTAATGCGTGAAGTAAAAAAAAAAAGGCAGAGACACAACGCGAGTCGCTTTCTACCAGCACCACGTCTGAACGAACCCACGTTTAACAGAACTCTACTGGTTAATAAGTAAGTAAAACTGAAATAAAAACAAACTTCAAGCTGAAGAAACCCTAAACGTTAACCGAAAAGACCCGCGAACCTGAGTGACTGAGAGAGACAGAGAGCTGTTCTGTGAGTGAGTGAGCAGAGCGGTGTGTGAAGGGGAGGAGCGCTGTGACGCTGTGTGAGGATTTTCATTCAGTCCGAGCAGAGATAATGACTCGTATTACTCGTATAATACTCGTGCTCGGCAAAAGTGCTTTATCCGTACCGGATACTCGTTTCAGCCGAGTATCCGGCTCATCTCTATGAAATACTAAACTTTACTTACCACAGAAACGGGAGCGCAGACGTCTTTAGCTTCTCCGTCAGGAGAACAAGCAGAACATCAAACCGTGTTATTCATCCGATATGTGAGTGAAATCTCTCCACAGACTCAGGTCATGTTCACTGACTGGGGATAGTCTGTTAGCTCAGGTGAAGCCAAGCAGGCAACAGGCTAGGAGCTAGTGTTTCGCATTATTCAAGTTGCTAGGCAGATTTCGTGGGGCATATCTGAAAATGTGCATTTCACAGAGCAAGCACACAGACAGTAACACACACAAATAAAATTACTCCAAAAATAAGGCTATAATGCTTGTGAGTCAAGTTTATTCAAACGGACATTCACGCTACTTTGCATATAAAGTAAAATAAAATATATTTTGCCACAAAGTACAGATGTATTGAGCTTTCTGCACAACAGCGCAATCTGGATCTGGTGGGCCAGTGCCCTACGTCCCCCTAATGTAGAAACGCCACTGGTCGTTGTCATGTTGATAGGAGAAATTCCTCTTCATCTTCAGCTTTCTATTGGAAATATGAAGTTTTGTGCCAAACTGACTGGTATTTTTTAACTGTTCATTATTCCCTCCACCTTGACGAAGGCCCCTGTACCAGCTGAGGTAAAACAGCCATAAAGCATGATGCTGCCACCACCATGCTTCACTGTGGGTATGTTGTTCTTTGGGTGATGTGCAGTGTGGTTTTGTGCCAAACATACCTTTTGGAATTATGGACAAAAAGTTCAACCTTGGATTTGATGATTTTCTTCGAAAGAAAAAGCTTCCGTCTTGCCACCCTAACTGATAGACCAAACACATGAAGAATCACGGAGATTATTGTCACATGTAGTACACAGCAAGTCCTTGCCAGAAATTCCCGCAGCTCCTTTAATGTTGCTGTAGGCCTCTTGGAAGCCTCCCTGAACAGTTTTCTTCTCATCGTTTCATCAATTTTGGAGGGACGACCAGTTCTTGGTAATGTCACTGTTGTCCCATATTTTCTCCACTTGATGATAGTCTTCACTGAGTTCCATGGTATATCTAATGCCTTGAAAATTATTTTGTACCCTTCTTCTGACTGATACCTTTCAACAATGAGATCCCTCTGATGCTTAGGAAGCTCTCTGCATATGACAATCCGACAGGGGACAACAGAAAGACTGGGCTTAAATAGCAGGGTGAACAAAGACAAGACACAGGTGAACAATCAGGCAAACACTCAGGGTGACGATAGGGAACAGGTGAGGGAGAAAAAGAGCGGGAAGCAGCAGAGGGCAGAGTCTCCGGACAATAACAGGGCACACATGGTCTGAGACATAAACACAAGCACATGGCAACATAAATAAACAGGGGGAAACACATGACATAACAAAACACAAGCAGTCACATTGTTTTAGTTTTTTATATAAATTTTTCCCCCTAAAATTACAGTTTGTTTTTTCAATTGAATTGTTTGAGGTCACATTAATGGTGGAAAGGTTCTGACATTATAAAAGTTCTGACAAGATTTATCTTGGTCCCATTTGTTTACATCAGAAAACCTGGCATTTAAAAAGTCTACACGCCCTGGCAGGGGTGTGTAGACTTTTATATCCACTGTATATGTTAACTAATACCTATACAATAACTTTTATATTTTACAAACCATAATAAAGATAAACTTGTTAAAGGAAAGTTATAAATTAGAATCATCTCACGCGATAATTAAGTCCAGACTTAATTATCAGGCTCCAGCAGTAAGTCAAAATGCTGCAGCATGTGTCCTGACAGAACCAGACCGAATTTCTGCTGCATTAGCTTCACAAGATTGGCTTCCGATGAAATCTAGAATTTTAAATTTTCCTCCTCACATTCAAGGCCCTTAATAATATGACACCATTATACCTTAAAGAGTTGATAGTAATATATCAACCCACTAGAGCACTGCACTCCAAGAACTAAGTCTTACTTATCCTCCCTAAAGTCTTTAAAAGTAGACTAGGAGCCAGAGCTTTCAGATATCAAGCTCCTCTCCTGTGGAATCATCTCCATGGACTTTGCATGGCTCCCTAGTGTCTGCCCCCGACTTGGTGGCGCTGCGGCCGGGCTGGGTGCCTTCTCCCAGCTGTGGAGCTGTTCTTAGATTAGTTTCAACTTTATTGTCATGATATTGTTGCAAATTGCATGATTTCCCTAATATCGTGCAGCCCTAATAGTTAGTAGTTTGGGACACTTGCATTATAGAATAGAACAGAATGTCTTTATTATCATCATACAGAGGGAATTTTGTGCAACTCTCAGTGGCAGGCTTAACATAAAATATATATAAATATCAGCAACAATACATAAACCCAACTCTTCACACAAAGTTTAGAAAGTATGGAGGATGAAAAATGACTTAGCCATAAATAATTAGGGCCCGAGCACCGAATGGTGAGAGGCCCTATTGAAATTGTAAGGATTTTTATTATTAGGGCCCGAGCACCTGCGGTGGGAGGCCCTATTGAAATTTAAAGGATTATTATGAGCATTTTTCAACGGGCTCAAAAAATTGTAAAACTTTGCAGTAAATTAGAAAGTGGTGAAAATTCACGTATTCTGGAGAATTTGGAAATGGGCGTGGCAAAATGCCTCAACGACGCCACCTACGGAAAAGCCCCTCATTTAGCATTCACTGATCCTCACGAAAATGAGGATAGTTGTGTATCATGACCAGATGCACAAAAAGACTCAAGGACCATTATGAAAAACGCAACAGGAAGCCCGCCATTTTTGATTTAGTGGCCATTTTAGCCATATTCCACATTTTTATTTTGATGTACTTGTCGTAGAGCTTTCATCAGATCAACTTAAAAATCTGAGTGTCATCACAACAAGATTGAGATAAAAAAATGATTAAGGGATTTATTTTTTGTCACAACATGTGACTGTGGCGTGGCGTCAAAGTTTGGTTACACGCCATCAAAACGCGAGCATCTGTATCTCGCACATACATTGTCCAATCGAGTCCAAACTAGACATGTAAGACAAGAGTCCCAGCCTGATGACATCTACACAGAAATTATGACATGAAATCACAGCGCACAGGAAGTGACATGTTTTATATTTTGATGAACTGCTCCTGGCTGCTTTACAATATAAAGCTGAAATGAGCTCAGACAAGTCATTGGATCAAGGTCAGAATTGTGACATTTCCTCAAACCATGTAAACATTGATGTTTGGAGAGACGAGACGATGTTTTCGTAAGTCCACTATGCATTGTCCTATCACTACCAAACTTCTGTCACATGATAAGCGTACAAGCCTGAACAGCTCTATGTGTCAATATTTCCTCAATGTCACCTTTTGATTATCCATGAAACAGGAAGTACTTTGTTATTCCACTCTGCATTATCCAACAGGCTCCAAACTACTGACCTCTGATCACAATCGTGACCTGAACAGCTCCATATCTGAATATTAGGGTTAGGGTCATAGCGCTACCTACTGATCAGTGTGAAAATTACGTTGTGGTAAAATTGTCCAATCTACACAAAATTGCTCACGCTACATCAGAGCGCCTACTTGAACAGATCAGGTCTGTGTGTAATAATAGTGATGGCGCCACCTACTGGCAACAGGAAGTAAACTATCAATCGATTTAAATGTAATTTTCACAGGGTGACGTGCAATTGATAGCTTGGACCGTAATGAGCAATTAGCAGGCAAGGATCGGCGTCACTTGAAGGACGAAGATAGTGAAGCGTTTATCTTGCTGCAGTGCGCAAAATGCATGCAATGCAGATACGTGCGCTTGGTCATCGATCGCTCTCTCCACCAACCACTACAGGCTTCAACGTGTGGGTGCTCGGGCCCGCAAGTGCTACAACGTAGCCCTAGTTAAATGTATAAATACATACGAACATAAATAACTATAAGCATAGTCCTAAAGATCGATAAAATTATTATTGTTGGTGACTTTAATATTCATGTTGACAATAATAAAGATTGCCTTAGCGTAGCATTTATTTAGATACTACACTCAATTGGTTTCAGTCAGTGTGTACACCAACCTACTTATTGTTGTAACCACACACTATTACAGACAAATATCTAATCACCCCATCATCTCTAAAATCTTAGAAAAAGTTGTAGCCAATCAGCTGTGTGATAATATATATGAAGACTTTCAGTCGGGGGTTTAGATCCAAAATATTATCAGGACACACTCGGTAAATTTCCACTGCTATGCGGATGACACCCAGTTATACTTGTCAATAAAACCTGAACAAAGTAATCAATTAACTAAACTTTGAGCATGTCTCAAGGACATAAAAACCTGGATGACCCGCAATTTTCTCTTATTAAACTCAGACAAAACAGAGGTTATAATACTTGGCCCCAAACACCTTAGAGATACATTATCTAATGATGTAGCTGTGCTAGACGACATTGCCCTTGCTTGCAACGAAACAGTCAGGAACTTGGGAGTGATCTTCGATCCTGATTTATCCTTTAACCTCTTAAGAAACGGGTGAAATTCGCCTAAAACGCCTGTTTGAGGACACCAAAATTAAATTGAATGCTGTTCTTGAACTAGGTTCGGTTGGAGCCCTTCGTGTGAATACCAAGACACAGAGACAAAAAGGTGCTTTTAAATATAAATTGTATTATACACATTTAATTCACTCCATGCATGCGTTCATTCATTCATTCAGTTATATGTTCAGTTAATTAGAGTCTGTTGGTCCAAAAAAATGTTATTCCAAGGAGGGGGGAAAAAAAAGGTTACGGTTAGTTCTCTCCTACCGCTCGCAGGGCAAGGAGGCTGGTAGGGAAAGGTTGGTTCTGAAAAAAAGTCCATACAGGGATAGCTCGCCATCAATTGTCGGTAGCTTCACTCTTCGCACTTCGCACTGCCCAGCCATTTAAGAGGAAGTGCGCCTCTCGACCCGGATATTTATAGTGCCGAAACCGGAAGCAGTAGTTGCCCTTCCGGTTCGGATTTTTTTTTTTTTAAATTATTTTAAAGTCATGAGACCTGGGTTACACTTTCCCCCCCTGATCTCATGTCCATCCTGTGACATGGAACTGGCAGATTATCAATAGAATATTCTGATGTGACAGACGGGGGAACTTCAGGATCTGTTATGTATGCAAAAACAGTTGCCAACCCATGGTAAAGTGATTGGATAGTGTCCAATACGGGGCTTCCAAGTTTGGTATACTGTAGTCGATAGGGCGGTTTCCTGGTTCTGGTGGATTGTCGAATAGCAGGTTCATCATGATTGGGGGTGTGGGAAAAGTCAGTGGAATTTTCCAAGTCTCTGCTAGGAGAATCAACTTGTTCAATTTCCAATTCTACTGGTGAACTTAATGTTGGTTCTGCAACTAGTGATGACGCCGGGGATTCCGGACTGTCGGGCGGTGATGCGTTGGATGGAGTTCCAACTGCAATAGGTACATCAGGGGTCATAACTTGCGTTGTCTCTGAGGTAGTATGAACCGTGAATCTCTGCGGTTCCTGGTTAGATGTGCTGTACCAGTGGAACGGAATCAGTTCATCGTCGGATTGATTATCAGTGTCGGAAAAACTTTCAGGGTCTGGACTCGAATGAGTTGCTGGTCTGCGGGGAGGTTTTGGAGGTAGAGTTTCTTGATCAGCTACAGGTAAGAATCCACAAGCCAGAATAAGGTCTCTGTGAAGTGTTCGCAGTGGACCGTCTTTATGTTCAGGCCTGACCGTGTAGACAGGCAACAGATCCACTTTCTTCACCACAATGTAGACACTGGGCTCCCACTTATCAGCTATTTTATGCTTGCCTCTCAACTGGAAATTTCGGATCAACACACGGTCCCCCCACGGACAAATCAGCAGCAATGACATGTTTGTCAAATCTGGTTTTGTTTCGTTGCATCGCTTTCCCTGCATTGGCTGCCGCTATTTTATAGCTCTCCTCTAAATGTGACTTTAGATTCAGCACATACTGGGAATGAGTTACTTCCCTGTTCTTTAGCAATAGGCAGTCCGAAGGCCAAATCAACAGGTAGTCGTGGTTGTCTTCCAAACATCAATTCATATGGTGAAAATCCAGTTACATCATTCCGAGTGCAATTATATGCATGTACTAAGGGTTTGACAAAATCTTTCCAGTGGGCCTTTTTCTGTTCCGTTAATGTTCCAAGCATGTTTTGCAACGTGCAATTTAAACGCTCCACTGGATTACCTCTCGGATGGTATGGGGTTGTTCTTGTTTTTTTAATTCCATCCATTGCACATAATTCCTTGATTGTCCTAGACTCAAAGTCTCGTCCTTGGTCACTGTGAAGTTTTTCTGGAATTCCATAGTACTGAAAGAAGTTGTCCCAAAAACATTTCGCCACTGTCCTTGCTTTTTGGGTGGGTGTTGGAATAGCCAACGCATACTTTGTGAAATGGTCCGTGATCACAAGAATGTCCTTGACACTGCTTCTATCTGGTTCCAAAGACAAGAAATCCATGCAGACGAGTTCTAGAGGTTGTGTTGTTTTAATGTTCACCAAGGGTGCAGATTTTTCCGACAACACTTTCCTTTTTACACATCTTTCACAGGTTTTGATTTTGTGATAAACATCTGCAGACATTCTTGACCAATAAAACCTTGATCGAACCAGATCAAGTGTTCTCTCAAGTCCCATGTGACCATGTCATCATGTAAGCTGGTAAGGATTGTGTGTCGAAATTCTTGGGGTAATACAAGTTGATACGAGCATTTGGGTCCTATTTGCCTCCTCCTAACAAGAATATCGTTACGAAGCTCTAGTCGATTCAATTCCCGAAGAAGGAGGGGCAATTCTGGAAGTTCATTTCTCAAGGTAGGTGATGGTGTCTCTCCATTCTCCAGTTGAGTTATGACATGTCTTATGGCTTGGTCTTCTCGTTGTTTCTCAGCCACCTCAACTTCCGTAAGCCAAGGGATGACTGAGGTTCCAGCCAGACTTTCGTTGACAAAACTATCTGGCAGTGCGTCGCTAGACATGGAAAGTGACTGAACAAGGGCAAGATTATAGCTCTGGGAGTCTGGGTGGGTAGAACTGTAGAAGTGATGTCTTTGACAGATGGCTTTTGGTAAATGGTAAATGGATTTGTATTTATATAGCGCTTTACACTACAGTTTCACATTCACCCAATCACACACACATTCATACAGTGCATCTATCCCAGCAATTTGTTATTCTATGGGGGCCATTCAGGGTTCAGCATCTTGCCCAAGGACACTTCGGCATGCAGATTGTTCAGACTGGGGATCGAACCGCCGACCTTCAGGTTGGAGGACGACCACTCTACCCCTCAGCCACAGCCGCCCATGGTGTGTTGATCAATAGAGACATAATGAGGATCAGACAAATGATGTTGAGTAAAGTTCCATATTCTCTCCCTCTCTTTCTGAGACTTTAAATTACATTACATTACATTTAGCTGACGCTTTTATCCAAAGGGACTTCCAATAAGTACATTCAAACCCGAGGGTACATACTAAGGACGACAAGAATCAAGAAAGTACAATTTCTTCAAAATAAAGCAAAACTACAAAGTGTCATTTAAGTGCTACTAAAGTGTTAGTTTCATAAGTTGTTATGTTGTTTTTTTTTTGTTATTCAAGGTAAAGTCGGAAGAGGTATTTTTTTTGTTTTCGGCGGAAGATGTGTAAACTTTCTGATGTCCGGATGTCAATGGGGAGCTCATCCCACCATTTAGGAGCCAGGACGGCAAACAGTCGTGTTTTTGATGTGTTTACCTCGCAGTGAGGGAGCAACGAGCCGATTAGCCAAAGCAGAGCGGAGTGAACGAGCTGGGGTGTAACGTTTGACCATGTCCTGGATGTAGACTGGACCGGATCCGTTCACAGCATGGTACGCAAGTACTAGTGTTTTGAACCGGATGCGAGCAGCCACTGGTAACCAGTGAAGGGAGCGGAGGAGAGGAGTAGTGTGAGTGAATTTAGGTTGGTTAAAAACCAGTCGAGCTGCTGCATTCTGGATGAGCTGCAAAGGTCGGATGGCAGTAGCAGGTAGAGCTGCCAGGAGGGAGTTACAGTAATCTAGACGTGAGATGACCAGAGCCTGGACTAGAACCTGCACCGCCTTCTGAGTGAGAAGGGGGCGTATTCTCCTGATGTTGTACAGCATGAATCTACAGGACTGTGTTGTTGCAGTAATGTTGGCAGTAAGGGAGAGTTGGCTGTCGAGTGTTACGCCCAGATTCCTAGCCGTCTCTCTCGTGTAACATCAGAGGTCCAACTCAGTGTCTTGTAGCCATGACCTCGTCTCTGGTCCCACGTCAAAGAGGCCGGCTTCCGAGGGTGGTCTGTGTAGGGGGCAGGTGGTCATAATATGTTCGACAGTCTGTTCAGGGGCACCACACTCGCATGCAGCGCTGTCTGCCAGGCCCCACTTCTTCATTGAAGATTTAAACCGGCCGACCCCAGTACGCAGACGGTTCAGCAGAGTCCATTGCCGGCATGGAAGAAGGTCTCCTTTGGCTCCATCTCCTGGATCCAAGATGTAGTGGTGGATTTGGGTTGGCCCAGCCCTCTCCCACTCCTGTTTCCAGGCTGCCGCCAGCCATCCATCTTTGGACAGGTCCTCAGTGGTGGACCGGAGCAACTCTTGTGCCGCCTTGTTGTAAGGGTGGCGGTACTTGAGTCTGCTCAGAGGAGCTGCTGTCTCTGTGGTGTCATGGAGGATGTGCCAGTCATGCTTCCGTGCTTTCCTTGCCAGGACGAGAGTGGCAGCCTCTCGTCGTAGGCCAGCCGGTGCGATTCCTACTAGGACTGGCAGCAGGACGATTGGGGTAGGCTTCAGGCATCCAGTGATGATCCGGAGGGCGTTGTTGATAGCCACATCCACCATTTTCGTGTGTGGACTTCTGCTCCATACTGGGGCACAGTACTCCGCTGCTGAAAAGACCAGGGCTTGGGTGGATACCCGTAGTGTCTTGGCAGTGGCTCCCCAGGTTGTGCCAGCGAGGCGACGGATCAGTGCGACCCTTGATATTGTCTTTGCCCGGACATCTTCGAGATGTTGTTTGAAGGTCAGTGTCCGGTCCAGACGCACACCAAGGTATTTAGGCGCTTGCTGGGACTCCAGGCGCTTGTGGTCGGTGTATACCTCCAGTGCCCTCTTGGCGTCTCTGTTGCAGAGATGGTATGCTGCTGTAACAGTCTTGCCGGTGCTGAGTTGCAGGCGCCACTGATGAATTTCACCATATGTCGATCGGTTATTGTCCTCAGCAGCTTCAGGTGAAGTCCGCGGTGCCAGACGGTATCGTACGCGGCGGTCAAGTCCAGGTACACTACCCCAGCTTTCTCATTATCCTGGAAGCTGTCCTCGATGTCTTGAGACAGAAGTGTAACCTGGTCCACTGTGGACCTACCGTGACGAAAACCGGCCTGTTCCTGTGGAAGCTGTGGGTCAATCACTGGCTCAATGCGGCAGTGGATCATTCTTTCCAGGATTTTAAATGGAACACAGAGCAGCAATATGGGTCGGTATGCCTTGGGGTCTTCCGCAGGTTTGTTTGGCTTTGGCAGGGCGATTACAGAAGCACGGCGCCAGATCATGGGCAGCTTGCATCTCTGGTAGCAGCATGAGAAGAATGCACAGAGCCAGCTGGATGTTATTGTGCTCTGGTGCATAACAAACTCTGGGTGGATGTTGTCACGTCCTGGAGGTTTGCCTGGCTTGAGCTTGCTCATGGCCTTACTGAGTTCATCTGCTGTGAATTCTCCTGAGAGGTTGGAATCCGCACTGGCCACCCTGGAGAGGGAAGTCACCTCCTGCGTTATCAGACGGGCAACATCTTTATCTGCGTCTGGGAAGCGACCGTTTTTCAGGAGCTCGGACGCGATGGCATCTGCTGTGACTGGGCAGCTTGGGGGCTTTGTGCATCTGCCTGTTAGCCGGTTGATGGTTTGCCACGCCTTCCGACTAGAGTGGGTAAAGTCAATTGACTCAACAACTTCAGTCCATCTGTCTCTGCGTGTGGTGTCCAGTCTCTGAAGCAGTACTTCTGCAGTCGCATCCACATCTTCCCTGGAGATAGCCCTCTGGTGGGTGCTCAGGAGGCGGCTGCACTCCTCGTCCCAGCCAGGGATGTAGTTCCTGTTGTAGCCGCGTGGGATGGTCCATTTTGCCGCTCCTAGGAGGACCATACAGTAGGCTTCATAGGCGGTGTCCACGTTGGCTGCATCAGGTTCTAGCAGACTAGCAATCCTTCTTTCTGTCTCCTGAGCAAATGACTCCCAGTTGGCCTTTCGAAAGTTCCATCTTTTGACAGGTTTCCCTGGTACCGGTTGCACCAGTGATGGGACTTTAATGATGGACAGTCGGTGGTGTAAGCGGGGAAACCTGTCTAGGACGGGTCATTGCTCTGGCACACAGCGAAGACCAGGTCCGGGTTGGTAGAGGTGTTCCAGCGTGCAGAGAAGAAGCTTGGCGGCTCCTTGGGGTCGTACAGTAGCAGGGCATCGGTGTTGGAGGCCCATTCACTCAGCGCCACTCCGTTTGATGTTGTGTAGTTGTAACCCCAGTCTGTGTGTTGGCAGTTGAAGTCACCTGCGTAGATGGCGGGAGCAGTTATGGGCGGGAGTGACGTAGCAGACAGCTCTGATGGTGGGGGCTTATATACACTGATGACTGAAGTTTCCTGGATTTTAGTAACCAGCCACTCGATGTTGGAGCCTGGTGGGGATTGGCTAGTGGCTGACCAGGTTAGTTCAGTCCTCACGAAGGTTGCCACTCCGTGCTGCTTGCTGTGAATGGACCCAGCGAGATGGAAACCTGGCATCTTGAGGATGTTATTGTTAGTGCAGTGTGTCTCCTGTAGGAGTACAGCCGCTGCCCCATTGGAATCAGCCAGGTGACGTACGATTTCGAGTTTGGCGGTGGTGAGGCCCTACCTAGCCGTCTGAGTAGGGGTTAATACAGAGTTGTCAAAGTTAATAGTCAGGTCGTGGATGGGAGAGTCTTTCCCTGGAAGGAAAAGTAGTTCAGTCTTGTCAAGGTTAATCTTCAGGTGTTGTTGAGACATCCACTGAGAGATGTCGGTCAGACAGGCAGAGATTTGTGCTGCTACCTGTGTTTCTGATCGGGGAAAAGACAGGATTAGTTGGGTGGAATCGGCATAGCTATGGTAGGAAAAGCCGTGTGAGTGAATGACAGAGCCGAGGGAGTTGGTGTACAAAGAGAAGAGGAGAGGACCAAGGACAGAACCTTGAGGGACCCCAGTAGTGAGGGGACAAGGTTCAGACACAGATCCTCTCCAAGTTACCCTATAATTGCTTTCATTGAGGTAGGAAGAGAGCAGGGAGAGAGCAGAGCCTGAGACACCGAGGTCCTGAAGGGAGGAAATGAGGATCTGGTGGTTCACTGTGTCAAATGCAGCAGAGAGGTCTAGAAGGATGAGGACAGAGGAGAGAGAGGCTGCTCTAGCAGTGTGAAGCTGCTGAGAGACAGCAAGGAGGGCAGTCTCAGGAGGGCAGCAAGGAGGGCAGTTGAGTGACCTGCCTTGAAACCAGACTGGTGAGGGTCAAGAAGATTATTGTGGTTAAGATAGGAGGAAAGTTGATTAAAGATAGCACGCTCAAGAATTTTGGAAACAAAGGGAAGGAGAGAGACAGGTCTATAGTTATTTACTTCAGACGGGTCGAGGGTGGGAATTCTTCAGGAGAGGATTTACTCTTGCCTCCTTCAGAGAATTAGGGAAACAGCCAGTTGACAGGGAAGTGTTGATTAGATGGATAAGAAAAGGAAGAAGGTCAGGGGCAATAGTAAATTAGTTATCACCGAATTATCCCAACATCCCCGACAGAATTGTTTAACTAAGTGTTTTTCTATTTCAGTGGAAAGAATGCCTCCCCTTTTTACAACTGAATTTAAGTTGAGCTGCAGTCTCTGGAGGTATGAGGAGGGTCTTTCACCTGAGTCCTGAAGAGTGTTTAGGAACTGAGCAAAGAGCTCCTCCCCATCCTGCACAGTAGCAAAGGCCGAGTCCAGAACCTGCAAGTACCTAGCAGGTAAGGCTTCAGGACCTAACCCTTTAACCACATCGGCTGCACGGGACAGCAAACTCTCAAGGATTCGCCTGGTGACGTTTAAGGGAGAAAGACTTGGATCCGCTAGGAGAAATTCAATATGCGATCGCCATGTTTCAAAATCTGCTTGACTGCTTGGCTTCGGACACTTCCCTGAGAACGCACGCAGTCTGAAAGGAACAAGAGTGTGGGAGCTGAAATCATCCCTTCTCACAATGTGTTCCACCACCACTCTCTGTATTTCTGGTGGATTTAAATCATGTCTGGAAAGAGAAACTGGTCTTTGGGTAAGTACAGGGTTTGAGGGAAACAGTGGCTCCTGCTGGTCAGGGCTTGGAGGTGCTCGTTCAATTACTGGCTTTATGTCTCCATCCTCACTTCCTTGCTCCTCCACTTCGTCACTGATGCGACACATCATATCTTTCAAGACCTCTTCAAATGTCATTCCACTGTGATTAGCTATGTTCTTCAAGTCAGTTAGGTATTCCGTTGTGCGATCACCACCTAGGGTAGATGTGTATTCACCTGCTAAAGCTTTCACATGGTAGGTGGCATCTGGCACAGTGGGTGAGGGATGGGCATATGGTAGCAGTGGCTGTAACCCGTCTAAGACTGAGCAGTGCGAAAATTCTACGATCAGGTTTTTATAATACTTGCTAGTGGATATATCAACCCCTGACAGTTTAACAAAATCCATGTAGATACAATATGATATAATATAATTAAGGTATATGAATAGTTAATTTGTGAAACCTAATGTTGGGATTCACACATCAGGGCTCCTGGCTAGCTCGCCAATTTGTAACAAGTGTGGACTATAAGGTTCGGTTGGAGCCCTTCGTGTGAATACCAAGACACAGAGACAAAAAGGTGCTATTAAATATAAATTGTATTATACACATTTAATTCACTCCATGCATGCATTCATTCATTCATTCAGTTATATGTTCAGTTAATTAGAGTCTGTTGGTCCAAAAAAATGTTATTCCAAGGAGGGGGGAAAAAAAAGGTTACGGTTAGTTCTCTCCTACTGCTCGCAGGGCAAGGAGGCTCGTAGGGATAGGTTGGTTCTGAAAAAAAGTCCATACAGGGATAGCTTGCCGTCAATTGTCGGTAGCTTCACTCTTCGCACTTCGCACTGCCCAGCCATTAAAGAGGAAGTGCGCCTCTCAACCCGGATATTTATAGTGCCGAAACCGGAAGTAGTAGTTACAGTAGTATTTTAAAGTCATGAGACCTGGGTTACAAGTACATGCATGATCTTGGTCTCTTTTGAAAGGTAACATCCTGAACTTTCCCCCCAAACAGTCAGAATCAATCTAACTGCTCCTGGCATTTGGCACACAGTGAGGTAGAAGGTTTTTATTTTCGCCTGAATATTTTTGGTAAACAGATGCCTGCTGATGACTCTAGCTGGGACATATGAGCTGAAAAACATAATGGGACCCTAGCATGAAGCCTTGACTAGCCCAAGTTCAAATTTGACTACAATACCACAGAAAATGAATATTTTACAGATGTTTTACTAAGGGCATGTCTAGGCGTTTTCCAAAAAGGTCATTTGGAGGCTCCAAAGGACCCTTGGTACCCATGGTAACCAAATAGACTAAAAAGGCTACTTTTAGACTAAAAATCATACTTTTATATAAAGGAGACAAAACGGGTCGTATGGTTAAAAATGTATTCAACTATACATCTTTCATATTTTTGGATACATGCCAGCCATTGTAGCAGTCACGACTGCAGGAGGAGGCTTGTGGAGGACTTTGTAGTGCCCTATCAGGATGTCAGCACCCATGAACCTCGATGGACCTATGTGGGAAAAGAAAAATTAGTCGGGAGCTATTAGAAGAGCCGTACAGAGGCACCACGCCCACACCTATATGCATATCTGTTCACATTCATCTCGACACACAAAGGCACACTCATCTCTCCACCATCTATATGCACATTTTAATTCTCAAACAAAGACAACTATTATCTCTCCCACATCTAAATCCACACCTTTTACTAATCAACAGTAAATCCTAAAAAAACAGACAAACACACACACACAGTAATTTAGTTATTTATTATGATAAAATACATACTTGTCAAGAGTAATGTCTCGTCCTTCCTGAAACATGGCGTCTGCCTCGTAGTCAAACGACGTGTCGCTGTCTTCCTCTGATACGTCATCATCAGACTTGTCGCTGTCACGCCGATAACACAGATCCCTTTGCTTGTTCGGTCGTCAAGTTTCATTTCTCTAAACTTTTCTCCTTAGTGTAGCTTCAAAACTCTCCATAGCAAGACTGAATTCTGCACACAGATCTCACAGCAACGCCCCCGAACTTTTACGCACCGATCTCAAAACGAGTGCTCACTTACTGTTACGCACGGAGATGAGATGCTCTGGAAGCACCTGTTCGCTGTTTTGCAGTGACTTGCTGTGTGTTGATAGTTATCTATCAGGTAGCGGAGGACATGTACTTCCTGGAAAATGTAATTGGCTAAACGATAAATCAGTCATAACAAAAATCGACTGCAGTTGTCTGAGCCTCGCCACGTCAGAAGAAGGGCGCGCACTGTCTGTAAACGAGGGCTCTCGTTGGCTTTTGCCGAATGTGGACAACCCCTGCCTTCTCCAATTGGGTCGAATGAGCTGTCCATCTAAAGGTTAGAGTGCACCCTCCATTTTGAAATCCAGAGAGCCACTGTGTTTACTTTCTAACAGAAGTTAGGACGGAAAAAAAGTCAAAGCTGGCACTTAGCTGCTGGCTACTCTGAGATTACGCATCAGCTGGCTGTGGCTATTCTGTGATGATAATAGTGTGCTATGGAGTGATTATGTTACTGGATTCGATCGTCTGGACCTTTGGCAATGTACCAACACCTTTTTTGTTGGAATGATATCGATCTGTGGATTAATATCATGCTTCTTAGGTGAGTGACGTTAACTGTCTTAATAATTTTTTTTGGTAAGTTGTCTGACTGTTTCGTTGATTTTACCGGCTGTGGTGATCGGATTTTTAAATGGTTTACATCAGTGGAATCAGAAGAATCTTAGCTTTCTACCGATATGTTGCATTAGTACCTAGCTATACAACACAGTTCTTTAAATACAAATGTTTGACGCTGATCAAAAAAAACACACCTTGCAGGCTCTCACGGCCCGAATACGGGCCGCGATTGCATAGGTGGTTAATTCTCAATTAAAACCCACTAGAGCACTCCGCTCCCAGAATTCAGGCCTACTTGTCGTCCCTAAAGTCTCTAAAGGTTGAGTAGGAGCCAGAGCTTTTAGCCATCAAGCCCCTCTGCTGTGGAATAATCTACCACTTTCAGTTCGGGAGGCAGACACTATCTGTCGTTTAAGAGTAGGCTCAAAACCTTCCTTTTTGATAAAGCTTATAGTTAGAGCTAATTAGTGCGGCAGAACGTAATTTGTTCTATTTTATGACACATGACACACTGAGCTTCTTTTTCCAGCTTCTCCTTCCTCTTCTCCATCCCTATCCCCCTTCCCCGGAATCCCTTTGCTTTATCACCCGCAGATCCAGGGACTCTGTGGCTGCACCATGGATTGCGGTTTTTGGATCGCGTACCAGAGGTGGCGGTGGTGGATCCAGTGTGGCGGATTCTGTGTCATGTGGGCTGATATTGGTGGCGTCTGGTCTGGATGGTGGATCGTGTTCCTGCTGGTTGCTGACCATGGACTGTGATTGCAGGGGGACTGCTTGGCATGTCATGTTGGGGTTATCCTTCGGGATGTTTACGCTCATCAAATGCTGCTAACAACTTTATTCTTGATGATGTTTTCCTATCCGTCCTGGGAGAGGGATCCCTCACATGTGGCTCTCTCTCTGGTTTCTATGTATTTTTACCCTGTTAAAAGGGTTTTGAGTAGTTTTTCCTTACTCTTGCTGAGGGTTAGGGCCGAGGATGCAGAGGATGTCACACCCTGTTAAAGCCGATGAGACGAATTGTAATTTGTGAATATGGGCTATACAAATACAATTTGATTGATTATTGATTAATGACTAAAGGACACACAGGAACACCCGTTCCGAGGATTGGCGACTTCTAGGAGTGGAAAGGGGATGGAGAATCTTCAGAAATGTGATGGGAAGGCCAGACCATTTAAGTTCGAAGGATTGGAGAGTACACATTTGGAAAAAAATATATATAATTTAAGTTATTTTAAGACCCTACACCAGGAAAAAAGTTTGAAATACTAGAGAAAGTGTGGCTCAATGGACACATATTTCCACATATTCAGGGATTGTCTCAACCTAAGATTATGATGGAAAGGAATTCAGAAAACTTGTGGTGTATTTGACTCAAATACTCCTGGACTCCTGGTAGAAACATGTTATTTTTTTAAATCACTAATGGCACAAAGCTGAGGCAGGCCCTTTCAGCAACGTGTAAAATAATATTCACGAACAAGGGGCTTATACCAGTTCATCCAACATTGAAAGACTGTTTTTTTATAATTGTTAAAATAGTTCAAATGGATAAGTGGACTTATTCTTTGGGAGTATAAAAAGATGTTGTTAAAATTTGGATCAAATGTTAACCCCATTGCGATCAGACTTTGTTATATGCTTATTCTCTCTTCCTGAGCAGACCTGTTGAAATGTAAGCTCCCTTGGTTTTAACTAAATTATGGATTGATTTAAGTACTAAGATTTAAAGATATGTAGGATGTGGACTAGCTGGGTTGCAGGTTTGTATAGATGAGTTTATTGAGAAAGTGATATATTTAAAAGCGAAAAATTTAATTGATGTATACATCTGTCCTCCACACTACAAGTCTCACTTAAATGATATACTGTCCCTGTGCTTTATCCCTTGTGAGGGCCCAGCCTGTGAGCAGGGCCCCACATGGCTGAGGACAGCCAGACAGAGGAAAATAAGGGGCGTGGTGTTATCTAATTAGCATTTGACTCCGGGCGAAGCCGCTGCTGATTCTCGATTCCCCATTGGAGGAAACCAACCCGGAAAGTCACTCGTGATTGGTTGGTAGAAGTGTTGCCATTGGTCACCCTGGGTCATGCAGCACACACGTGGGGTAAACCCCTCCCACACAACATTTATAATAAAAATTAATTTATAGTTGTTACTAATAATATATATAATATTTAATAATTTATTTGTAAGCCTTTACCAAAAGCAATGCAGTTAATTAAGATATTCATTCATTTGATGCTTGATGTAATATGTGAACATATTGTACAGGGAAAAAAACATGAACAAGGTATATGTTGAGTCAAAGCTTTATTTACATACAGCACAAATATTGTACAAACACAACTGGCCTAGCCAGTGAAAAGCTAATCAGGTGAAGCTTGAAATGTCTCTTTGCAGCCTCTGGGTCATATGTTCTTTGTGGGACTCTGTCCGAATCTGCCCCAGTGTGTAGACATCTGTGGTGTGTAGCTGTGAGATCCAGTGTAGCTTCTGGTCTTATTTGAAGTGTGGCACACAGGTTGTTGAGCTCCTGGCTGTGGAAGGATGGATCGATGTCATCTGTCCCGCTTCAATCAGCTGTAGACACAATCAGTACAATTAGCACAGTTCAATGACAACATACACCTACATGCATCTGAAAAATGATTTAATGAATCTAACCTTACCCTCTTTCTTCTCTGCCGTCTCCTGAACGCCTCAATGCTGAGGCAAGGTCCGGTTGGTTGTACTGGAAGCTCCTTCATACCGGCTCATAATGGGTCTTAGGACGTCATAGTACAGGCAGCTGTAAAACAATATGAGAAACATGAGTTTATTATTAATAAACGGAAATAGCCTTGCTGCATCACCGTTGGAAGATCCACAGCAAAAATCCTAAACACATACTTACGCACTGCAAATGCGGACTTTCAGCGAGTCTCGGCGTAATGTGCAGTGACTGCGTCATTGTGTGCAGGAATCCGGCTGTGAAAACTATGAAATGGATCAGATAAAGTAAAGCTGGAGGATGTATTTTAAACAGAACAGCTCTTCTTTATTCATTCCCTCGCTCCGCCGGCCATTTTCATCACAGCTATGAGGGAGAGTTTCCTACAAACAAACAAAAACCACGTTTATGAAAAATGTTACAGAGAACAAACTGTTCATACATATTCAAACATGCACTAGTTCCGCTAAAGCACTCGATGCTTTATTTCACTTTTAACAACTGTCGCGCTAATGTTCACACGTTTTTCAAATCTGAGTTAGCTTAGCAGTTAGCAATGGCTTCGCTGGGTATCACCTTTGTTCAGGGACTGTGCGTCCGTCTTCTCCGCTTCGACTCCTCCACACCGGGCCCTCGGGCTTTGCTTTCCCACGCACTCATCTTCTCCTCCAGGGAAACAGCGTCGTGTCGACTTCAGCAAGTTATTAAAACCGAAAATAGAGTCACTTGTACGGAACAAACTACAGGAGCCTCGCATATCTGCGGCAGACAGACTCTGTATTCACGAGGCTGTGATTGGACATGCCGATCAGGTGATGACGCAAACGACTGACGTCCGCTTTTCAGAGTAAAGCTTCAAAACTGTCCTTTTCATCTTAAAGCAGCGGTTAAAACAGCTTTTAAATTTACATTTTATATGGGATGAGTATGTGACTGAGAGGACCCGTTTATGTTATCTGGTTTTAAGTTATTGTACTTACATGATTTCTGCTGTTCTGTGTTTGTACCCTCATAGTTAAATGCACATATTGTAAGTCGTTGAGTGTTTTAATTGAATACTGAGAAAGTTTAATAAGAAGTTCAAATGAGGGAATTTCCAGTATTTTGGGAGGACAGATATCTTTATGGAAAGCCAGTAGGGGAGAGCGGGGTAATGTTAGACACCCCTGTATCTAGGCAACGGAACACATTTGTGGTCATTTGACCATTATGTTTAAAAGCCCCTCCCGTTCTCCCCTTGCTGTGAAGGAGAAGTTGGTGCTGGTGCTGTGGAATAAACTGTTGTGTCAAAACAAATTGAATAAGGTAGAAACACTCCAACATATAAAACCATGTGATTGATGCTAACTGAAGATTAGCCTGAATTGCTAAGAGATGTTTTCAAAAACGGTGGCTGTGGGGTAAAGTGGGTCAAATGCTGTGGGGTAAAGTGAGACAGTGTCTCACTTTACCCCACCATGAAGCACAAGTTAAGTTTAGTTTAAAACATATTTTAGTGTTATATTACATTATAAATGTTTTATTTTTAATGTCATGAACATTGTAGAAAAGCCATCATGCCAAGAAACTATACACCAGGAAAACAACCTGGGGCCATACACCCCTCGCAGAGATGGAGAGTGTAGCTGCTGAGGTCATGCAAGGAAAGAAGTCCTTAAGAAAAGCTGGAAGGGATAGAAATATTGACAAGACAACCCTCAAAAGATTCATAAAGAAAAAAGAGAAAGGGAAAGTAAAATCAGTAGCCTGGTGTGCAGTAGCTGAGGTAAAGAGAATATTCACAGATGACATGGAGGAGGAGCCAAACACTTGAAACAACTAGCTGACCAGTTCCATGGCCTTGCTCCAGTTAAGTGCCGTGAACTGGCATTTGAATACGCAAAGAAAAACAATATCCCTGTCCCTGCCAGTTGGACAGAGATCACATGAATCATAATAATCATAAATGTGCTTAATTGACCAATCCCCATGATTCTATTACTTCATTTCTTCCTGTTGAGCGGATTGGTGGTAGATGTGTGGTTAACACATCCACTGTGCATTTAACCAGCACAATTGAAAAGTGACTGTAATCATGCCACTCTGTACAGTGGTTGAGATTTAGGATTGTGTTTTGGATAATAATAAAATGCTGAAATGTGCTTTTTCAAAGCATTGATTTTGCTTGTGGTATACAATGTAATTAATTATAGCACACTTACTTGACTTAAGATCAATTTACAATTTCAGGTTTTATATCTATTTTAAGCCTGGTGTACCAACGCCAGACAGTTTAGAAAAAGGTGTTATCTGCTCCGAGGGAAACTATCCTGATTTGCATTTGTAAAGTGCAGAGCTTTGGCATTTGCATGTGAAAGCCTCCCCTAGGCTTAGGAGAAGGGGGATCACCTCCAAACATTTTCAGGCTTGTAAAACGGCAAGACACTGATAACAGAAATTTCACCAATAATTTCCTACGACATTAACTGGCACAATTTCTTCTTTTCATGCAGTGATAAGGTTGAGACCTTAAGTTTGTAGAGAAAACCCAACAGTTATTGTAGCTGCTCACCTCTGTTACAAGCCTTTATAGCAAGCTGGCATTTCCCTGCGTCATATTAAACACACAGGTTTGACAGTAGCATGCATCGAAATGCTAAAGGTTCTGTATTTATATTGCGCTTTTCTAGTCATAATGCTCACTCAAATCGTTTTTTTACAGTGTCATTTTTGCCATCCCCACTATTCAAACATACAGGCACAAAATGTATCAATGTGCATCTGTAACGGATGTAAACATGAGATTCAGGACTTGGTTTTGGGTTCTTTATTTAGCTGCAGACACCTGCAGAAACCCTTATCTATTACATAAAAACTAAACTCACCAGTAACACACTGTTGGGCAAACAGTTATTAAATCAAAAAGGAAACCCACATACCTGCAGAAACCTTTTTCCTCCATTCAAAAGTTTACAAAATAGAATACATTTTAATAAAGGCTGCCAAAATAATTGCGCGAAAACAAAATGGCGGCCGCATTACATAAAAAACATCTCCGTGGACGTTTTAATAATGTTAATTTACAGCATTTCCAAAACATATAAAGACTCAAAACAACAGCGCAATGTACTTTTATATACAACATGAAATTTACACCGGTCATTTATCTAGAAAACAATAAAACAGCACAGAGCATTTCAACAGGTGACTTACCCTCAGTGTAACAAAATTGCACTGAGGGAAGGAAGAGCCGACAGGAAGTAAGAACTTCGGGGACCACAAAAGTTGCTGCACAGCAACATCACTTCTGCAGGTAGCATTAACAAATAAAATTATAACAATAAAATTCACAAATACAAATTATAAATACAGTACATTCTTAAGTCTGTTACACATCACTGTCTCTATAAAAATGTCAGAGCATCAGGGGCTTAGTATCTCCGGTATGTGACAGAAGAAGACAGGGTCTTAGATCCAGTCTTTTAAGAGGCCTATCTGATTTCGATGCGGCAGAGATTAAGTTAGAACAAATTGAGACCTGAGTTTGAACAGGAACATAATGCGCATTAAGATGCAAGATTAAGATGCATTTATTAGTCCCAAACACATGCACAGACATGCAAAGGCACACTCATGCAGGTAGGGAAATTTAACCCCTGTTTTTAACCCATCTGGTGCAGGACACACAGAGCAGTGAGCGACCATGGTGCTCGGGGAGCAGATGTTGGGGGAGTAAGGTGCCTTGCTCAGGGGCACTAGACAGGGTAGGGAGACTCTTGGATTTTTGGACAGATCAATCCAGGTTCGTCTTTTGTTGTCTCTCCGTGGAGTCGAACCAGAGACGAACCAGAGACCTTCTCTGCCCATAGTCCAAGTTTCTGCCACTAGACCACCGTCTCACCTATACTTTGGATAGACCCCTCTTTAATGATGATTACATTTTTCCCTGGGAAAATACACTATTGTAGTATTGACAAGATTACGCTTAATGACTAACCGTGTGTCATTTAAAACCATATATTTGTTAGTCCTTTGTTTTGAGAGATGAACCAGGTAAAGGAAGAATCACCTCCTCACAAGTGTCTAATTTTAAATTCTTGTACTTATTGTAGGGGTTTATTAGAACTGTGTCCTCTTCTACAACCTAATCAGTGTCAGGTGACGAATGAAGAATGAACCTTTTTTAGAGGAATGAAAGTTACAGGCCTTCTCGGTTTACGAGCTCTAGAATTTAGAAACCCCCTCTGGTGTACCACATATACATGTATAAAAAGTGCTGTATTTGAAAATTCTGTAAATGTTAATAAAATCTGTAATTTCCTTTTCAAGGAAAAATTAATCAACATCTGTTTTAATCTTGAATATAAATATTTAACCCAATAATACACAAGTTATATTAATAGTGGAAATTTAACTTTTAATTGTTTTTACTTTAAGGTGCAAGTCTCTTAATTTCGGCATCATGAAAAGTAAGTTTCCAAATATTTGCCTTGGGATAAGAACTTATTAAGCAACTAAAGACTCAAAGGCCCAAGCATATGAAATGTTTCAGGGTGGATTGTGAAGTAAGGGGGTAACATAGACATACATCAACATACTGCACAACTTTTGTCATCACATTACCATGGCTGAAGAGTCTGCAGGGAAGGAGGGTGTTTATGTGTAAAAAAAGCAGATAGGGTTGCAGGGGCAGACCGGGGGTAGGTAGGTGGCTGCTCCTTAGAGGGCTAATATCACTAATATTTGATTTTTACCTAAAAAATAGTGGAATGAAGTCTGTACTATGATTTGTGATATGTGAATTATTTAGTAGTCTGAAAGCCTACGGTAAGGCCTATTGCCAAGGGTATAGTGAGTAATGTAAATATGATACTGCCTATCGCCAGTGACACAGACACTGAGGGCTCTGTAAAATCAGTGCCCTACAGAGCCAGTTAGCACAGTTAGTCCAGTCTCACTTCTTAAAAGGACAGGAAGTTATCCTAGGAAGTTTTGTTTTTTTCATCATGTGTTAAGATTTGTGTTAACATAGGGGATATTTAAAATGCATTTCTGCTTAAGTAATGCTCAGGGTTATTTATTTTACCGGGAAAGGATAAAAATAGATCTAAGAATAGCTCAACCTTGATTGTTATTTATACAGCTGCGCCCAACTACACTGAAAGTATAATTGCTATGAATTGTGATTGTGGCTGACCTGCTGTCAGAATATGCTACAGTAGCAGCGAGTGCTGTGGGTTATGCACAACAAAATCAATAATAATAATTCATCATCATCATAACAATATAAATTAATGAAATTGTATTTATAAAGTGCATATTCACAAACCACAGTTTGGCACAAACCACAATTAATATATATTCCTGGAACACGTTCAGGGGCTATTCTCTAACAAAGCCCCACAAAAAACGCTGTTTTCTATTTATACCTGCTGCTTCAACCGGGGCGACACACACACACACAGATAACTCGGGTTAGCCTCCGAGAGCATTGTTTCTCCCCACCGGACCCAAAATGGGATCTCTCCCCCACCTCCCAGTCCGATGCCTTCCGGTTGGGGTGCCACATATCCGTGCAACAGTGCTGTAAATACGTGCACAAGCAACCATTTCAGAAAGTGCTGCAACTTTAAACACAACCTAGCAGCAAGCTAGCGTTAGCTCGCTGCTGCTACCCGTAAACCATATAACTGGCCGCAGCGGCAGAGACACTGTCCCCTCACCGGCTCTTCCGGCAGCTCCCCACAAACAGCTGTTTTCTATTTATACCTGCTGCTTCAACCGGGGCGACATACACCCAAAGAAGCTAGCGTTAGCTCGCTGCTGCTACCCGTAAACAAATACCGACCTGTCACCGGAACAAACACCGTCACGTCCCCAGAAGCGATCCACTGACATGGAGCCAGCAGCCCGAGGACATCACCCCGGAGCACCCGAGCACCGTGGCAGGAACGCTGTGGCTATGCTATTAAGACTGGCTGTGACGTCAATTCTGGTCGTAATCCCATTCTCACTGTCGATCCCCCCAACTCTCTGGATTAACTAGCTGTTGTCGCGCCCAGATTAGCTGTTTGTCAGTTGTAAATGGCTTTGTATTTATATAGCGCGTTTCTAATCTTTATGACCACTCAAAGCGCTTTACAGTACAGTTCTACATTCACACACACATTCATACAGTGCATCAATTTGTAGCATTTAGTTATTCTATGGGGGGCCATTCAGGGTTCAGCATCTTGCCCAAGGACACTTCGGCATGCAGATGGGTCAGACTGGGGATCGAACTGCCCACCTTCAGGTTGGAGGACGACCACTCTACCCCTCAGCCACAGCCACCACCACAGTTGTCTGTTTTTCACACGCGCTGTGCTTCCTCTGCTGTTGTTGGAGTTGCAGGTTTATCTCCTGCATTTCCTTCCATAACAAGTAGGTTTATGTACTTAACTAAATGTCAGGACTCTACAGTATGAAGATGCGCATCTTTCGGTCTGTCGATAACAATCAAAGCCCTGTTTTTTTTTAAATATTTTATTTTCAGTTTTATATTTTAATGTGTACAAACAAACATATCAATATACTAACAGTATAGAGACATAACAAAGGACAAAAAAGAAATAACAAAATGCCCCCCGTCCCCCTTAAAAAAAATATACAAATAAATAAAAATAAAATAAGATACAAAAAATAAAATAAATGGTCAGTGTTCAAGGTCAATACAAACAACTACATTAAGTCATTGAGTGTTTGGTGTAAGATATGTACCAATATAATCTAAATATGGCTGCCAAATTTTCAAAAAGGTGTTATATCGCTTTCTGAGACAATACGTAAATTTTTCCAGGGGGATGCAACTATTCATCTCAACAGACCACCTGTCAATAAGAAGAGGGGAGTCAGATTTCCATGACACTGCAATGCACTTCTTAGCCACACATAGAGCAACTTCAATGAATTTGAGTTGTGTATTGGTTAGAGAACAGCGAATACTTGTTAAGTTCCCCAATAAACAAAATTCAGGGTCCACTGGAACATCTACTCCCGTGATCCTGGTTAAAGTGGAGCAGATATCATGCCAGAAAGGCCTAACTTTCATACACAGACAGGTACAATGCAAAAAGGAACCAACTTCAGTATCACATCTAAAGCACATTACTGACAGGTTAGATTTGAATGAGTGTAATTTTTCTGGGGTAAGATATAATTGATGTAGAATATTATAGTTAATCAATCTGTAGCGGGCATTGATAATAGTTGACAAGCTGTTTTGACATAGTTCTGTCCAAAATTGTTCGTCAATTGTAACATTGAGATCTGACTCCCACTTCATTCTAGATTTATGCACACCTGGTTTTGGACCTTCATTCAACAATAGGCGATACATTTTAGAAATAAATTTATGTGTGTTCCCATCACAAACAAGTCTTTCAACGTCGTTCATAACAGGCAGAGTCATTTCAGGACCCAAATTAGCCCTCAGAAAGGATCTTAATTGGAGATAACAGAAAAAGGTTTGATTGGACAAATTATATTTCCTCTTCAGGTGTTCGAATGGCATGAAAAGTCTTTTGTCGAAGCAATCTTCCACCTGTTGGATTCCCTTATGGTGCCATCTGTCCAGAATCTTATTATCAAGTGTCATGGGCATAAGTTCATTTTGCTTTAAATGTGTTTTAGGTGACAGCCCCACCTTCAATCCAAGAATTTTGTGAACCTCATACCATATTTTTATCAGATGCCTCAATATAGGGTTATCTGTCCTGTTGTTTACAGGTCTAGAATTGTGCTTATAAATGAAGTCACTGGGGACCTTTTCATTCAGGGGGTATAATCCGATTTGTGTCCAAGAGGGGGCGCCACTGCTCTCAAAAAAGAATGAGATGAACCTCAGTTGAGCTGCCAGGTAGTAGTTTTTAAAACTTGGCAGTCGTAGTCCCCCCGAGCCATAGTCCCATGTTAGTTTCTCCACAGATATCCGGGGTGTTTTACAATTCCATAAAAATTGCCTGACGTATCTATTGAGAGCTTTGAAGAATGATTGTGGCAGTGGAATGGGTAGGGATTGAAACAGATATTGCAATCTCGGTTTTACATTCATTTTAATACAATTCACTCTTCCAATCAAAGTGAGAGGCAAGCCCATCCATCTACGTAAATCATCTTCAATCTTACTGAGCAGTGGGAGGTAATTCAGTTTGTACAGGTTTTTGAGGTTGTTGTCTACAAATATACCAAGGTATTTTATACCATCCATAGGCCATCTAAATTGACTTGTTCGCTGGAGTTTAGAGTGATCAAAATTTGTCAATGGAATAATTTCACTTTTTTCCAAATTCACCTTATAGCCTGAAACATTACTATAAGTGTTTAATACAGTTTGTAATTTGGAAAGAGAGTTATCAGGATCTTTTAAGTACAGAATAACATCATCTGCCAGTAAATTAATTTTATGAACTGCCTGACCCACCTGAAAGCCTTTTATATCAGGATCTTGTCTAATTGCTTCAGCCAAAGGTTCAATTGCTAAGACAAAAAGTGCTGGAGACATAGGGCATCCCTGTCGACTTGATCTGCTTAAAGGGAACGTAGATGAAATCTTTCCATTGGTGCTGATTTTTGCCTGGGGTTTATGATATAAAGTTTGAACCCAGCTAATAAATAATTGACCGAACCCAAACTTGGCCAACACTTTAAATAAGTATGGCCACTCTAGCCTATCAAAGGCCTTCTCAGCATCTAAAGCCAAAGCTATACTGGGTTCCATTTCAGATTTTGTTAAGTGAATAATATTAAAAAGCCTACACAGGTTATTAGCTGAGAAACGTTTTGAAATAAAGCCACACTGGTCTGGATTTATTAGTCGTGGCAGGTATTGGCCAAGTCTGTTAGCCAGGGCCTTGGAAATTAATTTATAATCTGTATTTAACAATGAAATCGGCCGATATGAAGAGCATTTCAAAGGATCTCTATTTTTTTTGTAAATAACAGTAATTATGGCTGTAGAGGAGTGTTCGAGTCTTAGAGGCCAAGTTGATGACATCCATGAGAAGTGGGAGGAGTAAGTCCTTAAATTCCCTGTAAAATTCTGGAGGGAACCCATCTTCTCCTGGTGATTTGTTTGCTTGTAATGAGCCCAGAGCTTTTTCAATTTCTTTTTGTGTAAAGGGCAGATCAAGACTATTTTGATCTTCTTGGCCAAGTTTGGGCAGTTCAATCATGGACAAAAATTCATCAATGCTACTCAGATTCTCTGGTGGTTCTGATGTGTATAAATGTGTGTAAAATTGTTTGAATACATCATTAATTTCTGTTGGGTTATGTGATACAGAACCTGTTTCAGTTTGGATTGAATTAATCGTCCTAGAGGTTTCTTCTTTTCTCAGTTGCCAAGACAGAATTTTGTGCGCCTTCTCTCCCAATTCATAGTATCTCTGCTTGTTTCTTAGAATGTTTTTTTCAATTTTGTAAGTATGCAAAGTATTGTATCTCAGCTTTTTATTTACCAAAGACTGGTGTACATCTTTAGACCTTGATTTTTGAAACTCCTTTTCCAGTTTCAAAATGTCTCCTTCCAATTCTTCTATTTCTGCCATGTATTTCTTTTTGATACCTTTGGTATAAGAGATTATTTGTCCCCTTAAAAAGGCTTTTAGTGTGTCCCATAATATAAAACTATTGGGAGAAGAAGCACAATTTGTCTCACAGAATAGCCCAATCTGATCTCTTATAAATTTGCAGAAATCTGGCTTTTGAAGGAGAGTAGGGTTCAGACGCCACCTATACATATTAGTAGTTTTTTCAGGCATATAAATGAACAGGGTCAGAGGTGAGTGATCTGATAATATTCTGGACAAGTACTCAGATTCTACTGCTCTGTGGATCAGCTGTGACGACCACAGGAAAAGATCAATCCGAGTAAAAGAGTTGTGGCGACCAGAGTAAAAAGAATAATCTCGGGTTTGAGGGTGCATTTGTCTCCACACATCAGTTAAGTTTAGTTCCTTAATGAATTCTATTGTAATTTTGGTTGCTTTAGATTTGGATACCAATAGAGCTGACTTATCTAGAACAGGATCCAGGCAGAAATTAAAGTCACCCCCCATAAGAATGTTTTGCCGTCCTGCCGACACCTTCAGGAATATATCCTGAACAAATGACTCATCGTCATAATTGGGTGCATACAAATTTAAGAGGGTCCAGGGTTCCGAGTAGATCTGACAATTCACCAAAACATATCTCCCCAATGTATCAACAATGGTTTCTCCAATTGTTACAGGTGTGTTCTTATTTATCAAGATGGCCACTCCCCTAGCTTTAGAGTTAAAGGATGATGATATTACATGCCCTATCCAATCCCTTTTCAATTTTCTATGCTCCAGGGGCACCAGATGGGTTTCCTGTATAAAGGCAATGTCTATTTTCAATTTTTTCAAATGTGTTAGTACCCTCTTCCGTTTAATAGGTCCTTTTAACCCATTCACATTGAAGCTCACAAATTTAACCACCCTGTTCATCACTAGCAAATGATTCTACAGAGATATTGCCCCTTCCATAAGAAAATGTGTCCCCTACGACCAAATAGTGTAAAGTAAAGCACTGACCAAATGAAAAACGGTAAAAGACAACAAGAACGGTAACATCCCTCCCCTCCCACCCCACCTTATGCCTCCCCGAACCTGGCACATAGCATCCCGTGTTCATCTCAAAGGGAGCTACTGGGCAAGTAACTAGAATATGTTACCACTAGCCCCCTCCCCGCGACAATATAGTAACATTAATTATATGATACCGCGATATAAACAGTATCAGCACCTCAAGTTGTGCGAACATGGCAGCAGTTCAAAGTGGACCGTTGTAATATAGTGTATATAAGACAAAATGCAAAAAGTCCCAATGCTGTGAGCAGCTGGTTAGCTGCTTTGAACAAATAGTTGCCTCAACTCGGCGCAACCGTGAATTAAATGAAGAATGTCAGTGTGTGGATCTACTCCCCTTCTCGTACATTATTCCTTTCCAGGGACTTCGCCGCCTCCTTCGGGTCTGCGAATATCTTGGGTTGCCGGCCATCCCGGGGTAAACATAAAGCTTCTCTGAAGGCACGGCGCTGAGCCATTACCTCGCTGGTGTATTCCGGGAAGACAAGGACCTTTTCTCCCTTGTACTCCATGGATTGTTGTCTGCCGAGGCGAAGAATCAACTCCTTCTCCTGAAAGTGATGGATGCGCGCTAGGATGGTACGCTGTCTGGTGCCGACAGCCGGCTTCGGTTGGAGGGAGCGGTGCGCCCGGTCGACTTTTACTGGATGCGGAAAGTATTCGTCGCCAACCAGTTTAGGGATTAATCTGGAGACAAATTCACCGTCCTCCTCACCCTCTTAGATCCCCACAATTTTGATGTTGATCCTCCGAGAGCGGGCCTCCAGGTCAAGCACCTTGGTGTGAAGCTGAGTGTTGCGTCCCGTCAGCTCAGTGCATTTAGCCTCTAGCGCTAGCATGCGGACGTCAAGTTCGCTAATAGCCTGTTCCTGGCTAGCTACACGTGCTTGCAGTTCGGCCTGCGATGCAGCGAGTGACTGAAACTTAGCCTCAAAGGCATCGAAACGTTTGTTAATGCAGCGCAGGATTGACTCTGATACCTCTTTGCACAGCTCCATAGGTTTTATCTGGAGGCATGTCCGACCTGGTGGGAGAATCGCCAGCAAGGCTGCAGCTATCGGCGGTCCTAGCTCCAGCTCCGGCAGCTTGACTGTAGCGGGATTTGGCTTTGCTGGAGACGTTTGGCTTCGGCATTTTGGATTTTCATTTGATAAAGTTCTTAGGGAGATAAACATACACACACTTTGGGTCTATGGGCAAAAAAAACGCGGTATAAAGATGATTTTGTAAGTCGCGGAGAGGAGCGCCGACCAAACACGTCTACATCCTTTGCATGCGCACTAGCGCCCCCAATCAAAGCCCTGTTGGAACAAATGAGTGGATTCAGAATGTGAAAAAATTGAGTGCTTTTACTTGTACGTAAAGTGTCATAACGTTTGTGTCATAAACAGAAACATTGTGGTTCACAGCGGAGTAAACAGAGAAAGATTTTATCCTGAGTTTTAATGTTTCTAGTATTAATGACCACTTAAAGCGTGTCTATTCTCACACATAGGCATACAATGCATCTATGTGCAGCATTGTCCCTATAAACACGGCAGAGACATTAGAGGTAATTTATTCTTATACTTAAAAATGGGATAAAACTGACAGATTGATGGTTAGAGGACGACCCACTCAAGTCTTTTAAGACAGTTAGTCAGACCAAACAGACCCGAAGGTGCATAGGAGTATAATGCGTGGACAGGAAGAATGTGTTGCCACCTTTAATTCCAGCTTTGAGCTTTTATTGATTATTACATTTTTCCATTGGAGAACACACTATTGAAACATTGACACGATTTTGCTTCATGACTGACATTTAACTGACTGACAAAATATGTGTGTTCTTCTTCCTGTTTGTTTTGAGAGATGAACCAGTCAAAGGCAGAATCACGTCCACACAAGACCCAACAGTGTCAGCACAGACTGATTACATGTTTAATAAGGTATAATCAATGTCAAAGCACTGCTGTGACTTGTGGTGGATCCAGTAATTATAGTAGATGTTATACTCTCAGCTTCCCAGAGGAAGCTCTTTATGAGTCAACAGATTAAGCAATCTTCCCACAGTTCCTGGGAGAGGATACTGTACATGCTGCAGCAAATTACAGGCCCATTACTAACACTGTTTCTAAACCCACTGGAAACTATGTAAGCAGTCAGTATGATATTAGATAGGTCTCTCTTTAGTAGCATCAATTGGTGCCCTGAGAATGTCTAAATCAATAAGGCACTACTATACAGTATGATTAGACATGGTATTTATTTTACTATTACGCTTCAGGAGGTTTAACTCACTACCGTTTGGACAAATTCAAGGTACTTCAAGCTTAGTCCATTTTATGCAACGTTTTGAGTCTACTCCACTATATCTCAGATGCAATTGTAAAATATTAGACAACCTGTCTGTCTACTGAAGACCAACTTTCTTAATGAAATTATTCCTTTTGTTGAATTAAGTTTGAACTTCCCAACGATATAAAAAAATGTTAAACTCAATTTTAAACATCTACTGCAGTAACATTCACAAAGATGCAGCAGTTTTCTGATGATACATTGAGTTCAAGCTCATTCAACAGGGATGAAATTGACACCTTTAAAGACTGGTGTTTCACCTCAAAAACAGGAAGGCGATGATATTCAATCCCAGAGAGGTGAGAATCAAAATGTTTTTGAAACAAGTGAATCAGAAATAGTGCTAACGTCTTGCAGTGGAACCAGGGGCGTATCAAAAGATTTTGGGCCCTGTACACAAGCAGTCTCTGTCAGCCCCCTTCTTCTCGATTAATTTTATGGGTGGAGGGTAGAGTCTTTGTCCAGGTTGGGAAGAAGAGGTGTAATAGCTGTGGAGGGGGGTTGGGAATGTGGGGTAGGGTTAGAACTGGTCCATTGTCTGTCAAATCTGCAGTAAAAGTAATTCTGGTCTTTTGCAAGTTTAAGGTCTTCCAAAGAGTGGGTGTCATTTTTTCCCCTCCCATGTATGAGAAGAGCCGGGCTGTTCTGGGGCAGTGTGGCCTAGGGGGTAGAGCGGTGGTTCTCCAACAAGAAGGTTGCCTGTTCAAATCCCACTCTTCCCCATCTGCATGCCGAAGTGTCCCTGGCAAGATACTGAACCCCTAAATGGCCCCTCATAAATGCTGAGTGTACTAATTGTAAGTCGCTTCGGACAAAAGCGTCAGCCAAATGACATGTAATGTAATGTAATATTTAGAAGCAATGAAAAGTTAACAGCATTGCTATGGGCACTCATCACAGCCTCGGCTAAATCAGTAGCACGGGGTTATCAATAATCGCACCGCACGGACGGCGTTTGTAATATTTTTAGAGCTTTTTTTTTTTTTTACGCATTTAATACATGTGCAGAAGGACCTTCCAATATACCCACAATTCCGCCCACTATGCACTAGTCACCGCTCTAATGCAGTCAGACGGCAGCTGCCATTCAAACAAACAAACAACATGGATAAATCTGATGAACCTGGACGGGAAGATCGTGTTCCAAAAAAACAAAGATCGAACATTCAATAAAACCAAGTTGATATGTACACTCTGTGGGAAGACGTTATCGTTTCACAGTAGTAATACCAGCCTTAAGTACTACCGCAACGCGAAGCATGCGTTGCTTGGCGAGGGGGTTTCAAGTGCAATGCGCTTAACCAGACTCACCCGCAGGACACATTGGGCAAAAGAAGCGGTCAGCTTTACTGTCAGAGAATGTTAACAAGTTAGTTTGCCTCACCAACTGGCTAAAGAACGACTAGCTAAGAGGACCTTGAGAAGCATTAGATTGTGTCATGGTGTGGTGAAGGGTTGTTTGACAAAAAATATAAAAATGTCAACCATCCTATAAAAAGAATGGCAAAGAAGCTCAAATAATTTCTGTTTGATTTAAAAAGAAAAGAAAAAAGTTTTATTCAACCATACAATGGCTAAGAAGCCCGAATTCTGTTTAGGATGAAGATTATATTAATGTTCCATTTGGAATAGTAAAGAGAACTGCTGAGTTGCAGCACCATTGTTTTGTTTATTTATTGATATAAAAAGAAAACATTTTTTTTGGTATATATCCGTCTTTTGTCATAACATTTTTGTTTTCACAAAAATATACAGAGAAAATCGGTAATGTGATTAATCATGATTAATCCATAGAAACCTGTGATTCATTTGATAAAAAAATATTATCATTTTACAGCCCTAAATATTTTATAACAGGTATAACAGGATTGGTAAATTACGAGAGGAAGTCCTCCTTGATAGGTCCGCAGGCGTAGTACCATCATCCCGGGTTCAAATCAGGAAATGATTAGGAGCCGCTCCCAGGTTAGCCCCTCCTTCGACCGTCTGCTGGGAAAACCTTCATGTCATGACAGTGTTTATCCACGCATGCAAGCCAGATCCTTGTGCCTGATAGCCGTTCCCTCTCTCCACCAATCGCAACAGGTCCTGAGTTGTGTGTGCTCGGGCCCGTTCAGTGCTACAATGATTACAAAAATTATAATTGTCAGAATCAGATCAGAATTATTTTATTTGCCAAGTATATTTGCACATATAGGAAATTGCCTTGGTGTGGTTTGTGCACTGTACATAAAACAACAATTGGACATAAATCAACAATATACACTGTAAGACAACAATATATACAGTAAGAAACAATAAGGTATGGGCATGTGCGGTGCTAAGGTGCAGTGGTTGGTTTTGGATAAATTATGTGCGGGGGGCAAAGTCAGTCTGATGCAGGGGGATTGTTTGTGTGCCCCACTGCCATGGGGAAAAACTGTTCAGGTGGTGAAAGGTTTTAGTCCTGGAACCTTTTTCCGGATGGGAGTCTAGGAAATAGGTGGGTGACCGGGATGGGAAGGATCAGCGATGATCTTGCCTGCTCTCTTACTGGTTCTGGAGTGGAACAGGTCTAGGAGAGCCGGCAGGTCGTAGCCGATTGACCTTCTCAGCTGACCGAATGATCCGCTGCAGTCTGCCCTTGTCCTTGACAGTCGAGGCAGCGAACCAGACGGTAATTGATGCGTTGAGGATGGACTCAATGATGGCTGTGTAGAACTCAACCATCACTTTCCGCGGCATGTTGAATTTCTTCGTTGCCGCAGGAAGAACATCCTCTGCTGGGCCTTCTTGATGGTAGAGGTGATGTTCTCCGCCCATCTCAGGTCCTGTGCAAATAATAGTTTACTTGTACAATGCTCCTGGTAGAACGTAAACACATGTGAGCGTTCAATCTAAGTGGTTTTCAAATTGTATTTGGTTAATTTCTGTCTAAATACAGTACATGATATACTTCCTGGTGTGAGGCACTCGCCAAATAGATGATAATTGGGGTCCTTATATTTTTGGCAACCACGGGGATACAGGCTGCTCTTTAATTGGTTTGTGCAGATTTCACACGTGACGTAGCTCTCTAGAGCCAGCCGCAAGTTATGAGGACGAGTTCCCACCAGTGTCTCCTGCCTTTGTATTGAGAAACAGAGTTGGCTAACTTGATGCGGTATAAGTAATGTCTTTGATCGCTCTGAAAAATGCAAACGTTTGACAGTTGCTAAAGGCACTTAGACACAATGAGGCTACCTTTTTTCAGCAGGCTTAGCATTGGTCAGCAGCTCGATAAAGGCAATGGCATTGGTATATTGTGTTTTTTTTGGGGGGGGTTAGGGTTTAACAGCCGCCACTGGTCCTCACAAAGAAATCCATAGTACAAACCCAGGGGCAGAGTCAGATCCATGTGAAACTACTGTAGCATTCAGAGTAAACCGGTTTTCTATTGCTGCTTCAGCAGGTATACATAAAACTACACATTTTCTAGTACAGCATCTCTAGAACAGTGGTCCAAATCTTGCGACCTGCTGTTCATTGGTCAGACAATTGTCTGATCTCGCCCATTAAATATGAATGAGACCAAACCTGAGGATTGTCCCCTGTTACTGATGATAAAATTACTCCAAGACCACATGATCCAATGATAGACAATCGTTTCCCCTCAAACTGCACTTTGGGGTCACAGACAT
Organism: Platichthys flesus; assembly: GCF_949316205.1. Classification (NCBI taxonomy): domain Eukaryota; kingdom Metazoa; phylum Chordata; class Actinopteri; order Pleuronectiformes; family Pleuronectidae; genus Platichthys; species Platichthys flesus. Next base: position 27,569,415 of record NC_084950.1, on the reverse strand, counting down.
CAATTTGTGTGTGTGCGAGCAAAATTTGAATGACAAACTCTCAATCAGAAACCTCACCCAGCAAGAATCCGTTATCGCCCATTATCGATTTGGTATGTATTTCACTGTGTGTGTCTGTGTGCTGTGAGTAAGTGCCTTGGAACTATATCACATCGAACCGTTCAACTACAGGTCAGTGGATGACCTGCTTATCTACTGAGTAACAGTATGAGAAAGGAACTAGTCACTATTCTGTACACGTATGTTTTGGTTTTATTTCTGTATATCACATTAAAAGAATTGATATAAGCAACTTTGCCAGAAAAATAGACAGAATCTTTGAATGCATACGGCACACAGGATAACTGTGCAAAGCGGAGGACAAACAAGGGTAAGTCACTTCAACAAAACAAGAATTCAGAAAAAATCACAAGAAACGCACAGAGCACTACTGGACTAGACGGAATTGTCTGGCAGAGCAGTGGAGTCAAGACCAGGCATTTATGGTGAGGTTGATGAGAGAGTGAGAGCAGGTGTGCCTTGTCTGCTGCAGAGAAGGAGAAGCCAGCCACACCCCCTGCCACGCTAATGACCTGCAGGGGAAGAACAGAAAGGGGAGGCAGAGAGAGAACACAGAATTCATACAACAAAACCAAAACAAACATAGAATCATCACAGAAACAGCTAATATCTGGACTGTAAAACGTCAGAGGCACCATTGAACAAAAATTGAATTGAATACTGTATAGAGATTGTATGTCAAAGTCATATTTTGACAAGTAAAATTACTGTTTTTGATATGTGAAAAAACAAACATTTCAGCCTACAACCCCTAATCGCTCCAATTATCATATAGTCAACATGTGTGTGTGTTTCTCCTTTGTGAATGTTTTCAGACACTTATTCAAGACATCACTCTGAAGCACAGATGTCTGACAAGCATCCTATCTTGTAACAATTCACCTTTTTTTTTTAATCTAAGGGAAAAATATATTATATGTATAAAAATACACTATAAGGAGAATGGCTGGAAGCTGTGTACGGGCGCCGCCCACGACCCTCTTGCAATAATCGAAAAATACTTGATAGGATCGATAACCTTGTCTTCTGGCCCCACCACATATGAAAGAATATATAATAACGAATTTAACCCAGAACATTGCATTTAATAGTCTTTTTTTTTTCAATGAACCTAACTATACACATGTAGCGCCAGCAAACACAGACGGGAATGTGAGCACAACCACTCAACTTCAAACAAATCACATACATCAATACCCCAGGTTCATATAGACCCTCAGTTCATCAAACAAAATAGTTTGGCCTTTATAGTAACGAATCCCAAAAAACATCCCAAAGCAAAGTTTAAGCAGGTGTGGCGTGGTGAAATTGCGGCAAACAATAATATACAAAATAGTCCAGGCTATTCTCACCACCTCAGACCGCCCAGAAAATGAGCCTGATCCTAACGGAAATCCCTGAAAGTTTCACCCAGGCAATAATCCATCTATTTGGAAATAATCCTTTGTAAATCGCTGTTTCAACGAACTTTGCTGGTCGCTCACCGGGCCGCACAAACAAAAAACCCTGTTGAGACGTCACTTCCCCCCATTTATAACATTCAGATATAAAGAAACAAATATATGCACTATAATACATACAATACAATAAACAAGTACAGATGGAGATCCAATCCCTTACCATTTTAATTTAAGGCTTCTGCCAGATTAAAATGCAAAGACTAAAATATATGTAGGTAACAAAAGCAGATTTTCTGTCCTCCCTAACACATTTACTATACCTATAAAGTGCACTTCGGTGACCTTTACAATTAACTCAACAAAAATTGTGTTGGTTATTTTACGTTTGTCTTCAGACAAAACAAATTTGGGTCCACTTTATGTAGTGTTATGTTATGGTATGTTGTGCTCCTTTTTTACCAGTAGATGGAAGTATTTAGTCACACTTAATTCTGTTTGATTGGACATATTCCTTTATCCTCTGCAATTATCTGGCTGCTCTGCTGGTATCTGACAGATGTGACGTGAAATAAAAACATAAATTCAGTCATTAATTTCTTATCCACAATCTTCCTGGAACTTCAAGATCTCCAGCTGCTCACCCGACCAAATTTCCCTTGAGACCAAGGGCCTCTCATTCTGTGCAGGGTTTGTCGCCTGGTGGCAGTGGGGCTGGTCTAAGTCACCTGCCGTATCTCTTTTCAAATAACTGCTGTGTTGGCAGGACAAAGCAGCACATTAGCCCTTCCCCTATCACCCTAAAAGGATATTAAAGTCCTAATACATATTTTAGCCACACATTCAGATTATGGCACTGCTTTTGTGCATGAAGGTTGTGTCAAATAAGACTTTTGAATACAGGTTAATCTCACTTACAATAAAATGTACAATGGCACAGTGGATGCATTCCACCTTGGCTTCAGAGAGTTGAAAGAGGAGGACTGTTATTAACCGACGCTCTGCTCTCCAGACCTGTGCCAGTAACCGCTCATGGCTGGGTGCTTTCCCAGAGAGGCTTTGAATGTAAAACATCTTTGACAAATCACTATGGCCAGGGGGACTGCATGAAGAAGTCATTTGCGTTGTGGCTGCTGTTAACACATTCTATGATAGTGGCACTGTCAGTCCCCAGTGTATGGATATCAACTGCTCTCCTTGGCGACCCCTCAGCCCTCTCTACTGACTTCCCAAAGGCACTCAGGGTCTGTGAGGAGGATGTGTTTCAACCTTTTTTGGAGCTCCAGGCTCCTGTGAACTTCCTGTGTAAAGGTCTGTGCTTATCAGCTGGCCCTGATCTTCATACATATCGTCCTCAGATCACTGGAGCTGTTTGAAGTCCCGAACTGCTTCAAGGGTTCTTGATATTGCTTCTCCTTCTACACCAACGACTGCATCTCAAGAGACCTGTCCTGAAATTTGTAGGGGACACAATGATAAGTGGCATCAACCGGGACAGTGATGAGTCTGGCCCTGTGTGTTGCCATAACAAACTCTAGCCAGGGCAGGTCTTTCCTACAGGCGACATAGGCGGTTGCCTAGGGCGCCACTCAAAGGGGGGCGTCAAAACTGCGCCCAGCAAAAAAAATAAAAAATACAAAATTTGTTTTTTTGCGCCACCTTCTATATGTGTTATGCCCCAAAATATTGTATTTAATTACTTTAACAGTTATTTAAGATTATTCCTACTAATATACATGATAGTCACGTGGTTTTATGTTTCATTAGAGAAATCAGTGATTGACAGCAGCACTCAGGTGGAACGTTTGGCACGGGAGCAGTTGCTACCCGTCCTGTCTCTTTGGCCAGATGCAGTCTGGATGAGGAACTGAATGTACCATGTCTTTATTGCTGCTGCATTCATCCTGTATTTTACAGGTTAGTAGTGGGTGAGAGTCCCCTACGTTAGCTTCTTAAGCTTCGCTTGATCACCACGAGTGTCATTGAGACATGTTGATGTTGTTTTGATTGTCTACTTAGACTGGTAAAACTTACAAACTCTGCTGGGCAGCGAGGCGGGAGACACTTGCGCCACTAGGTGGGCGAGGCTACATTCGCCTGTATAGGTGTTTATTTTACATTCGCGTCGTCTTGCAGGCGAGTCGCAATAGTATATTGTTTACTTTACAGTATGTAGTTCAGCTCCGACACACAGACTCTGTAATTAAGTTATGTAATGTTATTGTGCCTTATAAAGACCAGTTATAAGCTAATGTTCAATAGGTCTATATTGTAAATGTTTATATTTCTTTATGAGTGATAATGTATATTAAGATGATTGAAGTAAAGATACACCGTAATAATTGAATGTATGTTTTATGCACTTTTAAATGCAGTTACACTCAGAGAAATGCTTGTACTTGAAATTGTGTTTAATTTGAATAAGATGCAGAGAACATATATCTCCAACCAATATTTTAACATTAAAAAAATAAATCTATCATTAGGGTAAAATGAGCAAAAATCGAGAAACGGAAGGTTGTTCCTTGGTGTTGTCAGAACATGCTAGCACAGTGAGGCTTATGGTTAGTGTGTGTGTCCAAGCAACTTCCAGGAAGAAAGAAATAATTTTATAATAAGTTTTTGTTGAAAATCTGTCTCCCTGGACCTAAAGTGGACATCAAACTCTACATCCGTCATCAAAAAGGCCCAGCAGAGAATGTGTGTAAGGCTGAACCAGGGAGGGTCAATGGCAATGCTGAGGTTAGTTGGCCGATTACTTTCCCTGGATTGTAAAGGTGACATGAAAAATGCCAAAAAGAGAGGAGCGAGACTGGAAACAGCTGAGCAGCCAAGATGCTAGCAGTAACTGCATGACAGTTTGATGATTGATTAGTCGATTATAATTTTTTTACATTTATGTTTGCTTGAGTCACCAATAAAAGCATGTTGAAACCTGAATGGATGGTCAGTGACTATTATTGGGAGACCACAATGGCAACTTAATTTATGACAATGTAATTCCTGCAATAATCCATGGAGTTGAACCTGCCTAAGACCTGCTGATACAGTTCTACACTGTCTTTTGTAATCTGGTCTTGTACTTCTAAACAAGACATGGATGGATATCAATCAATCAAATTTTATTTGTAAAGCCCATATTCACAAATCACAATTTTCTCATAGGGCTTTAACAAAGTTTGATATCATCTGCCCATAACCTTCATATGGATATTGAGAGAACAGATTCGATTATGGCAGTCAGAAGTGCAGTAGAAATCATTGGTGGCCACCTGCAGTCCATCCATGGCAAATACATGCCAGGTTTAGGAAATGAACAGGAAACATCACTGCTCATCCATCACACCATAGACACAACTTATGGGTGGCACCACAGAACACTGTACAGCAAGTGAACGAGACACAGGAACAGTTTTACAACCAGGCCATCAAACTAATGAACACTTAGATGAAGTCCAAATCAATCTAAAGTCTATGTAAAAACACTTTGCTTATATATAGAGTGAGATGGCGGTTTGACTTTTTTATTTATTTCAAATAAAAAAAAAAAATTCTGTTATTAATTTAGAGCAGGCCTTGCAGGCGGGGTTGTCATTTCTATCTCTTTAAAAACACTGAAAATTATAGAAATATTCCTTTAACTTGTGATTTGTCCATTGACAATGCTCACACCCTGACACTTGTTTCTTTTCTCAATGAGTGTTTTGATTGATGCCTGTCTGATTGAGTCAGGGAATAGGCAGCTCTTCATATTTGATTGTTGCAACATGCCAATGCTGCCTTGATGCTGCTTTGCTCCCCTTTGTCCTATGCCATCGACATCTTCGTCTTCATCCAAAATGGCCATGTTACTGTTGATATCTGAATCCAGATCAGTGCCTTTGAGAGTTGGACAGTTTGTGGAATACTCAATCTCCTCAACACATGGAGGCTCATCGTCTTCAAAAAAGCTGCAAAAGAGAGGATAGAGTAAAGTTAGGTTCAGTATTGTTATAAAAACACTCCATATCTTTGAGTTATATCAGACATTGTGAATATGTCTCCTTGAGAAAACATATGGAAAAATTTGGTTTTTAATTAATCTTTACATCAGTTACTATTAGTTTTTATTTTTTTCTAGCATTGTCACCACAAAGCAGTGGAATAATGTATAACCCAGAGATTCATATAACACTGATTACTATTACTGAACTGCATAGCTTCTATGTGATACTCCCAGAACTTGAGGGAAGGGTAACATTGCGCAAAACACGTGTTACTGTATACCACGGGTTCCTTGTCAATTGAGCATCAGAGTCACAAGGTACAGGTTAGCTTGTGATTTTTATTCTGTCTTTGCAGACTATTTCACACACGCACATGCACAAACACACATACGGACATGCACACAAACTCACCCATGCCTCCGCCGGCGGTTTTAACATTTCCACGAACCTTACGGAACTGGGAAATAACTAAGTGTGGTTTAAACCTATTTTGTAGTTGAGTAATTTTTTGCATACCTGTCTTAGACTTCTATGACCTGAAACATTTATGAACCGAAACCTGTACGATCTTTCTATATACCTGTATGACCTTTCTATTACTTATTGACTTTCCAAGAACCTAATGAAAATGTATGCTAATCAGTTTTCTATACCTTGATCCCTGTCTCAAACTGTGCCTACAGGACCAGTCTGACCTGCCTCAGACAAACAGCCTTAGTTCTCCTAAATAATATCCCTGCATTTAACTGTTCTCCATCTTCACTCTGAGATCCCTGTGACTCTCTGTGTTGATCCTTTCAGCAGAACGCCCCTGACAAAGTGTGTTTTGACGGTGGGAGTCACTCCTGCCATTATGGGAGAGGCGGTGGAATAGTGGCAGAAAATTGGACTAGGGCCAGAAAATGAAGGACATCAGACTGGAAGGTCTCTGGCTTGAATCCACGGAGCGATCGAACAACATACCTGGATGAACAACACCTAGATCTGTTCAAAAGTCGAAGAGGACTCTCCCTAGCCCACTTTCTAAGTGCCCCTGAGCAAGGCACCTTACTCCCCCAACATCTGCTCCCCGGGCGCCGTGCATGGCTGCCCACAGCTCTGTGTGTCCTGATGTGTTCACCAGATGGGTCAAAAGCAGAGGACAAATTTTACCCATTTGTATGTAGTGTGTCTGTGCATTTGTGTGGGATTAATAAATGTATCTCTTGCCTGCTGTGTAGCCACTTGTTAGCATTCAGCTAATGCCACGCTAGTTCGCTAAATACGGACGTGGCTGCACGGGAGAATCAGATAAATCGTAAAGACTGTTTACGATAGACAATACTACTCTGCGAGTGAATGGCTTCTGATAGTCTGCGATCTGAAACGTGAAAGCATCTGTGCCCATGTTCAAAGACAACCCAAGGCTACGTTGAGTGGGGAGCTCATAGGCTAAAAAGTCCAGGCCCTCTACATCTGTTGAATGATCCTCAGGTGGGAATGCCTTGATGACCTTGGGGTGATTTGATGCAATCTTGTGCAACCTGAGGTTAGAAGCTGCAAGCATTTTTGTGCTCGCCCGACTACACTGATGGCCTTTTCCTCAGTATCAAATTACTAAAGAGCATCAACATAAAACTCACGGTCAACAAGGCTCTTGCGTCTCTGCCAAAGTCTGCCTCTGCTTCCTTGGCTGCTCTGAAGGGTAGTGGTCCCACCCAGCTGTTCGAGCTGTCTTGATGGAACTCAGCTTCCATAGTCTTGAGAAACATCATGTCCTCCGATGATGTCGCAAGTTTATGGTCTCCAGCAGTTAGAGTGGGGATTGTTTGTCCTAGGCTGTCATCACGATGTGTCATTGAGCAGTACGTGGGGGTCAGTGCAGCATGATGTGAATGCTTAGGTGCTTGACTGAAGATCTCTTTTACCTTGATTTGGCTGCAGATGGCTGTCCCGACCATTATCTAAGATGGACGTCTTGTAGCTGCTCACCTCTGATGGTCTGTGGGGCTCCTGCAAGGCACACGTCACTGTTGACAACCCATCCCAGGTCCAGCCTTTGAGCGAACGGAGCGTTTCCTGTACCACTTATCTGTTCACGGGCCTTGTGGACTCTGAGAATGTCTCTGCCCAGTAGGAGGAGTATGTCGGCATCCGGATCGAGAGGTGGTATCATGTCGGTGATGTGCTTCAGGTGAGTATGGTGGCTAGCTGTGGTCGGGGTAGGTATCTCAGAGCGATTATTAGGAATTTTGTTGCACTCTAGAAGTGTGGGTAGAGGAAAACTAAGTCTCTCATCTGCTGACTCCACGGTGAACCCACAGGCTCTCCTGCCCATTGTCTCTTTTTGTCCAGCACATGTTTTCAATGTGTACGGTTAAGAGGACCCTGAGATTTTGAAAATGTCAATGAACTTGGAGCGTGCCAAGGAGCGGTTGCTTTGCTCATCCAGCATTGCATACATTTTCTTGGCCTCTCCACTGTGTCCGGCTGGATACACGCTATCAGCACTGCTAGTTCTCTGAGTCTCTGTGGTTCTCTTGTTGTAAACTTGGGGAAGCTTCCGGCTTGTTGAAGAGGGCTTGTTCAATAGCCTCTGGTGACCTTATATTTCCTCAAGTCTCTCCCATGCCATTAAGAGTCCAGCATTTGGGTTTCTGATGTTGAATGCTTTGATTTTTCTCACATGTTCTGCTGACTCTTTACCCAGATACTTGAATAGCAAGTCCAGCTCTTCACCAGCGGATAGGTCTAAACCAGCAATAGCAGTCAGAAAAGATGCTTTCCATTCCCAATAGTTCAATTGGCCTCATCAAATGTGGTGAGGCCTGAGGTTACAAGGCTGCTGCGTGCAAGATATTTAGCCAGATCGATAGTTGTTTGGGGCTGATTATAATTGGATTGTAAAACCAGCTTAAACACTGAAAAGACTCCACGGTAGGTATTTTCGCGAACTTTACTGAATTTTGTGAAAAGACGATGCGTTAACACTAGGGGTGTAACGATTCATTTTAACTTCGAATGACGATTCATGGTTAACGATTCGATTCAAGGATGATCCTGGTTAATTTAGAACGATTTGATTCGATTCAGTGACTTGAAATCGATTCAGTAACTTTACTGGACAGTGCAGCAGCAGTGTTACCTTCTGCTGCTGCTGCAGCGGTAACACTGCTAGAGGTTCCTGGACTGTCGGCGTTTTGTTTAATCCCATGGCGCCTTATTAGATGGCTGGAAAGATTCGTCATGTTTCCGTGGTTTTTTATTTGGCTTCTACATATTCTACAAACAGCGACCGACTTATTTAGAACACTTTCGTGTTTGCAAAAGCCAAAATGTTTCCACACACTGGATGGATAAGTTGGCTTATAAATGTTTTGCTCGCCGTCTCCTCTGCCATCTGGCATGCTGTGTTTTGATGTTGTTCTGAGTTTGGCGCGGCTGCCAGTGCGTACCGATGACGTCACAGACAGGCAGACTGAATCGAGTAACGTTTAACGTGTCTAAAGTGCTAAAAAACAAACACACATCCATACAGTTTTTGTGCTTAAATCCAATGTGCAGTTTCCAAGTATCGATACAAATCGATTATGTACCATTTCAATCGATTTTTAATCGATAAATGTCGTCCGGAATGCCGATTTGCTGAGCCCAGATCGATTCAGTTGGATCGCAGGAATATAAATCGATTAATCGATTCAGTGGATGAATCGTTACACCCGTAGTTAACACGCAGAAGAAAGACACAACTTGTGAGTGGAGCTGCCGTTTATAAACAACACAGAAAACAACTTTGAATCACTTCCGGGGGAAGTACACCTTGATCTATGGCAATGATATATCCCTGAACTGCCTCAAGGGGGCGCTGTTGCATAGCTAAATATTAAACACATTTGGGGGACAGAACAATTATTATGATTAATGTGATTCATGTTGCACACTCTGGCTTACCTGCACATTGTTTCTCTCTCCAATTGGCAGGGACAGGGATATTAACAGTTTTTTTTTCTCTGCGTATTCAAATGCCAGTTCACGGCATTTAACTGGAGTAAGGCCATGGAACTGGTTAGCTAGTTGTTTCAAGTGTTTGGCAAGCTCCTCCTTCATCTCATCTGTGAATATTCTCTTTGCCTAAGCTACTGCACCCCAGGCTACTGATTTTACTTCCCCTTTCTCTTTTTTCTTTATGAATCTTTTGAGGGTTGTCTTGTCAATATTTCTATCCCTTTCAGCTTTTCTTAAGGACTTCTTTCCTTGCATGACCTCCGCGGCTGCACTCTCCATCTCTGCGAGGGGTGTTTAACCCAGGTTGTCTTCCTGGTGTAGTTGCTTGGCATGATGGCTTTTCTACAATGTTTATGACATTAAAAATAAAACATATGTAATGTAATATTACACTAAAATATGTTTACAACTAAATGTAACATGTGCTTCATGTCTCTTTTATATGTTGGAAGTTCATCAACATGTATGATATAAGTTTTTCTACCTGAATCAATTTGTTTTTTCTGTGAAAAAACACACTTTCCACAGCACCAGCACCAACTTCTCATTCATGGCAAGGTGGGTATGGGAGGGGCTTGAAAAATATAATGGTCACATGACCAAAAATGTTCTCCGTTGCCTAGATACAGGGGGTGTCTCACATTACCCAAACCGGCCGACCTTCAGGTTGGTGGACGACCACTCTACCCCTCAGCCACAGAACCCAGTGCTTAGAATCGCATGGAGATTGAGGCCAAAGAAGCGCTACAGTCACAACAACCCAGGTGAGGAAAGAACTCCGAAAATTAAGGCGAGTACCACAACCTTGGTGACCTTTTGCGTGTTACTGAGTCTGCATCCCAAATAACTTGGGACTAGGCCGGTTGATGCAGATCATTGAGCAATTTATACTCACTTATCTCCATCCCTTAGTGAGACCATTACTTCACACAACATTCTGACCTGGGAAAAAAATCCTGGGAGCACTGTGAGAATCATGTTCTTTGATTTGTTTGTGTTGGCAGCTGACCTTGGATATCGGTGGTGGATCATGATCATGCTGGCTGCTGATCATGGATAGTGGTGTTGGATCAAGATCGTGTTGTCAGCTGAACTAATGTATATCTGTCCATCCTAGAAGGGATCCTTCACATGTGGCTCTCGCTGACGTCTCTAAGTTATTTTTCCTCTTTTTGGTGTGGTGGTTTTTCCTTAGGATTAAGGGCAAAGAATGTCATATCTTGTTAAGCTCTAACTATATACTAAGATTTCTTCCTCGCGAGAACTCGCAATAGCTGCATTTACTGCAGCAGTAACTACAAGGACATTTAGGCATCAGAAATACTTTATTGATCCCAAGGGGAAATTGTGTTTGTTACAATTGCTCTATGCAAGATTAAAAACATAAGCATATAAAGATAAAAAAATATAAAATATATACAATATGTGCATTCTGTTCATTGACTATTTAGTGCAAGCATGGATATTTGCGGATATTGCTCAATGGACAAGTGGTCCAAATGCAGGCAAACTAAAGAGAGAGGTCCAAACAGATGTCCACACAGTTGTAGAACTGCATGACACATACTGGTACAATGTTTCAGTTGAATATATTTTACTAGGGCTGTCAAACGTTAAAAAAATGTAATCAGATTAATCACAGGCTAGTTGTGAATAAAAATGATTAATAACCATTTCTAAATGCCCGAAAAATCCCCATTTTCTATATGTATTGTCATTTATTGTTAAATGACAGAAGGCGGACATATACATTTTAACTTTGTTTTTTTTAATGAAGACAAGTCCAAATGATAGTTATTAAGATTGAAAAATAAATACCACACCATAATTAAATATTGTTGTCTCTTCTATGCCTCTGAGCAAATATAATTAGAACTTTTCTTCTTTATCAAACTCAAAGATAACCTTTATCTTAAACAAATGGGGCAACGTAGCCTTTTTTGGGGCAAATATAGTATGGTTAAATTAAACTTATCTTTTCTTTTTTAAATCAAACAAACAACCCAACATTTACACAATTAAATGTGAACGTGATATCTGAATCTGGGCCCATCTGTAGAAGCAGGGTTGACCAGTTGACACTGTTCCAAGTTCAGTTCATGCAGATGTAAATTAACTACTTAGCGTTCATATTTCATTTTTTATTGGGATGATTTAGGTGACAAACGTACCACCTTGTGTTTGGTTATGAAGATAATATCAATTACTGGAAATGTTCTGTTTAAAACCCATAGTTGTTATTTACTATGAGTTTAATAAGTTTATAAACCATTTTAATTGATGTACGATGGTAATTTAGTCCTAACTCAAAATCAGTCTCACAACATCCAACTGTGGAGATAAGATATCCCTTTTAGTAAGGACATTACCCATTCTAGCTTTAACCCATATCTGAAGTCCTAATCTCATGTTCTCACTTTGAAAGATTTTCCTAATTTCTTTTACCCCCATCAAGGTATTTTGTACTAAACTGTACATGTCTTTTAAAGATGGTTTCTTACTTGTGAGTGTTGTGGTCGAGGATGTTATGATCTAGGCCAATGTGGTTGCTGAGTCTTGTGTCGTAAAGAGCCTTCATGTCTTTTGTTACAGAAAGCAGACTGTGGCAGAACTTCACCCCCATCTCCTGCAGCTCCCTGGTTCCTGTTTGCAGGCCCTACACACACACACACACACACACACACACACACACACACACACAGTTAAATAGATTTGCACTTATTTATGAAACAAAGTGAAGCTATACCAACTCAATTCACACACATTTTAAAACTAATACCAGAGTTTTGTGTAATAGAAAAACTGACGATTATTACAGTTTTTTTCAGTCGCTAACAAGCGTTTTTCTAAACAGTAGTCACATTTTCAAAACTCTAAACACGATTAGCACAACATCGGTCCTTTGTGGCCATACCATTCACACATTTCATGTTGTTTTCACACAATATGCAGTCAGTGAACACATTTATATAATGCTTACATTTTCTTAACAGACAAGCTATACCTCCAAACAAAATTATGGATTGTTTTTGTATTATTTACAAATGTTAACACACAACATCCCACAATTGCAAACACAATATTCCAAACCTTAGATACAGTATAAAAACCTCTGCTTCTGTAATACAGTAATATCAGTTCTAAAACAATATATCTCAGCTGATAATAAACAAACAATTGAATAATTGACACACAGCTGATGTATGTTGGGTATATTGGGTCAACCACAGCTGATTCCACTCTGGCTTAGAATCAATGGCATTACTAAAAGGAGGACTTTGAGGAGTGATGTTTTTGGAAACAGAAGCCGAAAAAGATGTCTGGACGAGGAAGAGTTAGAGCAAGGGGCCCAGGGAGAAGAGCAGGCCCAGTGAGAGGAGCAGTGAGAGGTGTAGTAGTGAGAGGAGCAGGAGTAGTGAGAGGAGCAGGAGAAGTGAGAGGAGCAGGAGAAGTGAGAGGAGCAGGAGAAGTGAGAGGAGCAGGAGTAGTGAGAGGAGCAGGAGAAGTGAGAGGAGCAGGAGAAGTGAGAGGAGCAGGAGTAGTGAGAGGAGCAGGAGTAGTGAGAGGAGCAGGAGAAGTGAGAGGAGCAGGTCCAGGGAGAAGAGCAGGCCTAAGGAGAGGGCAAGGTAGAGGTATAAGAATGCGTGGTGGTGGCATTCTAAGGGCTACAAGGGCAGTGGTGAGTGATGGAATTCGTGCCACTATCATTGACCATGTGATAAACCACGGTCTTTCACTAAGGGAGGCTGGTGAAAGAGTACAGCCCAATTTGGGGCGGTCAACGGTTGCGTCAATTATACACATCTTTCAACAAACCAACAGGTAAGTTTGCATTTTGCATGGATTGTTTCTATTCTCACTTGACATGTCAATGAGGCCATACAGTAATGCATATGTTGATTTTTTTGTCCCTCAAAAGAATGCAACGTCTTCCTCCCTCTGGGGGAAGAGGTAAGCTCCTTAATCATCAACAAGAGCTTGCCATAGTAGATATGGTTGTTGCAAATAACGCAATTAAACTGCATGAGATTCAAAGCAGAATTTTGGAGGACCAAGAGATATTTCACAATATCAATAGCATCAGCCTCGCAACCATTACGCGGACATTGTCCAAACACAGAGTGCGAATGAAACAGCTCTACACTGTTCCCTTTGAGAGGAACAGTGAGCGAGTCAAGGTGCTACGACAACAATATGTCCAGGTATAGTGTGTATATTCAATTCAATGTACAGTTCTATAAACTTTGCACTTTTCAAGTAGGTAACCTACTCAGTAATAGGTTACAGTACTGTATGGTATATAGTACTATAATGGCATGATTTACATAAATTTTGTTTCAGAGACTTATGGAATTGGAGGCCAACCAGGCCCCTCATGAATTCGTATACGTGGTTGAGGCAGGATTTAATCTGGCCAAAAGGCGTCGACGTGGAAGAAATGTCATTGGAAAAAGGGCCACAGTTGATGTTCCTGGACAGAGAGGGGCAAATATCACTATGTGTGCGGCAATTTCAAATGCAGGATCACTCCTCCACAAATGTCAGGTTGGACCTTACAACACAGAGCGCCTCCTTGCTTTTCTCGATGATCTCCACCAGCGCCTGGTTCCAGAGCAGGATCAGGAGGGTAAAAAAACATGAGGACCTTCGTTATCACCTGGGACAACGTGGCCTTCCATCACTCACAAGCAGTTACAGCATGGTTTGAGGTCCACCCAAGACCGATTCGTCTATTTCTTCCACCCTATTCACCTTTCCTCAACCTACAATATGCAGTCAGTGAACACATTTATATAATGCTTACATTTTCTTAACAGACAAGCTATACCTCCAAACAAAATTATGGATTGTTTTTGTATTATTTACAAATGTTAACACACAACATCCCACAATTGCAAACACAATATTCCAAACCTTAGATACAGTATAAAAACCTCTGCTTCTGTAATACAGTAATATCAGTTCTAAAACAATATATCAGGATCACTCCTCCACAAATGTCAGGTTGGACCTTACAACACCGAGCGCCTCCTTGCTTTTCTCGATGATCTCCACCAGCGCCTGGTTCCAGAGCAGGATCAGGAGGGTGAAAACAGGAGGACCTTCGTTATCACCTGGGACAACGTGGCCTTCCATCACTCACAAGCAGTTACAGCATGGTTTGAGGTCCACCCAAGACTGATTCGTCTATTTCTTCCACCCTATTCACCTTTCCTCAACCCACAATATGCAGTCAGTGAGGTCCACCCAAGACTGATTCGTCTATTTCTTTCACCCTATTCACCTTTCCTCAACCCCATAGAGGAGTACTTTTCTACATGGAGGTGGAAAGTCTATGACCATCAGCCACATGACCAGTTGTCCCTCCTTGAAGCCATGGATGCTGGCTGCAGAGACATCACAGTTGATGATTGTCAAGGGTGGATCAGGCATTCCAAGCGTTTTTATCCAAGGTGTATCGCCTTGGATAACATCAGATGCGATGTGGATGAAAACTTGTGGCCTAACCCTGAAGATCGCAGGGATTAGATAAAGGAATTTTGTGCTTTTTTTTAGTTCTCCCTTTTTACTGGGCTTTTTGGTGTTGCTTTTTTGTTCATGGATATTTTGTTTTTCCATCCAGACAGGTTGTAGAATTAGATAAGTTCTTGTAATCATCGTTATTTGTAAAGCTGAGGGAGGGTATGTCAACTCACTCAAATTTACAGGAGTCCTTGTTCTCCAAATCTACAGCAGATGTGTTCAACTGGATTATCACATGCAGACAGAGTTGCAAGGTGAGTGGTACGAGCAAAAGTGGGGGACTGGTTCTGTCTGTGAACAATGGATGGTGCAACCCTGGACATTTTAAGATGGAGGCGATTTGCTGTGAGGATATTTAACTTTTGGCAGACGGGCTAAGAATGTATAATGTAACAAGGGAGTCTTCTCACATTGCTCCTTTCTTGCACGAGCAGGGACAATAGAAGCATATAACGTCATCCATGAGATGGTCGCAAGAATAAGGACCCAATACCCTGATGCATTAATTGTAGTATCAGGGGATTTTTGCCATGTCACCGTCACCTGCAATGTGACCAGCTTCTTTGTGGTGAATAGAGATTTCACAAACTTGAAGGGGTATTTAAAGAAACAAGTTCTTACTCTAGATTTTTTTAGGTTTCCATTGTTAGTGTTATCCGTTCTGTCTCTCCAAAATGTTCTGCTCCATGGTCATAGATCATGTTACCCTCCTCTCAAGCTTTGTTTCAACTGTGCCCTTTCGGCCTCCCATTTGCTTTTGATGAAGCTCCAGCCCAGTTCATCTTTGGTTTGGTTTGTAAAGGTTTCTTCTCCCTTGTTGGTTTTCCTGGCTGAGTGGGCTTTATACCTTCTTCTGAAATTGCCTCTGTGCTCGAGTTAACTTCTTCAGATACAGGAGGACTAATCACCTGTGAACTTAGAGTTGAGTCAAGTCACTGGACTTCAATCCACTGACTTGATTGACTACTTAGATTGCTGATCAATGCAAGATCCCTGCTCTTTCCATCAAGCACTTCTTTCCTTGGTATATTTTTAGGCCATTTGCCAATTTTATTTTCCTCCAGCGATAGGGACAAACCTGGAGCTTATTGACAGCTTCTGCCATGTTAGCTTCTTGAATTGTGCTTGGCTTCCTCTCTGTCGTTTCCATTCCAGGGTCAGCAGCCGTGTGGTCCTTTAGCGAGTTGTCTTCCGCCCCCACTCGGGACGATTCTTAAAATTTTTTTGTATCCATTTGTGGGTGTCTTCAAATACCAGATACTGTCAGTCGGTATTTTGTTACAAATTACGTTACATTTTTTATCGGCCTTTATCAAATACAAATGACAAAATACTCAAAGTAATTGAAATACGTATTTGAAATGCAAGTAATAGAAATACTGCCCATCTCTGCTTAGCGGCCACCAGTCTCTTAGATGTTAGAGACATAACTCCAGTCGTGTAACTTAATGTCATCAGGTGTTTTGGCCTTGTAATCAATGATACCGGGCAAACTCCAGGGTACATTGAGGCTATAGTAAACATTGGATCATCTGCAACATCAAGACATTCCAGTGGAGACAGGTAGATATTCAAGGGTGTGCAACATGAGCTGAAGAGGACACTAAAGCAGGCAAAGGTGGGGAACGATTTCAAGATTGTGAGAAAGCTGCAGCATAACATCAGAAGAGAGGTATGGAGCAGAATGGGGACCATTACTGGCTACTCAAAGCCAGCAAATGGCAGGATATTTGGATGAGCACAGGGCTAATGAATTTAACAGAACAGGTTTCACTCTACATCTAGTGTCTGCCATGTCCCCTGTGGATACTGCTTTACTTGCTCTTTCCCCCACAGCTCCAGGTCCAGTTTTTCCCCCCATCATCATCCTCCCTCACACTGTAGCACACCTGTGTTTACAACAGACAATGTGAGGTCAGAGATAAAGAGGTTGCATCCTGGGAAGGCAGTCAGCCGGGATGGTGTGAGTCTGTGAATACTCAAGGACATTGAAATAATCGACATGAACACGCTGATCAATAGAACAATAGGTCTCATCTGTCCTGCAGGTGTCAGATATATAATTGTTATACTGTTGGTTGATGAAGTAATAACCTCATTTGATATTGTTTTTCACTGTAATATCTTTGGTTGGCTGTTGATGACGTAGTGTGAGTGGTGTCAAAAATCCTAGGGGAAGATTTTTCCTTGTGGCTCAGTTTGGAGGGGATAGTACCCAGCGAGGGGCACTTCATATTTAGGGGTAGGGCCAAGGGAGAGGAATCGGGAAAAGTCCATAACAGACAGGAACACCAAGTGGGAGGACAGGCTGATAAAAACGGCTGGCTCGGTCATTGGAAAGAAACTGGACTACACACCAGCAGGTGCGAACAAACTTAAAGCTGTCAACTTGTATGCAAATCTCTTGGATCAGATGTTGATGTCAGGTCTGAACAAGGCCATATTTGCTCAGATAATCAAAACAGAATCCATATTTACACACTGACCAGCCAGCTGTTTATCTCAGTGAAGCACATCTTCACCTGCTCACACATTCGCAGAGATGTGAGGAAAGAAGGTTGACATACCCCAGATGTCCATTCAACAGGTAAACAGACAAAGGGGACAAAATTCCACCATAAAAAAAAATCCTATGTGCCCCCCAGTTTCTCTGCCCCTTCTGCAGGTGTGTGCCATCTTTCCCAGATGACTTGAAGGAGCCACAGGCACGGACAGCTCACCACCGCTCCTGCAGCTCATCAGCTGATCAGCAACAGGATAGCTACCCAGGTCATTGCCAGCTCGTCCTTGTCACTTCCATGGTAGTCATTCGTCCTACCATGGTAGTTGAGGGTAATTATTTTCCCTCAACTACCCCTTCTAAGATCCAGCGTTTTTTATATTCCTAAAAATACCTTTTTAATTTCAAGTGATTTTATTTTTATTTTTAATTCTTAATATTCTATAAATGTTAGAACAGCTAAAGGACAAAAACCTGAGGGGTCTTATTTAGGCATAAGGCCTACTGTGGTAACTGATTTACTGGAGTAAATGTGATATATATACTTTTATTTGCACTTACATGGAACAGATACTAGCTAATGAAAAATTTTCTTCGTCGTCAAGTCCACCTTATAAAGTGTCTTTGGACTAATTTCACACAGTCTTACATACACATACCTTGTATATTCCCTGGTCACAACCATTGTAAGTACTCTCCATTGTGTAACTTCTTAGCACACCCATCTCTCTCCAGACAACCACCCTGGCTGTGGCAGAGCGAGACTTTTCAACCTGATAAAAATACATAGTTTCAATATGACATGATTTATTTTGTCACTTTACTGTAAAGAACATTTTTGAAAATAAATAAAGCCCCAAAAAATTGATAAGACTACCTATTATAATGATAATTGTGGTGGTGATGAGACATGATGAAAACAGATGAAATAATTTAGTGTGTGATGATAATAAAGCTGTTGATGATTAGTTATTATAATTGTTATTATTACCAAATAGTTGCAGCTGTTGAAAGAAAAGGCAGGTGCAATACGATCCAGGGTCTTTGGAATGGTCTAGATAGATCGGGAAAGAGGGAGAGAGAGACAGATGTGTTCATCAGTGACCTGAATTTTATCAATGATTTGGTTTCATTTCCAGAATGACAGAAAAAGAGACCTCCCGGATCCCGTGGTTGCCAAACTTGCCAAAAATTTCCGGACCTATATTCACGTCGACTTGGACAGCAGCCCACATCCGGAAGTATTAAGTATTTAAACAGAAATTAACCATTTTGCCGAGATTGCTCTATCTCTTTCGGTCCCTTCCACTGGATATATCGGACCAACAATTTCAGGAGTGGGACAAGCATATTTCGAGGTTCATTTGGCAGGGACGAAGGCCAAGAATTAGATACCAGACTTTACAATTGGCAAAAAACAAGGGCGGGTTGCTCTCCCATGCTTAAAAGATTACTATACTGCTGCTCAATTGCGGCCATTAATATGTTGGTGCCACCCGGAATACTGCGCTAGGTGGAAGGAGATTGAAAGTGCTATATCGGATGAATTTCCAATCCAGGCTGCAATTGGGGATAAGCGCTTATTGAATAATTTAAAGGAATTGGGAAACCCATGGATATGTTTGTCACTAAAGATGTGGAACAAGGTAATAGCGCAAAATAACCTGAAGGATGCGGTTAAGGTCTTGAGATGGTGCGCATTTGATCCAGATTTTTTGCCTAAAAATTGGGACGCAAGATTTAAGAGATGGGGGTCGCAAGGTTTAACAGCGTATTGCACATTTTTGCATAAGGGGACCATGAATAGTTTTCAAAATCTGAAGGGGCAGTTTGGCTTGGATAAGGACGATTTTTACAGATTCCTTCAGGTCCGGCATTATATTGACCAGATACAGAAGGGGTGTACACAAGTAGGCTGGGATAATATTCTGTTGAAAGTGTTTATAGACGCTTATTCCACTGGCTCTAACCAAAAACTTATCTCAAGATTTTACAAGGGGTTACAACAAACAAAATGTAGTTCACTGTATGTAAAACAAAAATGGGAACATGAAGGAAACCTCGTTCTAAAGGACGAAGATTGGGAGAACCTATGTGAGATACAGTGGAAAACTTCCAGCTCAACTGTATGGCGAGAGTTTTGCTGGAAAAACCTTATAAGGTTCTTCATCACTCCAGCTCAAAAGAGGCACTACACAAATTCTTCGGCATGCTGGCGACAGTGTGGGTGCCTCGTAGCAAATCATTTCCACATATTTTGGTCCTGTGCATCATTAATTCCATTTTGGCGGGAGGTTTATAAAGTTATGCAAAGCATTTTTCAGACAGACGTTCAATTTAAATTTGAGTCTTTATATTTGGGTGCCTTAACATCAGAAAATGTTTCTTCAAATGTCAAATATTTATTTCGGATCCTAAGTGCTGCTAGTAGAAAAGCTATTACTAGAAGGTGGTTAAAACCAGGAAAACCTACTGTGGAGGAATGGATTGACATTATCTATGATATTTTTAAGATGGAAAGGATTACTTTTGCTTTGAGACTGCAACAGGGAACTTTTTTGAAAAGATGGGAAAGATGGATAACTTATATCACACCAATACGACCATCATTTGTCTAAAGTAGAGTGTTGTATCCTTTTTGTTTTTTATTATTTTCCCTCGGTAGAGGGCTTTTTGAGTCACTGAGGTTTACCCCAACTTGTTTGTTTATTTAGTTCTTGTTCTTATTTTACTATGTTTAAAAAAAAAAAAAAAAAATGCTTATGTGGATATAATACAGTATGTATGAGGTCCTATTGGGTTCCTGTTCACTTTTATGCTGTTTACTGAACCTGTGATACTTATATGTGGACTTTTTACATCTTTGGACGGTTTAGTGAGAAGTATATATGTATTGTTTCTGACTAATGTTTGGACCTGGAAAATCTTAATAAAAAAAAATAAACAGAAATTAACCAAGTATTACTTGATAACAAGTGGCGGTGTGGCCTAGTGGTTAGAGTGGTGGCTCTCCAACAAGAAAGTTGCCGGTTCAAACCCCACTCTCTCCCATCTGCATGCCGAAGTGTCCTTGGCAAGATACTGAACCCCTAAATGGCCCCTCATAAATGTTGAGTGTACTAATTGTAAATCGCTTTTGACAAAAGCGTCAGCCAAATGACATATAATGTAATAATGTAATGTATTGAATGCTCATAGGGGCTTACGGTCACCAAGGAGCATTGTACAAGTAGAATACTATTATCCAATTAAGTTATGTTTAACATACAGTTTTTTTGTCTCAGGATGTTGAAGGGGCCGTGTCCCCGCGCCGTGTATTGACCGACCGCCACTGTTAATAACTAATCAAATTATTGTAAGTTTGTCATCAAAATCATAACCATCCCAATAAAAAATGGAACAAATAAACGTTAACTGTTAAATTTGTATCTTTATTAACTGAACTTTAAACCAGTTCTTTTTAAAGTGTGAATTTGCACTGCACTGCTAACTTGACCTTCATCGATTGTTCAGTTTAACACAACTGCACTCACCACACCTGCACCATTAGTCAACCAGTATACATACACCTGCTCACATACCACTTCCCTGACAGATTGTCTCCGTACTTCATATCAAGCTTTCAGACATTCATTCCTCAGCCATTGCCTGTTTTTGTGTACGAGACTGCCCTATTCATAAATAGTTTTGCTGCCTTGTTTTGTTTTTTGTCTTTCTACTTGTTTTTGGGGTTTTGTGATTTTTGCCTTTGGCTTCCCAGTAACCGTTGCATCGTTGACTTCCTTCACGTATGACTTGATCTGAACTTTGAGTTTTGCCTGCTGCATGTGACTCTGTTCTTGTCCAACCATCACATCTCCCAAGCCAAATGTGCTGTTTAAATCTACTCAGCCAAAAATCACAAAAGAGCAACAAGCAATCGGCATAGCTAGAAGTACATCATCCCACTTGGGATGGAGCAGCTCTTTTAACTAGAAATTTAACTTAATCTATAAACCCAAAACGACAACCGCACTCAAAACAGGTCAATCTGAGGAGGGCTATTTTAGACAGGGTAAAAAGGGTGCTGTTTTAAATTATCCTTGTGGTATTTTGACCAATTTATGTTACAGACATTTCATTAAGACCCCAAGGAACCATATCAACTGTTGTAAAATAGGCATGTGATGGGTCCTTTAAATCAAACATTAACATAGGGAGAATTCCGCTCAAAAAACTAATAAAAAGTAACGCAACATCTGCAACAACTAAACAAACAAAATAAGATCACTGTCATAAAAGGCTGTTTTAATTACTGAATTAGTCTCTGATCGCAATATTGATTTATTGTCCCTCACTGAGATGTGGCTGCATCCTGATGAATATGTCAGCCTAAATTAATCTTCTCCTCCCAGTCATATAAATACACACATTCCCCGAGACTTTTGCCGAGGAGGTGGAGGTGCTGCTATTTTTAATTCCAGTCTATCAATTAATCCTAAACCTAAACTAAGCTACAACTCATTTGAAAGTCTGGTTCTTAGTCTGCCGCACCCATCCAATAATTTACAACAGCCAATGATATTTGCTGTAGTTTGCCTGCTCCTTGGGCTTATTATGAATTTGTAACGGAATTCCCTGAGTTTTTGTCAAGCTGAGCCCCAAAAACAGATAAAGGTATTATTGTCCCCTGCATAGCCTAAGTATGCAGGGTTCCTGCAGGTTTCAACAAGTTAAATTTAAGACTTTTTAAGACCCTTTTGAACTACTTTGAATAGAATTTAAGACCTATTTCACGGCCATACTGGCAAAAAAGAATGAAGGAAAATTACTATAAAAGAAGAAATAAGTCACAGAATTACTTAAATTTATAACCATTCAACATAAGAATAATGACTGAACCTAATGATACACAGAACGCTGTGTGTGTGTGTCTTAAGACCTGTTTTAGAAGGAATACAGGCGACAGCTAGCTGGCCTAGCACTGAGGCAAGGACTGTATCTCTTTACTCACAGAAGTTGGAAGACAAACAGGTCCAAAATAGTAACAGATATAATCAGAAATAACTGAGCCTTCTTATCAATAAAGACACTTTTTTTTGTCGAACAATTACCAAGTATGAGTTAAATTTACAAATGTTTCAGCATTGAGAAAAAGTGTGTTCCATAAAACATGGCCAGACAAAATGGTCAGAGAAGGAATTTTAACATCCCACCCCAACAGTATAAAAACCTCTAACTTTTCAACTCTGCTGCCTTGGCCACAATCTCCTTTTCAATTGTCTAAAGCTCAGCCAACTTCTCCATGCAGCCCCTTCTCAGAATAGTTGACCTGGAGATGAGCTTGGCCATCTTCTTGCCAGCCTTGCCCTCAGCCTCTTCTGCACACCTGTCTACATCTCTGGCCAGACCTTCAGATAACTATAGGATGGTTTTCTTTCTCTTTTTCAGGTCCTCCAGGTAATCCTCTGAAGATTTTCTCTTCTGACCCTGTGCTTCCGAATCTTTCTTCCTTCTCTCTTGATCCAGGTGGATGCAGTACCTGGACCTGGCTGATGCCACAGAATTCTGGTGCTCCTAAGTGAGTGGGACCCTCGTAACACCTCTGTGTAGCGTCACATAGTCACACACAAGCTTCTGCGCAACAACAGTGTCCTCCTGCATATTGCATGTCTCCACCTCCTTGTTCACAGAAAAGCCTCTCTCCACAGATGCTTGACCATGGGACAAGATGAGCAGCTTCTGGCAAAAAGCCCAGAGCTCAGGATAGGGATTGCTGAGGAAATCACGTAACAAGACGTTCAGCCTCCCCTGCATTGGGGGGAAGGAGAGGAACTCCTAACTTCTGCTGTTAGGAGTTAGGACTGCCTCAACTGTTTAAGAATGGCATCACCTACAACAAAACAGAAGATAAAGAAAAGTGAATAATAGATAAATCGTTAGATTACTTCAACAATCAGACATGAACTAATTATAATGGATCCGGAAATATTGTCAAAACTATATTTGGTTAAATGGTGTACAATTGGTAAAATGTATACAATTTGTCAGAGCCTATTCCAGAACTATTCCTACCAGCAGAAACACCTCCTGACAGCTGTTCGTCCTGCAGAACCCTCAGACATTTGTCAGACATTTCATCCGTCTCATGCAACTGTCAGGGTCTCTGTACATGACAGAGGGATCCAGACACGTCTTCTGCCTAACGGTTTTGTATTTGAGGGGGCTCTTCTCCTGCACTTTCCTAACAATATCTAACAGGGCCGGCATTCCGTCCCTTCTAAACTCAAGGACCGTGAGCTCTCGACTTTGGCTCTCTGGAGAAGGGAAGAAATAGGCCGTAAATAGCACAAAGAAATAACTGAATATATGCTGCCTGCATCTTAATCATAATTTGTAAAATTATCTTTTCAAATGATCACACTACCTTGACGATTGACTCAGCACCGAAGCCAATGTCAGTGTCTAGTAGACAAAGCCAGATTTTCTTGTCCGTGACAAGTCTTGGCAGAGGAATGGCATCACTGGCTTGTCTGTTTGGTACTTCTTCAAGAATGGATTGAAGGCAAGAGCCATGTAGAACTTAAATTTGGCTAAGACAAGTTGATCCTTCAGGGCGGCTGCATCGTATCAAAGGATGCTGTTCCAGGGTTTGGGATTTTCTTTGTTATTACTGCATCTATGTACTGGAGCAGTGATGGCCAGACCGCAAGGGGTCCTCAACATTTTTTATATTAAACATTTTCTTCTCAAACAATTTCTCCCCAAAAATGTAAATGTCTTTAAATATACATTAACATGGATCTAACATCTTAATATGGGAGTATGTGTGGCTTGAGGATGCACTGTCCCTTCAA